>NC_140271.1:28351864-28354364 GCF_964030765.1 Micromesistius poutassou
GAGTAATTGCTTAAGGCTACACGCCCGATCTCGTCTGATCTTGGAAGCTAAGCACGGTCGGGCCTGGTTAGTACTTGGATGGGACACCGCCTGGCAATACCAGGTGCTGTAATCTATTTTCATTTGGGGTAAAAAAAATCATCCTTTCTCCTGTTTAAAGTCCTGTCTGGTGCCAGGTGCAATTGATTAAGGCCACACCACCGTGAACACGCCCGATCTCGGCTGATCTCGGAAGCTAAGCACGGTCGGGCCTGGTTATTACTTGGATGGGAGACCGCCTGGGAATACCAGGTGCTGTAATCTATTTTCATTTGTGGTAAAAAAAAACATCCTTTCTCCTGTTTAATGTCCTGTCTGGTGCCATGAGTAATTGCTTAAGGCCACACCACCATGAACACGCCTGATCTCGTCTGATCTCGGAAGCTAAGCACGGTCGGGCCTGGTTAGTACTTGGATGGGAGACCGCCTGGGAATACCAGGTGCTGTAATCTATTTTCATTTGTGGTAAAAAAAATCATCCTTTCTCCTGTTTAAAGTCCTGTCTGGTGCCATGAGTAATTACTTAAGGCCACACCACCGTGAACACGCCCGATCTCGTCTTATCTCGGAAGCTAAGCACGGTCGGGCCTGGTTAGTACTTGGATGGGAGACCGCCTGGGAATACCAGATGCTGTAATCTATTTTCATTTGGCGTAAAAAAAATCATCCTTTCTCCTGTTTAAAGTCCTGTCTGGTGCCAGGTGAAATTGCTTAAGGCCACACCACCGTGGACACGCCCGATCTCGTCTGATCTCGGAAGCTAAGCACGGTCGGGCCTGGTTAGTACTTGGATGGGAGACCGCCTGGGAATACCAGGTGCTCTAATCTATTTTCATTTGGGGTAAAAAAAATCATCGTTTCTCCTGTTTAAAGTCCTGTCTGGTGCCATGAGTAATTGCTTAAGGCCACACCACCGTGAACACGCCCGATCTCGTCTGATCTCGGAAGCTAAGCACGGTCGGACCTGTTTAGTACTTGGATGGGAGACCGCCTGGGAATACCAGGTGCTGTAATCTATTTTCATTTGGGGTAAAAAAAATCATCCTTTCTCCTGTTTAAAGTCCTGTCTGGTGCCAGGTGCAACTGCTTAAGGCCACACCACCGTGAACACGCCCGATCTCGTCTGATCTCGGAAGCTAAGCACGGTCGGGCCTGGTTAGTACTTGGATGGGAGACCGCCTGGGAATACCAGGTGCTATAATCTATTTTCATTTGTGGCAAAAAAAATCATCCTTTCTCCTGTTTAAAGTCCTGTCTGGTGCCATGAGTAATTGCTTAAGGCCACACCACCGTGAACACGCCCGATCTCGTCTGATCTCGGAAGCTAAGCACGGTCGGGCCTGGTTAGTACTTGGATGGGAGACCGCCTGGGAATACCAGGTGCTGTAATCTATTTTCATTTGGGGTAAAAAAAATCATCCTTTCTCCTGTTTAAAGTCCTGTCTGGTGCCAGGTGCAATTGCTTAAGGCCACACCACCGTGAACACGCCCGATCTCGTCTGATCTCGGAAGCTAAGCACGGTCGGGCCTGGTTAGTACTTGGATGGGAGACCGCCTGGGAATACCAGGTGCTGTAATCTATTTTCATTTGGGGTAAAAAAAATCATCCTTTCTCCTGTTTAAAGTCCTGTCTGGTGCCAGGTGCAATTGCTTAAGGCCACACCACCGTGAAAACGCCCGATCTCGTCTGATCTCAGAAGCTAAGCACGGTCGGGCCTGGTTAGTACTTGCATGGGAGACTGCATGGGAATACCAGGTGCTGTAATCTATTTTCATTTGGGGTAAAAAAAATCATCCTTTCTCCTGTTTAAAGTCCTGTCTGGTGCCAGGTGCAATTGCTTAAGGCCACACCACCGTGAACACGCCCGATCACGTCTGATCTCGGAAGCTAAGCACGGTCGGGCCTGGTTAGTACTTGGATGGGAGACCGCCTGGGAATACCAGGTGCTGTAATCTATTTTCATTTGTGGTAAAAAAAATCATCCTTTCTCCTGTTTAAAGTCCTGTCTGGTGCCATGAGTAATTGCGTAAGGCCACACCACCGTGAACACGCCCGATCTCGTCTGATCTCGGAAGCTAAGCACGGTCGGGCCTGGTTAGTACTTGGATGGGAGACCGCCTGGGAATACCAGGTGCTGTAATCTATTTTCATTTGGGGTAAAAAAAATCATCCTTTCTCCTGATTAAAGTCCTGTCTGGTGCCAGGTGCAATTGCTTAAGGCCACACCACCGTGAACACGCCCGATCTCATCTGATCTCGGAAGCTAAGCACGGTCGGGCCTGGTTAGTACTTGGATGGGAGACCGCCTGGGAATACCAGGTGCTGTAATCTTTTTTCATTTGGGGTAAAAAAAATCATCCTTTCTCCTGTTTAAAGTCATGTCTGGTGCCATGAGTAAATGCTTAAGGCCACACCAGCGTGAACACGCCCGATCTCGTCTGATCTCGGAAGCTAAGCACG
>NC_140271.1:28361864-28366864 GCF_964030765.1 Micromesistius poutassou
AATACCAGGTGCTCTAATCTATTTTCATTTGGGGTAAAAAAAATCATCGTTTCTCCTGTTTAAAGTCCTGTCTGGTGCCATGAGTAATTGCTTAAGGCCACACCACCGTGAACACGCCCGATCTCGTCTGATCTCGGAAGCTAAGCACGGTCGGACCTGTTTAGTACTTGGATGGGAGACCGCCTGGGAATACCAGGTGCTGTAATCTATTTTCATTTGGGGTAAAAAAAATCATCCTTTCTCCTGTTTAAAGTCCTGTCTGGTGCCAGGTGCAACTGCTTAAGGCCACACCACCGTGAACACGCCCGATCTCGTCTGATCTCGGAAGCTAAGCACGGTCGGGCCTGGTTAGTACTTGGATGGGAGACCGCCTGGGAATACCAGGTGCTATAATCTATTTTCATTTGTGGCAAAAAAAATCATCCTTTCTCCTGTTTAAAGTCCTGTCTGGTGCCATGAGTAATTGCTTAAGGCCACACCACCGTGAACACGCCCGATCTCGTCTGATCTCGGAAGCTAAGCACGGTCGGGCCTGGTTAGTACTTGGATGGGAGACCGCCTGGGAATACCAGGTGCTGTAATCTATTTTCATTTGGGGTAAAAAAAATCATCCTTTCTCCTGTTTAAAGTCCTGTCTGGTGCCAGGTGCAATTGCTTAAGGCCACACCACCGTGAACACGCCCGATCTCGTCTGATCTCGGAAGCTAAGCACGGTCGGGCCTGGTTAGTACTTGGATGGGAGACCGCCTGGGAATACCAGGTGCTGTAATCTATTTTCATTTGGGGTAAAAAAAATCATCCTTTCTCCTGTTTAAAGTCCTGTCTGGTGCCAGGTGCAATTGCTTAAGGCCACACCACCGTGAAAACGCCCGATCTCGTCTGATCTCAGAAGCTAAGCACGGTCGGGCCTGGTTAGTACTTGCATGGGAGACTGCATGGGAATACCAGGTGCTGTAATCTATTTTCATTTGGGGTAAAAAAAATCATCCTTTCTCCTGTTTAAAGTCCTGTCTGGTGCCAGGTGCAATTGCTTAAGGCCACACCACCGTGAACACGCCCGATCACGTCTGATCTCGGAAGCTAAGCACGGTCGGGCCTGGTTAGTACTTGGATGGGAGACCGCCTGGGAATACCAGGTGCTGTAATCTATTTTCATTTGTGGTAAAAAAAATCATCCTTTCTCCTGTTTAAAGTCCTGTCTGGTGCCATGAGTAATTGCGTAAGGCCACACCACCGTGAACACGCCCGATCTCGTCTGATCTCGGAAGCTAAGCACGGTCGGGCCTGGTTAGTACTTGGATGGGAGACCGCCTGGGAATACCAGGTGCTGTAATCTATTTTCATTTGGGGTAAAAAAAATCATCCTTTCTCCTGATTAAAGTCCTGTCTGGTGCCAGGTGCAATTGCTTAAGGCCACACCACCGTGAACACGCCCGATCTCATCTGATCTCGGAAGCTAAGCACGGTCGGGCCTGGTTAGTACTTGGATGGGAGACCGCCTGGGAATACCAGGTGCTGTAATCTTTTTTCATTTGGGGTAAAAAAAATCATCCTTTCTCCTGTTTAAAGTCATGTCTGGTGCCATGAGTAAATGCTTAAGGCCACACCAGCGTGAACACGCCCGATCTCGTCTGATCTCGGAAGCTAAGCACGGTCGGGCCTGGTTAGTACTTCGATGGGAGACCGCCTGGGAATACCAGGTGCTGTGATCTATTTTCATTTGGGGTAAAAAAAATCATCCTTTCTCCTGTTTAAAGTCCTGTCTGCTGCCAGGTGCAATTGCTTAAGGCCACACCACCGTGAACACGCCCGATCTCGTCTGATCTCGGAAGCTAAGCACGGTCGGGCCTGGTTAGTACTTGGATGGGAGACCGCCTGGGAATACCAGGTGCTGTACTCTATTTTCATTTGTGGTAAAAAAAATCATCCTTTCTCCTGTTTAAAGTCCTGTCTGGTGCCATGAGTAATTGCTGAAGGCCACACCACCGTGAATACGCCCAATCTCGTCTGATCTCGGAAGCTAAGCACGGTCGGGCCTGGTTAGTACTTGGATGGGAGACCGCCTGGGAATACCAGGTGCTGTAATCTATTTTCATTTGTGGTAAAAAAAAACATCCTTTCTCTTGTTTTAAGTCCTGTCTGGTGCAATGAGTAATTGCTAAAGGCCACACCACCGTGAACACGCCCGATCTCATCTGATCTCGGAAGCTAAGCACGGTCGGGCCTTGTTAGTACTTGGATGGGAGACCGCCTGGGAATACCAGGTGCTGTAATCTATTTTCATTTGGGGTAAAAAAAATCATCCTTTCTCCTGTTTAAAGTCCTGTCTGGTGCCAGGTGCAATTGCTTAAGGCCACACCACCGTGAACACGCCCGATCTCGTCTGATCTCGGAAGCTAAGCACGGTCGGGCCTGGTTAGTACTTGGATGGGAGACCGCCTGGGAATACCAGGTGCTGTAATCTATTTTCATTTGGGGTAAAAAAAATCATCCTTCCTCCTGTTTAAAGTCCTGTCTGGTGCCAGGTGCAATTGCTTAAGGCCACACCACCGTGAACACGCCCGATCTCGTCTGATCTCGGAAGCTAAGCACGGTCGGGCCTGGTTAGTTCTTGGATGGGAGACCGCTTGGGAATACCAGGTGCTGTAATCTATTTTCATTTGTGGTAAAAAAAATCATCCTTTCTCCTGTTTAAAGTCCTGTCTGGTGCCATGAGTAATTGCTTAAGGCCAAACCACCGTGAACACGCCCGATCTCGTCTGATCTCGGAAGCTGAGCACGGTCGGGCCTGGTTAGTACTTGGATGGGAGACCGCCTGGGAATACCAGGTGCTGTAATCTGTTTTCATTTGTGGTAAAAAAAATCATCCTTTCTCCTGTTTAAAGTCCTGTCTGGTGCCATGAGTAATTGCTTAAGGCCACACCACCGTGAACACGCCCGATCTCGTCTGATCTCGGAAGCTAAGCACGGTCGGGCTTGGTTAGTACTTGGATGGGAGACCGCCTGGGAATACCAGGTGCTGTAATCTATTTTCATTTGGGGTAAAAAAAATCATCCTTTCTCCTGTTTAAAGTCCTGTCTGGTGCCAGGTGCAAATGCTTAAGGCCACACCACCGTGAACACGCCCGATCTCGTCTGATCTCGGAAGCTAAGCACGGTCGGGGCTGGTTAGTACTTGGATGGGAGACCGCCTGGGAATAGCAGGTGCTGTAATCTATTTTCATTTGTGGTAAAAAAAATCATCCTTTCTCCTGTTTAAAGTCCTGTCTGGTGCCATGAGTAATTGCTTAAGGCCACACCACCGTGAACACGCCCGATCTCGTCTGATCTCTGAAGCTAAGCACGGTCGGGCCTGGTTAGTACTTGGATGGGAGACCGCCTGGGAATACCAGGTGCTGTAATCTATATCATTTGTGGTAAAAAAAATCATCCTTTCTCCTGTTTAAAGTCCTGTCTGGTGCCATGAGTAATTGCTTAAGGCCACACCACCGTGAACACGCCCGATCTCGTCTGATCTCGGAAGCTAAGCACGGTCGGGCCTGGTTAGTACTTGGATGGGAGACCGCCTGGGAATACCAGGTGCTGTAATCTATTTTCATTTGGGGAAAAAAAAATCATCCTTTCTCCTGTTTAAAGTCCTGTCTGGTGCCAGGTGCAATTGCTTATGGGCACACCACCGTGAACACGCCCGATCTCGTTTGATCTCGGAAGCTAAGCACGGTCGGGCCTGGTTAGTACTTGGATGGGAGACCGCCTGGGAATACCAGGTGCTATAATCTATTTTCATTTGGGGTAAAAAAAATCATCCTTTCTCCTGTTTAAAGTCCTGTCTGGTGCCAGGTGCAATTGCTTATGGGCACACCACCGTGAACACGCCCGATCTCGTTTGATCTCGGAAGCTAAGCACGGTCGGGCCTGGTTAGTACTTGGATGGGAGACCGCCTGGGAATACCAGGTGCTATAATCTATTTTCATTTGGGGTAAAAAAAATCATCCTTTCTCCTGTTTAAAGTCCTGTCTGGTGCCATGAGTAATTGCTTAAGGCCACACCACCGTGAACACGCCCGATCTCATCTGATCTCGGAAGCTAAGCACGGTCGGGCCTGGTTAGTACTTGGATGGGAGACCGCCTGGGAATACCAGGTGCTGTAATCTATTTTCATTTGTGGTAAAAAAAATCATCCTTTCTCCTGTTTAAAGTCCTGTCTGGTGCCATGAGTAATTGCTTAAGGCCACACCACCGTGAACACGCCCGATCTCATCTGATCTCGGAAGCTAAGCACAGTTCGGCCTGGTTAATACTTGGATGGGAGACCGCCTGGGAATACCAGGTGCTGTAATCTATTTTCATTTGTGGTGAAAAAAATCATCCTTTCTCCTGTTTAAAGTCCTGTCTGGTGCCATGACTAATTGCTTAAGGCCACACCACCGTGAACACGCCCGATCTCGTCTGATCTCGGAAGCTAAGCACGGTCGGGACTCTTTAGTACTTGGATGGGAGACCGCCTGGGAATACCAGGTGCTGTAATCTATTTTCATTTGTGGTATAAAAAATCATCCTTTCTCCTGTTTAAAGTCCTGTCTGGTAGCATGAGTAATTGCTTATGGCCACACCACCGTGAACACGCCCGATCTCGTCTGATCTCGGAAGCTAAGCATGGTCGGGCCTGGTTAGTACTTAGATGGGAGACCGCCTGGGAATACCAGGTGCTGTTATCTATTTTCATTTGTGGTAAAAAAAATCATCCTTTCTCCTGTTTAAAGTCCTGTCTGGTGCCATGATTAATTGCTTAAGGCCACACCACCGTGAACACGCCCGATCTCGTCTGATCTCGGAAGCTAAGCACGGTCGGGCCTGGTTAGTACTTGGATGGGAGACCCCCTTGGAATACCAGTTGCTGTAATCTATTTTCATTTGGGGTAAAAAAAATCATCCTTTCTCCTGTTTAAAGTCCTGTCTGGTGCCTGGTGCAATTGCTTAAGGCCACACCACCGTGAAC
>NC_140271.1:28369364-28396864 GCF_964030765.1 Micromesistius poutassou
CTTGGATGGGAGACCGCCTGGGAATACCAGGTGCTATAATCTATTTTCATTTGGGGTAAAAAAAATCATCCCTTCTCCTGTTTAAAGTCCTGTCTGGTGCCATGAGTAATTGCTTAAGGCCACACCACCGTGAACACGCCCGATCTCATCTGATCTCGGAAGCTAAGCACGGTCGGGCCTGGTTAGTACTTGGATGGGAGACCGCCTGGGAATACCAGGTGATGTAATCTATTTTCATTTGTGGTAAAGAAAATCATCCTTTCTCCTGTTTAAAGTCCTGTCTGGTGCCATGAGTAATTGCTTAAGGCCACACCACCGTGAACACGCCCGATCTCGTCTGATCTCGGAAGCTAAGCACAGTTGGGCATGGTTAATACTTGGATGGGAGACCGCCTGGGAATACCAGGTGCTGTAATCTATTTTCATTTGTGGTAAAAAAAAATCATCCTTTCTCCTGTTTAAAGTCCTGTCTGGTGCCATGACTAATTGCTTAAGGCCACACCACCGTGAACACGCCTGATCTCGGAAGCTAAGCACGGTCGGGCCTGGTTAGTACTTGGATGGGAGACCGCCTGGGAATACCAGGTGCTGTAATCTATTTTCATTTGGGGTAAAAAAAATCATCCTTTCTCCTGTTTAAAGTCCTGTCTGGTGCCAGGTGCAATTGCTTAAGGCCACACCACCGTGAACACGCCCGATCTCGTCTGATCTCGGAAGCTAAGCACGGTCGGGCCTGGTTAGTACTTGGTTGGGAGACCGCCTGGGAATACCAGGTGCTGTAATCTATTTTCATTTGGGGTAAAAAAAATCATCCTTTCTCCTGTTTAAAGTCCTGTCTGGTGCCATGAGTAATTGCTTAAGGCCACACCACCGTGAACACGCCCGATCTCGTCTGATCTCGGAAGCTAAGCACGGTCGGGACTCTTTAGTACTTGGATGGGAGACCCCCTTGGAATACCAGTTGCTGTAATCTATTTTCATTTGGGGTAAAAAAAATCATCCTTTCTCCTGTTTAAAGTCCTGTCTGGTGCCAGGTGCAATTGCTTAAGGCCACACCACCGTGAACACGCCCGATCTCGTCTGATCTCGGAAGCTAAGCACGGTGGGGACTGGTAAGTACTTGGATGGGAGACAGCCTGGGAATACCAGGTGCTGTAATTGTGTTTTCATTTGGGGTAAAAAAAATGATCCTTTCTCCTGTTTAAAGTCCTGTCTGGTGCCAGGAGCAATTGCTTACGGCCACACCACTGCGAACACGCCCGATCTCGTCTGATCTCGGAAGCTAAGCACGGTCGGGCCTGGTTAGTACCTGGATGGGAGACCGCCTGGGAATACCAGGTGCTGTAAGCTATTTTCATTTGGGGTAAAAAAAATGATCCTTTCTCCTTTTTAAAGTCCTGTCTGGTGCCAGGAGCAATTGCTTACGGCCACACCACTGCGAACACGCCCAATCTCGTCTGATCTCGGAAGCTATGCACGGTCGGGCCTGGTTAGTACCTGGATGGGAGACCGCCTGGGAATACCAGGTGCTGTAATCTATTTTCATTTGGGGTAAAAAAAAATGATCCTTTCTCCTGTTTAAAGTCCTGTCTGGTGCCAGGAGCAACTGCTTACGGCCACACCACCGTGAACACGCCCGATCTCGTCTGATCTCGGAAGCTAAGCAAGGACGGGCCTGGTTAGTACTTGGATGGGAGACCGCCTGGGAATACCAGGTGCTGTAATCTATTTTCATTTGGGGTAAAAAAAATGATCCTTTCTCCTGTTTAAAGTCCTGTCTGGTGCCAAGAGTAATAGCTTACGGCCACACCACTGCGAACACGCCCGATCTCATCTGATCTCGGAAGCTAAGCACGGTCGGGCCTGGTTAGTACCTGGATGGGAGACCGCCTGGGAATACCAGGTGCTGTAATCTATTTTCATTTGGGGTAAAAAAAATTATCCTTTCTCCTGTTTAAAGTCCTGTCTGGTGCCAGGAGCAATTGCTCACGGCCACACCACCGTGAACACGCCCGATCTCGTCTGATCTCGGAAGCTAAGCACGGGCGGGCCTGGTTAGTACTTGGATGGGAGACAGCCTGGGAATACCAGGTGCTGTAATTGTGTTTTCATTTGGGGTAAAAAAAATCATCCTTTCTCCTGTTTAAAGTCCTGTCTGGTGCCAGGAGCAATTGCTTACGGCCACACCACCGTGAACACGCCCGATCTCGTCTGATCTCGGAAGCTAAGCACAGTCGGCCCTTGTTAGTACTTGGATGGGAGACCGCCTGGGAATACCAGGTGCTGTAAGCTATTTTCATTTGGGGTAAAAAAAATCATCCTTTCTCCTGTTTAAAGTCCTGTCTGGTGCCAGGAGCAACTGCTTACGGCCATACCACCGTGAACACGCCCGATCTCGTCTGATCTCGGAAGCTAAGCAAGGTCGGGCCTGGTTAGTACTTGGATGGGTGACCGCCTGGGAATAACAGGTGCTGTAATTGTGTTTTCATTTGGGGTAAAAAAAATCATCCTTTCTCCTGTTTAAAGTCCTGTCTGGTGCCAGGAGCAATTGCTTACGGCCACACCACCGTGAACACGCCCGATCTCGTCTGATCTCGGAAGCTAAGCACGGTCGGACTTGGATGGGAGACCGCCTGGGAATACCAGGTGCTATAATCTATTTTCATTTGGGGTAAAAAAAATGATCCTTTCTCCTGTTTAAAGTCCTGTCTGGTGCCAGGAGCAATTTCTTACGGCCACACCACCGTGAACACGCCCGATCTCGTCTGATCTCGGAAGCTAAGCACGGTCGGGCCTGGTTAGTACTTGGATGGGAGACCGCCTGGGAATACCAGGTGCTGTAATCTATTTTCATTTGGGGTAAAAAAAATTATCCTTTCTCCTGTTTAAAGTCCTGTCTGGTGCTAGGAGCAATTGCTCACGGCCACACCACCGTGAACACGCCCGATCTCGTCTGATCTCGGAAGCTAAGCACGGGCGGGCCTGGTTAGTACTTGGATGGGAGACAGCCTGGGAATACCAGGTGCTGTAATTGTGTTTTCATTTGGGGTAAAAAAAATCATCCTTTCTCCTGTTTAAAGTCCTGTCTGGTGCCAGGAGCAATTGCTTACGGCCACACCACTGCGAACACGCCCAATCTCGTCTGATCTCGGAAGCTAAGCACGGTCGGGCCTGGTTAGTACCTGGATGGGAGACCGCCTGGGAATACCAGGTGCTGTAAGCTATTTTCATTTGGGGTAAAAAAAATCATCCTTTCTCCTGTTTAAAGTCCTGTCTGGTGCCAGGAGCAATTGCTTACGGCCACACCACTGCGAATACGCCCGATCTCGTCTGATCTCGGAAGCTAAGCACGGTCGGGCCTCGTTAGTACCTGGATGGGAGACCGCCTGGGAATACCAGGTACTGTAAGCTATTTTCATTTGGGGTAAAAAAAATCATCCTTTCTCCTGTTTAAAGTCCTGTCTGGTGCCAGGAGCAATTGCTTACGGCCACACCACCGTGAACACGCCCGATCTCGTCTGATCTCGGAAGCTAAGCACAGTCGGCCCTTGTTAGTACTTGGATGGGAGACCGCCTGGGAATACCAGGTGCTGTAAGCTATTTTCATTTGGGGTAAAAAAAATCATCCTTTCTCCTGTTTAAAGTCCTGTCTGGTGCCAGGAGCAACTGCTTACGGCCATACCACCGTGAACACGCCCGATCTCGTCTGATCTCAGAAGCTAAGCAAGGTCGGGCCTGGTTAGTACTTGGATGGGAGACCGCCTGGGAATACCAGGTGCTGTAATTGTGTTTTCATTGGGGGTAAAAAAAATGATCCTTTCTCCTGTTTAAAGTCCTGTCTGGTGCCAGGAGCAATAGCTTACGGCCACACCACTGCGAACACGCCTGATCTCGACTGATCTCGGAAGCTAAGCACGGTCGGGCCTGGTTAGTACCTTGATGGGAGACCGCATGGGAATACCAGGTGCTGTAATCTATTTTCATTTGGGGTAAAAAAAATCATCCTTTCTCCTGTTTAAAGTCCTGTCTGGTGCCAGGAGCAATTGCTTACGGCCACACCACCGTGAACACGCCCGATCTCGTCTGATCTCGGAAGCTAAGCACGGTCGGGCCTGGATAGTACTTGGATGGGAGACCGCCTGGGAATACCAGGTGCTGTAATTTATTTTCATTTGGGGTAAAAAAAATGATCCTTTCTCATGTTTAAAGTCCTGTCTGGTGCCAGGAGAAATTGCTTACGGCCACACCACTGCGAACACGCCCGATCTCGTCTGATCTCGGAAGCTAAGCACGGTCGGGCCTGGTTGGTACCTGGATGGGAGACCGCCTGGGAATACCAGGTGCTGTAAGCTATTTTCATTTGGGGTAAAAAAAATCATCCTTTCTCCTGTTTAAAGTCCTGTCTGGTGCCAGGAGCAATTGAGTACGGCCACACCACCGTGAACACGCCCGATCTCGTCTGATCTCGGAAGCTAAGCACGGTCGGGCCTGGTTAGTACTTGGATGGGAGACCGCCTGGGAATACCAGGTGCTGTAATCTATTTTCATTTTGGGGTAAAAAAAATGATCCTTTCTCCTGTTTAAAGTCCTGTCTGGTGCCAGGAGCAATTGCTTACGGCCACACCACCGTGAACACGCCCGATCTCGTCTGATCTCGGAAGCTAAGCACGGTCGGGCCTGGTTAGTACCTGGATGGAAGACCGCCTGGGAATACCAGGTGCTGTAAGCTATTTTCATTTGGGGAAAAAAAAATCATCCTTTCTCCTGTTTAAAGTCCTGTCTGGTGCCAGGAGCAATTGCTTACGGCCACACCACCGTGAAAACGCCCGATCTCGTCTGATCTCGGAAGCTAAGCACGGTGGGGCCTGGTTAGTACTTGGATGGGAGACCGCCTGGGAATACCAGGTGCTGTAATCTATTTTCATTTGGGGTAAAAAAAATCATCCTTTCTCCTGTTTAAAGTCCTGTCTGGTGCCGGGAGTAATTGCTTACGGCCACACCACCATGAACACGCCCGATCTCGTCTGATCTCGGAAGCTAAGCACGGTCGGGCCTGGTTAGTACTTGGATGGGAGACCGCCTGGGAATAACAGGTGCTGTAATTGTGTTTTCATTTGGGGTAAAAAAAATGATCCTTTCTCCTGTTTAAAGTCCTGTCTGGTGCCAGGAGCAATTGCTTACGGCCACACCACTGCGAACACGCCCGATCTCGTCTGATCTCGGAAGCTAAGCACGGTCGGGCCTGGTTAGTACCTGGATGGGAGACCGCCTGGGAATACCAGGTGCTGTAAGCTATTTTCATTTGGGGTAAAAAAAATGATCCTTTCTCCTGTTTAAAGTCCTGTCTGGCGCCAGGAGCAATTGCTTACGGCCACACCACTGCGAACACGCCCAATCTCGTTTGATCTCGGAAGCTAAGCACGGTGGGGCCTGGTTAGTACCTGGATGGGAGACCGCCTGTGAATACCATGTGCTGTAAGCTATTTTCATTTGGGGTAAAAAAAATCATCCTTTCTCCTGTTTAAAGTCCTGTCTGGTGCCAGGAGCAATTGCTTACGGCCACACCACCGTGAACACGCCCGATCTCGTCTGATCTTGGAAGCTAAGCACGGTCGGGCCTGGATAGTTCTTGGATGGGAGACCGCCTGGGAATACCAGGTGCTGTAATCTATTTTCATTTGGGGTAAAAAAAATGATCCTTTCTCCTGTTTAAAGTCCTGTCTGGTGCCAGGAGAAATTGCTTACGGCCACACCACTGCGAACACGCCCGATCTCGTCTGATCTCGGAAGCTAAGCACGGTCGGGCCTGGTTAGTACCTGGATGGGAGACCGCGTGGGAATACCAGGTGCTGTAATCTATTTTCATTTGGGGTAAAAAAAATCATCCTTTCTCCTGTTTAAAGTCCTGTCTGGTGCCAGGAGCAATTGCTTACGGCCACACCACCGTGAACACGTCTGATCTCGGAAGCTAAGCACGGTCGGGCCTGGTTAGTACTTGGATGGGAGACCGCCTGGGAATACCAGGTGCTGTAATCTATTTTCATTTGGGGTAAAAAAAATGATCCTTTCTCCTGTTTAAAGTCCTGTCTGGTGCCAGGAGCAATTGCTTACGGCCACACTACCGTGAACACGCCCGATCTCGTCTGATCTCGGAAGCTAAGCACGGGCGGGCCTGGTTAGTACTTGGATGGGAGACAGCCTGGGAATACCAGGTGCTGTAATTGTGTTTTCATTTGGGGTAAAAAAAATGATCCTTTCTCCTGTTTAAAGTCCTGTCTGGTGCCAGGAGCAATTGCTTACGGCCACACCACTGCGAACACGCCCAATCTCGTCTGATCTCGGAAGCTAAGCACGGTCGGGCCTGGTTAGTACCTGGATGGGAGACCGCCTGGGAATACCAGGTGCTGTAAGCTATTTTCATTTGGGGTAAAAAAAATCATCCTTTCTCCTGTTTAAAGTCCTGTCTGGTGCCAGGAGCAATTGCTTACGGCCACACCACTGCGAATACGCCCGATCTCGTCTGATCTCGGAAGCTAAGCACGGTCGGGCCTCGTTAGTACCTGGATGGGAGACCGCCTGGGAATACCAGGTACTGTAAGCTATTTTCATTTGGGGTAAAAAAAATCATCCTTTCTCCTGTTTAAAGTCCTGTCTGGTGCCAGGAGCAATTGCTTACGGCCACACCACCGTGAACACGCCCGATCTCGTCTGATCTCGGAAGCTAAGCACAGTCGGCCCTTGTTAGTACTTGGATGGGAGACCGCCTGGGAATACCAGGTGCTGTAAGCTATTTTCATTTGGGGTAAAAAAAATCATCCTTTCTCCTGTTTAAAGTCCTGTCTGGTGCCAGGAGCAACTGCTTACGGCCATACCACCGTGAACACGCCCGATCTCGTCTGATCTCGGAAGCTAAGCAAGGTCGGGCCTGGTTAGTACTTGGATGGGTGACCGCCTGGGAATAACAGGTGCTGTAATTGTGTTTTCATTTGGGGTAAAAAAAATCATCCTTTCTCCTGTTTAAAGTCCTGTCTGGTGCCAGGAGCAATTGCTTACGGCCACACCACCGTGAACACGCCCGATCTCGTCTGATCTCGGAAGCTAAGCACGGTCGGACTTGGATGGGAGACCGCCTGGGAATACCAGGTGCTATAATCTATTTTCATTTGGGGTAAAAAAAATGATCCTTTCTCCTGTTTAAAGTCCTGTCTGGTGCCAGGAGCAATTTCTTACGGCCACACCACCGTGAACACGCCCGATCTCGTCTGATCTCGGAAGCTAAGCACGGTCGGGCCTGGTTAGTACTTGGATGGGAGACCGCCTGGGAATACCAGGTGCTGTAATCTATTTTCATTTGGGGTAAAAAAAATTATCCTTTCTCCTGTTTAAAGTCCTGTCTGGTGCTAGGAGCAATTGCTCACGGCCACACCACCGTGAACACGCCCGATCTCGTCTGATCTCGGAAGCTAAGCACGGGCGGGCCTGGTTAGTACTTGGATGGGAGACAGCCTGGGAATACCAGGTGCTGTAATTGTGTTTTCATTTGGGGTAAAAAAAATCATCCTTTCTCCCGTTTAAAGTCCTGTCTGGTGCCAGGAGCAATTGCTTACGGCCACACCACTGCGAACACGCCCAATCTCGTCTGATCTCGGAAGCTAAGCACGGTCGGGCCTGGTTAGTACCTGGATGGGAGACCGCCCGGGAATACCAGGTGCTGTAAGCTATTTTCATTTGGGGTAAAAAAAATCATCCTTTCTCCTGTTTAAAGTCCTGTCTGGTGCCAGGAGCAATTGCTTACGGCCACACCACTGCGAATACGCCCGATCTCGTCTGATCTCGGAAGCTAAGCACGGTCGGGCCTCGTTAGTACCTGGATGGGAGACCGCCTGGGAATACCAGGTACTGTAAGCTATTTTCATTTGGGGTAAAAAAAATCATCCTTTCTCCTGTTTAAAGTCCTGTCTGGTGCCAGGAGCAATTGCTTACGGCCACACCACCGTGAACACGCCCGATCTCGTCTGATCTCGGAAGCTAAGCACAGTCGGCCCTTGTTAGTACTTGGATGGGAGACCGCCTGGGAATACCAGGTGCTGTAAGCTATTTTCATTTGGGGTAAAAAAAATCATCCTTTCTCCTGTTTAAAGTCCTGTCTGGTGCCAGGAGCAACTGCTTACGGCCATACCACCGTGAACACGCCCGATCTCGTCTGATCTCGGAAGCTAAGCAAGGTCGGGCCTGGTTAGTACTTGGATGGGAGACCGCCTGGGAATACCAGGTGCTGTAATTGTGTTTTCATTGGGGGTAAAAAAAATGATCCTTTCTCCTGTTTAAAGTCCTGTCTGGTGCCAGGAGCAATAGCTTACGGCCACACCACTGCGAACACGCCTGATCTCGACTGATCTCGGAAGCTAAGCACGGTCGGGCCTGGTTAGTACCTTGATGGGAGACCGCATGGGAATACCAGGTGCTGTAATCTATTTTCATTTGGGGTAAAAAAAATCATCCTTTCTCCTGTTTAAAGTCCTGTCTGGTGCCAGGAGCAATTGCTTACGGCCACACCACCGTGAACACGCCCGATCTCGTCTGATCTCGGAAGCTAAGCACGGTCGGGCCTGGATAGTACTTGGATGGGAGACCGCCTGGGAATACCAGGTGCTGTAATTTATTTTCATTTGGGGTAAAAAAAATGATCCTTTCTCATGTTTAAAGTCCTGTCTGGTGCCAGGAGAAATTGCTTACGGCCACACCACTGCGAACACGCCCGATCTCGTCTGATCTCGGAAGCTAAGCACGGTCGGGCCTGGTTGGTACCTGGATGGGAGACCGCCTGGGAATACCAGGTGCTGTAAGCTATTTTCATTTGGGGTAAAAAAAATCATCCTTTCTCCTGTTTAAAGTCCTGTCTGGTGCCAGGAGCAATTGCGTACGGCCACACCACCGTGAACACGCCCGATCTCGTCTGATCTCGGAAGCTAAGCACGGTCGGGCCTGGTTAGTACTTGGATGGGAGACCGCCTGGGAATACCAGGTGCTGTAATCTATTTTCATTTGGGGTAAAAAAAATGATCCTTTCTCCTGTTTAAAGTCCTGTCTGGTGCCAGGAGCAATTGCTTACGGCCACACCACCGTGAACACGCCCGATCTCGTCTGATCTCGGAAGCTAAGCACGGTCGGGCCTGGTTAGTACCTGGATGGAAGACCGCCTGGGAATACCAGGTGCTGTAAGCTATTTTCATTTGGGGAAAAAAAAATCATCCTTTCTCCTGTTTAAAGTCCTGTCTGGTGCCAGGAGCAATTGCTTACGGCCACACCACCGTGAACACGCCCGATCTCGTCTGATCTCGGAAGCTAAGCACGGTGGGGCCTGGTTAGTACTTGGATGGGAGACCGCCTGGGAATACCAGGTGCTGTAATCTATTTTCATTTGGGGTAAAAAAAATCATCCTTTCTCCTGTTTAAAGTCCTGTCTGGTGCCGGGAGTAATTGCTTACGGCCACACCACCATGAACACGCCCGATCTCGTCTGATCTCGGAAGCTAAGCACGGTCGGGCCTGGTTAGTACTTGGATGGGAGACCGCCTGGGAATAACAGGTGCTGTAATTGTGTTTTCATTTGGGGTAAAAAAAATGATCCTTTCTCCTGTTTAAAGTCCTGTCTGGTGCCAGGAGCAATTGCTTACGGCCACACCACTGCGAACACGCCTGATCTCGTCTGATCTCGGAAGCTAAGCACGGTCGGGCCTGGTTAGTACCTGGATGGGAGACCGCCTGGGAATACCAGGTGCTGTAAGCTATTTTCATTTGGGGTAAAAAAAATGATCCTTTCTCCTGTTTAAAGTCCTGTCTGGCGCCAGGAGCAATTGCTTACGGCCACACCACTGCGAACACGCCCAATCTCGTTTGATCTCGGAAGCTAAGCACGGTGGGGCCTGGTTAGTACCTGGATGGGAGACCGCCTGTGAATACCATGTGCTGTAAGCTATTTTCATTTGGGGTAAAAAAAATCATCCTTTCTCCTGTTTAAAGTCCTGTCTGGTGCCAGGAGCAATTGCTTACGGCCACACCACCGTGAACACGCCCGATCTCGTCTGATCTTGGAAGCTAAGCACGGTCGGGCCTGGATAGTTCTTGGATGGGAGACCGCCTGGGAATACCAGGTGCTGTAATCTATTTTCATTTGGGGTAAAAAAAATGATCCTTTCTCCTGTTTAAAGTCCTGTCTGGTGCCAGGAGAAATTGCTTACGGCCACACCACTGCGAACACGCCCGATCTCGTCTGATCTCGGAAGCTAAGCACGGTCGGGCCTGGTTAGTACCTGGATGGGAGACCGCGTGGGAATACCAGGTGCTGTAATCTATTTTCATTTGGGGTAAAAAAAATCATCCTTTCTCCTGTTTAAAGTCCTGTCTGGTGCCAGGAGCAATTGCTTACGGCCACACCACCGTGAACACGTCTGATCTCGGAAGCTAAGCACGGTCGGGCCTGGTTAGTACTTGGATGGGAGACCGCCTGGGAATACCAGGTGCTGTAATCTATTTTCATTTGGGGTAAAAAAAATGATCCTTTCTCCTGTTTAAAGTCCTGTCTGGTGCCAGGAGCAATTGCTTACGGCCACACTACCGTGAACACGCCCGATCTCGTCTGATCTCGGAAGCTAAGCACGGGCGGGCCTGGTTAGTACTTGGATGGGAGACAGCCTGGGAATACCAGGTGCTGTAATTGTGTTTTCATTTGGGGTAAAAAAAATGATCCTTTCTCCTGTTTAAAGTCCTGTCTGGTGCCAGGAGCAATTGCTTACGGCCACACCACTGCGAATACGCCCGATCTCGTCTGATCTCGGAAGCTAAACACGGTCGGGCCTGGTTAGTACCTGGATGGGAGACCGCCTGGGAATACCAGGTGCTGTAAGCTATTTTCATTTGGGGTAAAAAAAATGATCCTTTCTCCTGTTTAAAGTCCTGTCTGGTGCCAGGAGCAATTGCTTACGGCCACACCACCGTGAACACGCCCGATCTCGTCTGATCTCGGAAGCTAAGCACGGTGGGGCCTGGTTAGTACTTGAATGGGAGACCGCCTGGGAATACCAGGTGCTGTAATCTATTTTCATTTGGGGTAAAAAAAATGATCCTTTCTCCTTTTTAAAGTCCTGTCTGGTGCCAGGAGAAATTGCTTACGGCCACACCACTGCGAACACGCCCGATCTCGTCTGATCTCGGAAGCTATGCACGGTCGGGCCTGGTTAGTACCTGGATGGGAGACCGCCTGGGAATACCAGGTGCTGTAATCTATTTTCATTTGGGGTAAAAAAAATCATCCTTTCTCCTGTTTAAAGTCCTGTCTGGTGCCAGGAGCAATTGCTTACGGCAACACCACTGCGAACACGCCCAATCTCGTCTGATCTCGGAAGCAAAGCACGGTCGGGCCAGGTTAGTACCTGGATGGGAGACCGCCTGGGAATACCAGGTGCTGTAAGCTATTTTCATTTGGGGTAAAAAAAATCATCCTTTCTCCTGTTTAAAGTCCTGTCTGGTGCCGGGAGTAATTGCTTACGGCCACACCACCATGAACACGCCCGATCTCGTCTGATCTCGGAAGCTAAGCACGGTCGGGCCTGGTTAGTACTTGGATGGGAGACCGCCTGGGAATAACAGGTGCTGTAATTGTGTTTTCATTTGGGGTAAAAAAAATGATCCTTTCTTCTGTTTAAAGTCCTGTCTGGTGCCAGGAGCAATTGCTTACGGCCACACCACTGCGAACACGCCCGATCTCGTCTGATCTCGGAAGCTAAGCACGGTCGGGCCTGGTTAGTACCTGGATGGGAGACCGCCTGGGAATACCAGGTGCTGTAAGCTATTTTCATTTGGGGTAAAAAAAATGATCCTTTCTCCTGTTTAAAGTCCTGTCTGGCGCCAGGAGCAATTGCTTACGGCCACACCACTGCGAACACGCCCGATCTCGTTTGATCTCGGAAGCTAAGCACGGTGGGGCCTGGTTAGTACCTGGATGGGAGACCGCCTGTGAATACCATGTGCTGTAAGCTATTTTCATTTGGGGTAAAAAAAATCATCCTTTCTCCTGTTTAAAGTCCTGTCTGGTGCCAGGAGCAATTGCTTACGGCCACACCACCGTGAACACGCCCGATCTCGTCTGATCTTGGAAGCTAAGCACGGTCGGACCTGGATAGTTCTTGGATGGGAGACCGCCTGGGAATACCAGGTGCTGTAATCTATTTTCATTTGGGGTAAAAAAAATGATCCTTTCTCCTGTTTAAAGTCCTGTCTGGTGCCAGGAGAAATTGCTTACGGCCACACCACTGCGAACACGCCCGATCTCGTCTGATTTCGGAAGCTAAGCACGGGCGGGCCTGGTTAGTACTTGGATGGGAGACAGCCTGGGAATACCAGGTGCTGTAATTGTGTTTTCATTTGGGGTAAAAAAAATGATCCTTTCTCCTGTTTAAAGTCCTGTCTGGTGCCAGGAGCAATTGCTTACGGCCACACCACTGCGAATACGCCCGATCTCGTCTGATCTCGGAAGCTCAACACGGTCGGGCCTGGTTAGTACCTGGATGGGAGACCGCCTGGGAATACCAGGTGCTGTAATCTATTTTCATTTGGGGTAAAAAAAATCATCCTTTCTCCTGTTTAAAGTCCTGTCTGGTGCCAGGAGCAATTGCTTACGGCCACACCACTGCGAACACGCCCGATCTCGTCTGATCTCGGAAGCAAAGCACGGTCGGGCCAGGTTAGTACCTGGATGGGAGACCGCCTGGGAATACCAGGTGCTGTAAGCTATTTTCATTTGGGGTAAAAAAAAATCGTCCTTTCTCCTGTTTAAAGTCCTGTCTGGTGCCAGGAGCAATTGCTTACGGCCACACTACCGTGAACACGCCCGATCTCGTCTGATCTCGGAAGCTAAGCACGGGCGGGCCTGGTTAGTACTTGGATGGGAGACAGCCTGGGAATACCAGGTGCTGTAATTGTGTTTTCATTTGGGGTAAAAAAAATGATCCTTTCTCCTGTTTAAAGTCCTGTCTGGTGCCAGGAGCAATTGCTTACGGCCACACCACCGTGAACACGCCCGATCTTGTCTGATCTCGGAAACTAAGCACGGTCGGGCCTGGTTAGTACTTGGATGGGAGACCGCCTGGGAATACCAGGTGCTGTAATCTATTTTCATTTGGGGTAAAAAAAATGATCTTTTCTCCTGTTTAAAGTCCTGTCCGGTGCTAGGAGGAATTGATTACGGCCACACCACCGTGAACACGCCCGATCTCGTCTGATCTCGGAAGCTATGCACGGTCGGGCCTGGTTAGTACCTGGATGGGAGACCGCCTGGGAATACCAGGTGCTGTAATCTATTTTCATTTGGGGTAAAAAAAAAAGATCCTTTCTCCTGTTTAAAGTCCTGTCTGGTGCCAGGAGCAACTGCTTACGGCCACACCACCGTGAACACGCCCGATCTCGTCTGATCTCGGAAGCTAAGCAAGGTCGGGCCTGGTTAGTACTTGGATGGGAGACCGCCTGGGAATACCAGGTGCTGTAAGCTATTTTCATTTGGGGTAAAAAAAATCATCCTTTCTCCTGTTTAAAGTCCTGTCTGGTGCCAGGAGCAATTGCTTACGGCCACACCACCGTGAACACGCCCGATCTCGTCTGATCTCGGAAGCTAAGCACAGTCGGGCCTGGTTAGTACTTGGATGGGAGACCGCCTGGGAATACCAGGTGCTGTAATCTATTTTCATTTGGGGTAAAAAAAATGATCCTTTCTCCTGTTTAAAGTCCTTTCTGGTGCCAGGAGCATTTGCTTACGGCCACACAACTGCGAAAACGCCCGATCTCGGAAGCTAAGCACGGTCGGGCCTGGTTAGTACCTGGATGGGAGACCGCCTGGGAATAACAGGTGCTGTAAGCTATTTTTATTTGGGGTAAAAAAAATCATCCTTTCTCCTGTTTAAAGTCCTGTCTGGTTCCAGGAGCAATTGCTTACGGCCACACCACCGTGAACACGCCCGATCTTGTCTGATCTCGGAAGCTAAGCACGGTCGGGCCTGGTTAGTACCTGGATGGGAGACCGCCTGGGAATACCAGGTGCTGTTATCTATTTTCATTTGGGGTAAAAAAATCATCCTTTCTCCTGTTTAAAGTCCTGTCTGGTGCCAGGAGCAATTGCTTACGGCCACACCACTGCGAACACGCCCGATCTCGTCTGATCTCGGAAGCTAAGCACGGTCGGGCTTGGTTAGTACTTGGATGGGAGACCGCCTGGGAATACCAGGTGCTGTAATCTATTTTCATTTGGGGTAAAAAAAATGATCCTTTCTCCTGTTTAAAGTCCTGTCTGGTGCCAGGAGGAATTGCTTACGGCCACACCACTGCGAACACGCCCGATCTCGTCTGATCTCGGAAGCTAAGCACGGTCGGGCCTGGTTAGTACCTGGATGGGAGACCGCCTGGGAATACCAGGTGCTGTAATCTATTTTCATTTGGGGTAAAAAAAATGATCCTTTCTCCTGTTTAAAGTCCTGTCTGGCGCCAGGAGCAATTGCTTACGGCCACACCACCGTGAACACGCCCGATCTCGTCTGATCTCGGAAGCTAAGCACGGTGGGGCCTGGTTAGTACTTGGATGGGAGACCGCCTGGGAATACCACGTGCTGTAATCTATTTTCATTTGGGGTAAAAAAAATGATCCTTTCTCCTTTTTAAAGTCCTGTCTGGTGCCAGGAGCAATTGCTTACGGCCACACCACTGCGAACACGCCCAATCTCGTCTGATCTCGGAAGCTAAGCACGGTCGGGCCAGGTTAGTAGCTGGATGGGAGACCGCCTGGGAATACCAGGTGCTGTAATCTATTTTCATTTGGGGTAAAAAAAATGATCCTTTCTCCTGTTTAAAGTCCTTTCTGGTGCCAGGAGCATTTGCTTACGGCCACACAACTGCGAAAACGCCCGATCTCGGAAGCTAAGCACGGTCGGGCCTGGTTAGTACCTGGATGGGAGACCGCCTGGGAATAACAGGTGCTGTAAGCTATTTTTATTTGGGGTAAAAAAAATCATCCTTTCTCCTGTTTAAAGTCCTGTCTGTTGCCAGGAGCAAATGCTTACGGCCACACCACCGTGAACACGCCCGATCTCGTCTGATCTCGGAAGCTAAGCACGGTCGGGCCTGGTTAGTACTTGGATGGGAGACCGCCTGGGAATACCAGGTGCTGTAATCTATTTTCATTTGGGGTAAAAAAAATGATCCTTTCTCCTGTTTAAAGTCCTGTCTGGTGCCAGGAGCATTTGCTTACGGCCACACAACTGCGAACACGCCTGATCTCGTCTGATCTCGGAAGCTAAGCACTGTCGGGCCTGGTTAGTACCTGGATGGGAGACCGCCTGGGAATAACAGGTGCTGTAAGCTATTTTTATTTGGGGTAAAAAAAATCATCCTTTCTCCTGTTTAAAGTCCTGTCTGGTTCCAGGAGCAATTGCTTACGGCCACACCACCGTGAACACGCCCGATCTTGTCTGATCTCGGAAGCTAAGCACGGTCGGGCCTGGTTAGTACCTGGATGGGAGACCGCCTGGGAATACCAGGTGCTGTAATCTATTTTCATTTGGGGTAAAAAAATCATCCTTTCTCCTGTTTAAAGTCCTGTCTGGTGCCAGGAGCAATTGCTTACGGCCACACCACTGCGAACACGCCCGATCTCGTCTGATCTCGGAAGCTAAGCACGGTCGGGCTTGGTTAGTACTTGGATGGGAGACCGCCTGGGAATACCAGGTGCTGTATTCTATTTTCATTTGGGGTAAAAAAAATGATCCTTTCTCCTGTTTAAAGTCCTGTCTGGTGCCAGGAGGAATTGCTTACGGCCACACCACTGCGAACACGCCCGATCTCGTCTGATCTCGGAAGCTAAGCACGGTCGGGCCTGGTTAGTACCTGGATGGGAGACCGCCTGGGAATACCAGGTGCTGTAAGCTATTTTCATTTGGGGTAAAAAAAATCATCCTTTCTCCTGTTTAAAGTCCTGTCTGGTGCCAGGAGCAAATGCTTACGGCCACACCACTGCGAACACGCCCGATCTTGTCTGATCTCGGAAGCTAAGCACGGTCAGGCCTGGATAGTACTTGGATGGGAGACCGCCTGGGAATACCAGGTGCTGTAAAATATTTTCATTTGGGGTAAAAAAAATGATCCTTTCTCCTGTTTAAAGTCCTGTCTGGTGCCAGCAGCAATTGCTTACGGCCACACCACTGCGAACACGCCCGATCTCGTCTGATCTCGGAAGCTAAGCAAGGTCGGGCCTGGTTGGTACCTGGATGGGAGACCGCCTGGGAATACCAGGTGCTGTAAGCTATTTTCATTTGGGGTAAAAAAAATCATCCTTTCTCCTGTTTAAAGTCCTGTCTGGTGCCAGGAGCAATTGCTTACGGCCACACCACTGCGAACACGCCCGATCTCGTCTGATCTCGGAAGCTAAGCACGGTCGGGCCTGGTTAGTACCTGGATGGGAGACCGTCTGGGAATACCAGGTGCTGTAAGCTATTTTCATTTGGGGTAAAAAAAATCATCCTTTCTCCTGTTTAAAGTCCTGTCTGGTGCCAGGAGCAATTGCTTACAGCCACACCACTGCGAACACGCCCGATTTCGTCTGATCTCGGAAGCTAAGCACGGTCGGGACTGGTTATACCTGGATGGGAGACCGCCTGGGAATACCAGGTGCTGTAAGCTATTTTCATTTGGGGTAAAAAAAATCATCCTTTCTCCTGTTTAAAGTCCTGTCTGGTGCCAGGAGCAGTTGCTTACGGCCACACCACCGTGAACACGCCCGATCTCGTCTGATCTCGGAAGCTAAGCACGGTCGGGCTTGGTTAGTACTTGGATGGGAGACCGCCTGGGAATACCAGGTGCTGTAATCTATTTTCATTTGGGGTAAAAAAAATGATCCTTTCTCCTGTTTAAAGTCCTGTCTGGTGCCAGGAGCAATTGCTTACGGCCACACCACTGCGAACACGCCCGATCTCGGCTGATCTCGGAAGCTAAGCAAGGTCGGGCCTGGTTAGTACCTGGATGGGAGACCGCCTGGGAATACCAGGTGCTGTAATCTATTTTCATTTGGGGTAAAAAAAATGATCCTTTCTCCTGTTTAAAGTCCTGTCTGGTGCCAGGAGCAATTGCTTACGGCCACACCACTGCGAACACGCCCGATCTCGTCTGATCTCGGAAGCTAAGCAAGGTCGGGCCTCGTAAGTACCTGGATGGGAGACCGCCTGGGAATACCAGGTGCTGTAAGCTATTTTCATTTGGGGTAAAAAAAATCATCCTTTCTCCTGTTTAAAGTCCTGTCTGGTGCCAGGAGCAATTGCTTACAGCCACACCACTGCGAACACGCCCGATTTCGTCTGATCTCGGAAGCTAAGCACGGTCGGGACTGGTTATACCTGGATGGGAGACCGCCTGGGAATACCAGGTGCTGTAAGCTATTTTCATTTGGGGTAAAAAAAATCATCCTTTCTCCTGTTTAAAGTCCTGTCTGGTGCCAGGAGCAGTTGCTTACGGCCACACCACCGTGAACACGCCCGATCTCGTCTGATCTCGGAAGCTAAGCACGGTCGGGCTTGGTTAGTACTTGGATGGGAGACCGCCTGGGAATACCAGGTGCTGTAATCTATTTTCATTTGGGGTAAAAAAAATGATCCTTTCTCCTGTTTAAAGTCCTGTCTGGTGCCAGGAGCAATTGCTTACGGCCACACCACTGCGAACACGCCCGATCTCGGCTGATCTCGGAAGCTAAGCAAGGTCGGGCCTGGTTAGTACCTGGATGGGAGACCGCCTGGGAATACCAGGTGCTGTAATCTATTTTCATTTGGGGTAAAAAAAATGATCCTTTCTCCTGTTTAAAGTCCTGTCTGGTGCCAGGAGCAATTGCTTACGGCCACACCACTGCGAACACGCCCGATCTCGTCTGATCTCGGAAGCTAAGCAAGGTCGGGCCTCGTAAGTACCTGGATGGGAGACCGCCTGGGAATACCAGGTGCTGTAAGCTCTTTTCATTTGGGGCAAAAAAATTCATCCTTTCTCCTGTTTAAAGTCCTGTCTGGTGCCAGGAGTAATTGCTTACGGCCACACCACCGTGAACACGCCCGATCTCGTCTGATCTTGGAAGCTGAGCACGGTCGGGCCTGGTTAGTACTTGGATGGGAGACCGCCTGGGAATACCAGGTGCTGTAATCTATTTTCATTTGGGGTAAAAAAAATCATCCTTTCTCCTGTTTAAAGTCCTGTCTGGTGCCAGGAGCAATTGCTTACGGCCACACCACTGCGAACACACCCGATCTCGTCTGATCTCGGAAGCTAAGCTCGGTCGGGCCTGGTTAGTACCTGGATGGGAGACCGCCTGGGAATACCAGGTGCTGTAAGCTATTTTCATTTGGGGTAAAAAAAATCATCCTTTCTCCTGTTTAAAGTCCTGTCTGGTGCCAGGAGCAATTGCTTACGGCCACACCACTGCGAACACGACCGATATCGTCTGATCTCGGAAGCTAAGCACGGTCGGGCCTGGTTAGTACTTGGATGGGAGACCGCCTGGGAATACCAGGTGCTGTAATCTATTTTCATTTGGGGTAAAAAAAATGATCCTTTCTCCTGTTTAAAGTCCTGTCTGGTGCCAGGAGCAATTGCTTACGGCCACACCACTGCGAACACGCCCGACTCGTCTGATCTCGGAAGCTAAGCACGGTCGGGCCTGGTTAGTACCTGGATGGGAGACCGCCTGGGAATACCAGGTGCTGTAAGCTATTTTCATTTGGGGTAAAAAAAATCATCCTTTCTCCTGTTTAAAGTCCTGTCTGGTGCCAGGATCAATTGCTTACGGCCACACCACCGTGAACACGCCCGATCTTGTCTGATCTCGGAAGCTAAGCACGGTCGGGCCTGGTTAGTACTTGGATGGGAGACCGCCTGGGAATACCAGGTGCTTTAATCTATTTTCATTTGGGGTAAAAAAAATCATCCTTTCTCCTGTTTAAAGTCCTGTCTGGTGCCAGGAGCAATTGCTTACGGCCACACCACCGGGAACACGCCCGATCTCCTCTGATCTCGGAAGCTAAGCACGGTCGGGCCTGGTTTGTACTTGGGTGGGAGACCGCCTGGGAATACCAGGTGCTGTAAGCTATTTTCATTTGGGGTAAAAAAATTATCCTTTCTCCTGTTTAAAGTCCTGTCTGGTGCCAGGAGCAATTGCTTACGGCCACACCACCGTGAACACGCTCGATCTCGTCTGATCTCGGAAGCTAAGCACGGTCGGGCCTGGTTAGTACCTGGATGGGAGACCGCCTGGGACTACCAGGTGCTGTAAGCTATTTTCATTTGGGGTAAAAAAAAATCATCCTTTCTCCTGTTTAAAGTCCTGTCTGGTGCCAGGAGCAATTGCTTACGGCCACACCACTGCAAACACGCCCGATCTCGTCTGATCTCGGAAGCTAAGCACGGTCGGGCCTGGTTAGTACCTGGATGGGAGACCGCCTGGGAATACCAGGTGCTGTAAGCTATTTTCATTTGGGGTAAAAAAAATGATCCTTTCTCCTGTTTAAAGTCCTGTCTGGTGCCAGGAGCAATTGCTTACGGCCACACCACTGCGAACACGCCCGATCTCGTCTGATCTCGGAAGCTAAGCACGGTCGGGCATGGTTAGTACCTGGATGGGAGACCGCCTGGGAATACCAGGTGCTGTAAGCTATTTTCATTTGGGGTAAAAAAAATCATCCTTTCTCCTGTTTAAAGTCCTGTCTGGTGCCAGGAGCAATTGCTTACGGCCACACCACTGCGAACACGCCCGATCTTGTCTAATCTCGGAAGCTAAGCACGGTCGGGCCTGGTTAGTACCTGGATGGGAGACCGCCTGGGAATACCAGGTGCCGTAAGCTATTTTCATTTGGGGTAAAAAAAATGATCCTTTCTCCTGTTTAAAGTCCTGTCTGGTGCCAGGAGCAATTGCTTACGGCCACACCACTGCGAACACGCCCGATCTCGTCTGATCTCGGAAGCTAAGCACGGTCGGGCATGGTTAGTACCTGGATGGGAGACCGCCTGGGAATACCAGGTGCTGTAAGCTATTTTCATTTGGGGTAAAAAAAATCATCCTTTCTCCTGTTTAAAGTCCTGTCTGGTGCCAGGAGCAATTGCTTACGGCCACACCACTGCGAACACGCCCGATCTTGTCTAATCTCGGAAGCTAAGCACGGTCGGGCCTGGTTAGTACCTGGATGGGAGACCGCCTGGGAATACCAGGTGCTGTAAGCTATTTTCATTTGGGGTAAAAAAAATTATCCTTTCTCCTGTTTAAAGTCCTGTCTGGTGCCCGAAGCAATTGCTTACGGCAACACCACCGTGAACACGCCCGATCTAGTCTGATATCGGAAGCTAAGCACGGTCAGGCCTGGATAGTACTTGGATGGGAGACCGCCTGGGAATACCAGGTGCTGTAAAATATTTTCATTTGGGGTAAAAAAAATGATCCTTTCTCCTGTTTAAAGTCCTGTCTGGTGCCAGCAGCAATTGCTTACGGCCACACCACTGCGAACACGCCCGATCTCGTCTGATCTCGGAAGCTAAGCAAGGTCGGGCCTGGTTGGTACCTGGATGGGAGACCGCCTGGGAATACCAGGTGCTGTAAGCTATTTTCATTTGGGGTAAAAAAAATGATCCTTTCTCCTGTTTAAAGTCCTGTCTGGTGCCAGGAGCAATTGCTTACGGCCACACCACTGCGAACACGCCCGACTCGTCTGATCTCGGAAGCTAAGCACGGTCGGGCCTGGTTAGTACCTGGATGGGAGACCGCCTGGGAATACCAGGTGCTGTAAGCTATTTTCATTTGGGGTAAAAAAAATCATCCTTTCTCCTGTTTAAAGTCCTGTCTGGTGCCAGGATCAATTGCTTACGGCCACACCACCGTGAACACGCCCGATCTTGTCTGATCTCGGAAGCTAAGCACGGTCGGGCCTGGTTAGTACTTGGATGGGAGACCGCCTGGGAATACCAGGTGCTTTAATCTATTTTCATTTGGGGTAAAAAAAATCATCCTTTCTCCTGTTTAAAGTCCTGTCTGGTGCCAGGAGCAATTGCTTACGGCCACACCACCGGGAACACGCCCGATCTCCTCTGATCTCGGAAGCTAAGCACGGTCGGGCCTGGTTTGTACTTGGGTGGGAGACCGCCTGGGAATACCAGGTGCTGTAAGCTATTTTCATTTGGGGTAAAAAAATTATCCTTTCTCCTGTTTAAAGTCCTGTCTGGTGCCAGGAGCAATTGCTTACGGCCACACCACCGTGAACACGCTCGATCTCGTCTGATCTCGGAAGCTAAGCACGGTCGGGCCTGGTTAGTACCTGGATGGGAGACCGCCTGGGACTACCAGGTGCTGTAAGCTATTTTCATTTGGGGTAAAAAAAAATCATCCTTTCTCCTGTTTAAAGTCCTGTCTGGTGCCAGGAGCAATTGCTTACGGCCACACCACTGCAAACACGCCCGATCTCGTCTGATCTCGGAAGCTAAGCACGGTCGGGCCTGGTTAGTACCTGGATGGGAGACCGCCTGGGAATACCAGGTGCTGTAAGCTATTTTCATTTGGGGTAAAAAAAATCATCCTTTCTCCTGTTTAAAGTCCTGTCTGGTGCCAGGAGCAATTGCTTACGGCCACACCACTGCGAACACGCCCGATCTCGTCTGATCTCGGAAGCTAAGCACGGTCGGGCATGGTTAGTACCTGGATGGGAGACCGCCTGGGAATACCAGGTGCTGTAAGCTATTTTCATTTGGGGTAAAAAAAATCATCCTTTCTCCTGTTTAAAGTCCTGTCTGGTGCCAGGAGCAATTGCTTACGGCCACACCACTGCGAACACGCCCGATCTTGTCTGATCTCGGAAGCTAAGCACGGTCGGGCCTGGTTAGTACCTGGATGGGAGACCGCCTGGGAATACCAGGTGCTGTAAGCTATTTTCATTTGGGGTAAAAAAAATTATCCTTTCTCCTGTTTAAAGTCCTGTCTGGTGCCCGAAGCAATTGCTTACGGCAACACCACCGTGAACACGCCCGATCTAGTCTGATATCGGAAGCTAAGCACGGTCAGGCCTGGATAGTACTTGGATGGGAGACCGCCTGGGAATACCAGGTGCTGTAAAATATTTTCATTTGGGGTAAAAAAAATGATCCTTTCTCCTGTTTAAAGTCCTGTCTGGTGCCAGCAGCAATTGCTTACGGCCACACCACTGCGAACACGCCCGATCTCGTCTGATCTCGGAAGCTAAGCAAGGTCGGGCCTGGTTGGTACCTGGATGGGAGACCGCCTGGGAATACCAGGTGCTGTAAGCTATTTTCATTTGGGGTAAAAAAAATGATCCTTTCTCCTGTTTAAAGTCCTGTCTGGTGCCAGGAGCAATTGCTTACGGCCACACCACTGCGAACACGCCCGATCTCGTCTGATCTCGGAAGCTAAGCACGGTCGGGCCTGGTCAGTACCTGGATGGGAGACCGTCTGGGAATACCAGGTGCTGTAAGCTATTTTCATTTGGGGTAAAAAAAATCATCCTTTCTCCTGTTTAAAGTCCTGTCTGGTGCCAGGAGCAATTGCTTACGGCCACACCACTGCGAACACGCCCGATTTCGTCTGATCTCGGAAGCTAAGCACGGTCGGGACTGGTTATACCTGGATGGGAGACCGCCTGGGAATACCAGGTGCTGTAAGCTATTTTCATTTGGGGTAAAAAAAATCATCCTTTCTCCTGTTTAAAGTCCTGTCTGGTGCCAGGAGCAGTTGCTTACGGCCACACCACCGTGAACACGCCCGATCTCGTCTGATCTCGGAAGCTAAGCACGGTCGGGCTTGGTTAGTACTTGGATGGGAGACCGCCTGGGAATACCAGATGCTGTAAGCTATTTTCATTTGGGGTAAAAAAAATCATCCTTTCTCCTGTTTAAAGTCCTGTCTGGTGCCAGGAGGAATTGCTTACGGCCACACCACCGTGAACACGCCCGATCTCGTCTGATCTCGGAAGCTAAGCACGGTCGGGCCTGGATAGTACTTGGATGGGAGACCGCCTGGGAATACCAGGTGCTGTAATTTATTTTCATTTGGGGTAAAAAAAATGATCCTTTCTCCTGTTTAAAGTCCTGTCTGGTGCCAGGAGAAATTGCTTACGGCCACACCACTGCGAACACGCCCGATCTCGTCTGATCTCGGAAGCTAAGCACGGTCGAGCCTGGTTGGTACCTGGATGGGAGACCGCCTGGGAATACCAGGTGCTGTAAGCTATTTTCATTTGGGGTAAAAAAAATCATCCTTTCTCCTGTTTAAAGTCCTTTCTGGTGCCAGGAGCAATTGCGTACGGCCACACCACCGTGAACACGCCCGATCTCGTCTGATCTCGGAAGCTAAGCACGGTCGGGCCTGGTTAGTACTTGGATGGGAGACCGCCTGGGAATACCAGGTGCTGTAATCTATTTTCATTTGGGGTAAAAAAAATGATCCTTTCTCCTGTTTAAAGTCCTGTCTGGTGCCAGGAGCAATTGCTTACGGCCACACCACCGTGAACACGCCCGATCTCGTCTGATCTCGGAAGCTAAGCACGGTCGGGCCTGGTTAGTACCTGGATGGAAGACCGCCTGGGAATACCAGGTGCTGTAAGCTATTTTCATTTGGGGTAAAAAAAATCATCCTTTCTCCTGTTTAAAGTCCTGTCTGGTGCCAGGAGCAATTGCTTACGGCCACACCACCGTGAACACGCCCGATCTCGTCTGATCTCGGAAGCTAAGCACGGTGGGGCCTGGTTAGTACTTGGATGGGAGACCGCCTGGGAATACCAGGTGCTGTAATCTATTTTCATTTGGGGTAAAAAAAAATGATCCTTTCTCCTTTTTAAAGTCCTGTCTGGTGCCAGAAGCAATTGCTTACGGCCACACCACTGCGAACACGCCCGATCTCGTCTGATCTCGGAAGCTATGCACGGTCGGGCCTGGTTAGTACCTGGATGGGAGACCGCCTGGGAATACCAGGTGCTGTAATCTATTTTCATTTGGGGTAAAAAAAATCATCCTTTCTCCTGTTTAAAGTCCTGTCTGGTGCCAGGAGCAATTGCTTACAGCCACACCACTGCGAACACGCCCGATCTCGTCTGATCTCGGAAGCAAAGCACGGTCGGGCCAGGTTAGTACCTGGATGGGAGACCGCCTGGGAATACCAGGTGCTGTAAGCTATTTTCATTTGGGGTAAAAAAAATCATCCTTTCTCCTGTTTAAAGTCCTGTCTGGTGCCGGGAGTAATTGCTTACGGCCACACCACCATGAACACGCCCGATCTCGTCTGATCTCGGAAGCTAAGCACGGTCGGGCCTGGTTAGTACTTGGATGGGAGACCGCCTGGGAATAACAGGTGCTGTAATTGTGTTTTCATTTGGGGTAAAAAAAATGATCCTTTCTCCTGTTTAAAGTCCTGTCTGGTGCCAGGAGCAATTGCTTACGGCCACACCACTGCGAACACGCCCGATCTCGTCTGATCTCGGAAGCTAAGCACGGTCGGGCCTGGTTAGTACCTGGATGGGAGACCGCCTGGGAATACCAGGTGCTGTAAGCTATTTTCATTTGGGGTAAAAAAAATGATCCTTTCTCCTGTTTAAAGTCCTGTCTGGCGCCAGGAGCAATTGCTTACGGCCACACCACTGCGAACACGCCCGATCTCGTTTGATCTCGGAAGCTAAGCACGGTGGGGCCTGGTTAGTACCTGGATGGGAGACCGCCTGTGAATACCAGGTGCTGTAAGCTATTTTCATTTGGGGTAAAAAAAATCATCCTTTCTCCTGTTTAAAGTCCTGTCTGGTGCCAGGAGCAATTGCTTACGGCCACACCACCGTGAACACGCCCGATCTCGTCTGATCTTGGAAGCTAAGCACGGTCGGGGCTGGATAGTACTTGGATGGGAGACCGCCTGGGAATAACAGGTGCTGTAATTGTGTTTTCATTTGGGGTAAAAAAAATGATCCTTTCTCCTGTTTAAAGTCCTGTCTGGTGCCAGGAGCAATTGCTTACGGCCACACCACTGCGAACACGCCCGATCTCGTCTGATCTCGGAAGCTAAGCACGGTCGGGCCTGGTTAGTACCTGGATGGGAGACCGCCTGGGAATACCAGGTGCTGTAAGCTATTTTCATTTGGGGTAAAAAAAATGATCCTTTCTCCTGTTTAAAGTCCTGTCTGGCGCCAGGAGCAATTGCTTACGGCCACACCACTGCGAACACGCCCGATCTCGTTTGATCTCGGAAGCTAAGCACGGTGGGGCCTGGTTAGTACCTGGATGGGAGACCGCCTGTGAATACCAGGTGCTGTAAGCTATTTTCATTTGGGGTAAAAAAAATCATCCTTTCTCCTGTTTAAAGTCCTGTCTGGTGCCAGGAGCAATTGCTTACGGCCACACCACCGTGAACACGCCCGATCTCGTCTGATCTTGGAAGCTAAGCACGGTCGGGCCTGGATAGTTCTTGGATGGGAGACAGCCTGGGAATACCAGGTGCTGTAATCTATTTTCATTTGGGGTAAAAAAAATGATCCTTTCTCCTGTTTAAAGTCCTGTCTGGTGCCAGGAGAAATTGCTTACGGCCACACCACTGCGAACACGCCCGATCTCGTCTGATCTCGGAAGCTAAGCACGGTCGGGCCTGGTTAGTACCTGGATGGGAGACCGCGTGGGAATACCAGGTGCTGTAATCTATTTTCATTTGGGGTAAAAAAAATGATCCTTTCTCCTGTTTAAAGTCCTGTCTGGTGCCAGGAGCAATTGCTTACGGCCACACAACTGCAAACACACCCGATCTCGTCTGATCTCGGAAGCTATGCACGGTCGGGCCTGGTAAGTACCTGGATGGGAGACCGCCTGGGAATACCAGGTGCTGTAAGCTATTTTCATTTGGGGTAAAAAAAATCATCCTTTCTCCTGATTAAAGTCCTGTCTGGTGCCAGGAGCAATTGCTTACGGCCACACCACCGTGAACACGCCCAATCTCGTCTGATCTCGGAAGCTAAGCACGGTCGGGCCTGGTTAGTACTTGGATGGGAGACCGCCTGGGAATACCAGGTGCTGTAATCTATTTTCATTTGGGGTAAAAAAAATGATCCTTTCTCCTGTTTAAAGTCCTGTCTGGTGCCAGGAGCAATTGCTTACGGCCACACTACCGTGAACACGCCCGATCTCGTCTGATCTCGGAAGCTAAGCACGGGCGGGCCTGGTTAGTACTTGGATGGGAGACAGCCTGGGAATACCAGGTGCTGTAATTGTGTTTTCATTTGGGGTAAAAAAAATGATCCTTTCTCCTGTTTAAAGTCCTGTCTGGTGCCAGGAGCAATTGCTTACGGCCACACCACTGCGAATACGCCCGATCTCGTCTGATCTCGGAAGCTAAACACGGTCGGGCCAGGTTAGTACCTGGATGGGAGACCGCCTGGGAATACCAGGTGCTGTAAGCTATTTTCATTTGGGGTAAAAAAAATGATCCTTTCTCCTGTTTAAAGTCCTGTCTGGTGCCAGGAGCAATTGCTTACGGCCACACCACCGTGAACACGCCCGATCTCGTCTGATCTCGGAAGCTAAGCACGGTGGGGCCCGGTTAGTACTTGAATGGGAGACCGCCTGGGAATACCAGGTGCTGTAATCTATTTTCATTTGGGGTAAAAAAAATGATCCTTTCTCCTTTTTAAAGTCCTGTCTGGTGCCAGGAGAAATTGCTTACGGTCACACCACTGCGAACACGCCCGATCTCGTCTGATCTCGGAAGCTATGCACGGTCGGGCCTGGTTAGTACCTGGATGGGAGACCGCCTGGGAATACCAGGTGCTGTAATCTATTTTCATTTGGGGTAAAAAAAAAAGATCCTTTCTCCTGTTTAAAGTCCTGTCTGGTGCCAGGAGCAACTGCTTACGGCCACACCACCGTGAACACGCCCGATCTCGTCTGATCTCGGAAGCTAAGCAAGGTCGGGCCTGGTTAGTACTTGGATGGGAGACCGCCTGGCAATACCAGGTGCTGTAATCTATTTTCATTTGGGGTAAAAAAAATGATCCTTTCTCCTGTTTAAAGTCCTGTCTGGTGCCAGGAGAAATTGCTTACGGCCACACCACCGTGAACACGCCCGATCTCGTCTGATCTCGGAAGCTAAGCACGGTCGGGCCTGGTTAGTACCTGGATGGGAGACCGCCTGGGAATACCCGGTGCTGTAAGCTATTTTCATTTGGGGTAAAAAAAATCATCCTTTCTCCTGTTTAAAGTCCTGTCTGGTGCCAGGAGCAATTGCTTACGGCCACACCACCGTGAACACGCCCGATCTCGTCTGATCTCGGAAGCTAAGCACGGTGGGGCCTGGTTAGTACTTGGATGGGAGACCGCCTGGGAATACCAGGTGCTGTAATCTATTTTCATTTGGGGTAAAAAAAAATGATCCTTTCTCCTTTTTAAAGTCCTGTCTGGTGCCAGAA
>NC_140271.1:28404364-28406864 GCF_964030765.1 Micromesistius poutassou
TAAAGTCCTGTCTGGTGCCAGGAGAAATTGCTTACGGCCACACCACTGCGAACACGCCCGATCTCGTCTGATCTCGGAAGCTAAGCACGGTCGGGCCTGGTTAGTACCTGGATGGGAGACCGCCTGGGAATACCAGGTGCTGTAAGCTATTTTCATTTGGGGTAAAAAAAATCATCCTTTCTCCTGTTTAAAGTCCTGTCTGGTGCCAGGAGCAATTGCTTACGGCCACACCACTGCGAATACGCCCGATCTCGTCTGATCTCGGAAGCTAAGCACGGTCGGGCCTGGTTATTACCTGGATGGGAGACCGCCTGGGAATACCAGGTGCTGTAAGCTATTTTCATTTGGGGTAAAAAAAATGATCCTTTCTCCTGTTTAAAGTCCTGTCTGGTGCCAGGAGCAATTGCTTACGGCCACACCACCGTGAACACGCCCGATCTCGTCTGATCTCGGAAGCTAAGCACGGTGGGGCCTGGTTAGTACTTGAATGGGAGACCGCCTGGGAATACCAGGTGCTGTAATCTATTTTCATTTGGGGTAAACAAAAATGATCCTTTCTCCTTTTTAAAGTCCTGTCTGGTGCCAGGAGCAATTGCTTACGGCCACACCACTGCGAACACGCCCGATCTCGTCTGATCTTGGAAGCTATGCACGGTCGGGCCTGGTTAGTACCTGGATGGGAGACCGCCTGGGAATACCAGGTGCTGTAATCTATTTTCATTTGGGGTAAAAAAAAATGATCCTTTCTCCTGTTTAAAGTCCTGTCTGGTGCCAGGAGCAACTGCTTACGGCCACACCACCGTGAACACGCCCGATCTCGTCTGATTTCGGAAGCTAAGCAAGGTCGGGCCTGGTTAGTACTTGGATGGGAGACCGCCTGGGAATACCAGGTGCTGTAATCTATTTTCATTTGGGGTAAAAAAAATGATCCTTTCTCCTGTTTAAAGTCCTGTCTGGTGCCAGGAGCAATAGCTTACGGCCACACCACTGCGAACACGCCCGATCTCGTCTGTTCTCGGAAGCTAAGCACGGTCGGGCCTGGTTAGTACCTGGAATGGTAGACCGCCTGGGAATACCAGGTGCTGTAAGCTATTTTCATTTGGGGTAAAAAAAATGATCCTTTCTCCTGTTTAAAGTCCTGTCTGGTGCTAGGAGGAATTGCTTACGGCCACACCACCGTGAACACGCCCGATCTTGTCTGATCTCGGAAGCTAAGCACGGTCGGGCCTGGTTAGTACTTGGATGGGAGACCGCCTGGGAATACCAGGTGCTGTAATCTATTTTCATTTGGGGTAAAAAAAATGATCCTTTCTCCTGTTTAAAGTCCTGTCTGGCGCCAGGAGCAATTGCTTACGGCCACACCACTGCGAACACGCCCGATCTCGTTTGATCTCGGAAGCTAAGCACGGTGGGGCCTGGTTAGTACCTGGATGGGAGACCGCCTGGGAATACCAGGTGCTGTAAGCTGTTTTCATTTGGGGTAAAAAAAATCATCCTTTCTCCTGTTTAAAGTCCTGTCTGGTGCCAGGAGCAATTGCTTACGGCCACACCACCGTGAACACGCCCGATCTCGTCTGATCTCGGAAGCTAAGCACGGTGGGGCCTGGTTAGTACTTGGATGGGAGACCGCCTGGGAATACCAGGTACTATAATCTATTTTCATTTGGGGTAAAAAAAATGATCCTTTCTCCTGTTTAAAGTCCTGTCTGGTGCCAGGTGCAATTGCTTACGGCCACACCACCTTGAACACGCCCGATCTCGTCTGATTTCGGAAGCTAAGCACGGTCGGGCCTGGTTAGTACTTGGATGGGAGACCGCCTGGGAATACCAGGTGCTGTAATCTATTTTCATTTGGGGTAAAAAAAATGATCCTTTCTCCTGTTTAAAGTCCTGTCTGGTGCCAGGAGCAATTGCTCACGGCCACACCACCGTGAACACGCCCGGTCTCGTCTGATCTCGGAAGCTAGGCACGGGCGGGCCTGGTTAGTACTTGGATGGGAGACAGCCTGGGAATACCAGGTGCTGTAATTGTGGTTTCATTTGGGGTAAAAAAAATGATCCTTTCTCCTGTTTAAAGTCCTGTCTGGTGCCAGGAGCAATTGCTTACGGCCACACCACTGTGAACACGCCCGATCTCGTCTGATCTCGGAAGCTAAGCACGGTCGGGCCTGGTTAGTACCTGGATGGGAGACCGCCTGGGAATACCAGGTGCTGTAAGTTATTTTCATTTGGGGTAAAAAAAATCATCCTTTCTCCTGTTTAAAGTCCTGTCTGGTGCCAGGCGCAATTGCTTACGGCCACACCACTGCGAACACGCCCGATCTCATCTGATCTCGGAAGCTAAGCACGGTCGGGCCAGGTTAGTACTTGGATGGGAGACCGCCTGGGAATACCAGGTGCTGTAAGCTATTTTCATTTGGGGTAAAAAAAATCATCCTTTCTCCTGTTTAAAGTCCTGTCTGGTGCCAGCAGTAACTGCTTACGGCCACACCACCGTGAA
>NC_140271.1:28409364-28434364 GCF_964030765.1 Micromesistius poutassou
CCTGGGAATACCAGGTGCTGTAATCTATTTTCATTTGGGGTAAAAAAAATGATCCTTTCTCCTGTTTAAAGTCCTGTCTGGTGCCAGGAGAAATTGCTTACGGCCACACCACTGCGAACACGCCCGATGTCGTCTGGTCTCGGAAGCTAAGCACGGTCGGGCCTGGTTAGTACTTGGATGGGAGACCGCCTGGGAATAACAGGTGCTGTAATTGTGTTTTCATTTGGGGTAAAAAAAATTATCCTTTCTCCTGTTTAAAGTCCTGTCTGGTGCCAGGAGTAATTGCTTACGGCCACACCACTGCGAACACGCCCGATCTCGTCTTATCTCGGAAGCTAAGCACGGTCGGGACTGGTTAGTACCTGGATGGGAGACCGCCTGGGAATACCAGGTGCTGTAAGCTATTTTCATTTGGGGTAAAAAAAATGATCCTTTCTCCTGTTTAAAGTCCTGTCTGGTGCCAGGAGCAATTGCTTAAGGCCACACCACTGCGAACACGCCCGATCTCATCTGATCTCAGAAGCTAAGCACGGTCGGGCCTGGTTAGTACCTGGATGGGAGACCGCCTGGGAATACCAGGTGCTGTAAGCTATTTTCATTTGGGGTAAAAAAGAATCATCCTTTCTCCTGTTTAAAGTCCTGTCTGGTGCTAGGAGCAATTGCTTACGGCCACACCACCGTGAACACGCCCGATCTCGTCTGATCTCAGAAGCTAAGCACGGTCGGGCCTGGTTAGTACTTGGATGGGAGACCGCCTGGGAATACCAGGTGCTGTAATCTCCTTTCATTTGGGGTAAAAAAAATGATCCTTTCTCCTGTTTAAAGTCCTGTCTGGTGCCAGGAGCATTTGCTTACGGCCACACAACTGCGAACACGCCCGATCTCGTCTGATCTCGGAAGCTAAGCACGGTCGGGCCTGGTTAGTAACTGGATGGGAGACCGCATGGGAATACCAGGTGCTGTAAGCTATTTTCATTTGGGGTAAAAAAAATCATCCTTTCTCCTGTTTAAAGTCCTGTCTGGTGCCAGGTGCAATTCCTTACGGCCACACCACCGTGAACACGCCCGATCTCGTCTGATCTCGGAAGTTAAGCACGGTCGGGCTTGGTTAGTACTTGGATGGGAGACCGCCTGGGAATACCAGGTGCTGTAATCTATTTTCATTTGGGGTAAAAAAAATGATCCTTTCTCCTGTTTAAAGTCCTGTCTGGTGCCAGGAGTAATTGCTTACGGCCACACCACTGCGAACACGCCCGATCTCGTCTCATCTCGGAAGCTAAGCACGGTCGGGCCTGGTTACTACCTGGATGGGAGACCGCCTGGGAATACCAGGTGCTGTAAGCTATTTTCATTTGGGGTAAAAAAAAAGATCCTTTCTCCTGTTTAAAGTCCTGTCTGGTGCTAGGATGAATTGCTTACGGCCACACCACCGTGAACACGCCCGATCTTGTCTGATCTCGGAAGCTAAGCACGGTGGGGCCTGGTTAGTACTTGGATGGGAGACCGCCTGGGAATACCAGGTGCTGTAATCTATTTTCATTTGGGGTAAAAAAAAATGATCCTTTCTCCTTTTTAAAGTCCTGTCTGGTGCCAGGAGCAATTGCTTACGGCCACACCACTGCGAACACGCCCAATCTCGTCTGATCTCGGAAGCTATGCACGGTCGGGCCTGGTTAGTACTTGGATGGGAGACCGCCTGGGAATACCAGGTGCTGTAATCTATTTTCATTTGGGGTAAAAAAAATGATCTTTTCTCCTGTTTAAAGTCCTGTCTGGTGCCAGGAGCAATAGCTTACGGCCACACCACTGCGAACACGCCCGATCTCGTCTGATCTCGGAAGCTAAGCACGGTCGGGCCTGGTTAGTACCTGGATGGGAGACCGCCTGGGAATACCAGGTGCTGTAAGCTATTTTCATTTGGGGTAAAAAAAATCATCCTTTCTCCTGTTTAAAGTCCTGTCTGGTGCCAGGAGCAATTACTTACGGCCACACCACCGTGAACACGCCCGATCTCTTCTGAGCTCGGAAGCTAAGCACGGTCGGGCCTGGTTAGTACTTGGATGGGAGACCGCCTGGGAATACCAGGTGCTGTAAGCTATTTTCATTTGGGGTAAAAAAAATCATCCTTTCTCCTGTTTAAAGTCCTGTCTGGTGCCAGGAGCAATTGCTTACGGCCACACCACCGTGAACACGCCCGATCTCGTCTGATCTCGGAAGCCAAGCACGGTCGGGTCTGGTTAGTACTTGGATGGGAGACCGCCTGGGAATACCAGGTGCTGTAATCTATTTTCATTTGGGGTAAAAAAAATGATCCTTTCTCCTGTTTAAAGTCCTGTCTGGTGCCAGGAGCAATTGCGTAAGGCCACACCACTGCGAACACGCCCGATCTCATCTGATCTCAGAAGCTAAGCACGGTCGGGCCTGGTTAGTACCTGGATGGGAGACCGCCTGGGAATACCAGGTGCTGTAAGCTATTTTCATTTGGGGTAAAAAAGAATCATCCTTTCTCCTGTTTAAAGTCCTGTCTGGTGCTAGGAGCAATTGCTTACGGCCACACCACCGTGAACACGCCCGATCTCGTCTGATCTCAGAAGCTAAGCACGGTCGGGCCTGGTTAGTACTTGGATGGGAGACCGCCTGGGAATACCAGTTGCTGTAATCTCCTTTCATTTGGGGTAAAAAAAATGATCCTTTCTCCTGTTTAAAGTCCTGTCTGGTGCCAGGAGCATTTGCTTACGGCCACACAACTGCGAACACGCCCGATCTCGTCTGATCTCGGAAGCTAATCACGGTCGGGCCTGGTTAGTACCTGGATGGGAGACCGCCTGGGAATACCAGGTGCTGTAAGCTATTTTCATTTGGGGTAAAAAAAATCATCCTTTCTCCTGTTTAAAGTCCTGTCTGGTGCCAGGAGCAATTGCTTACGGCCACACCACCGTGAACACGCCCGATCTCGTCTGATCTCGGAAGCTAAGCACGGTCGGTCCTGGTTAGTACCTGGATGGGAGACCGCCTGGGAATACCAGGTGCTGTAAGCTATTTTCATTTGGGGTAAAAAAAATCATCCTTTCTCCTGTTTAAAGTCCTGTCTGGTGCCAGGAGCAATTGCTTACGGCCACACCACCGTGAACACGCCCGATCTCGTCTGATCTCGGAAGCTAAGCACGGTCGGGCTTGGTTAGTACTTTGATGGGAGACCGCCTGGGAATACCAGGTGCTGTAATCTATTTTCATTTGGGGTAAAAAAAATGATCCTTTCTCCTGTTTAAAGTCCTGTCTGGTGCCAGGAGCAATTGCTTACGGCCACACCACTGCGAACATGCCCGACCTCGTCTGATCTCGGAAGCTAAGCACGGTCGGGCCTGGTTAGTGCCTGGATGGGAGACCGCCTGGGAATACCAGGTGCTGTAAGCTATTTTCATTTGGGGTAAAAAAAATTATCCTTTCTCCTGTTTAAAGTCCTGTCTGGTGTTAGGAGGAATTGCTTACGGCCACACCACCGTGAACACGCCCGATCTTGTCTGATCTCGGAAGCTAAGCACGGTCGGGCCTGGTTAGTACTTGGATGGGAGACCGCCTGGGAATACCAGGTGCTGTAATCAATTTTCATTTGGGGTAAAAAAAATGATCCTTTCTCCTGTTTAAAGTCCTGTCTGGTGCCAGGAGAAATTGCTTACGGCCACACCACTGCGAACACGCCCGATGTCGTCTGGTCTCGGAAGCTAAGCACGGTCGGGCCTGGTTAGTACTTGGATGGGAGACCGCCTGGGAATAACAGGTGCTGTAATTGTGTTTTCATTTGGGGTAAAAAAAATTTTCCTTTCTCCTGTTTAAAGTCCTGTCTGGTGCCAGGAGTAATTGCTTACGGCCACACCACTGCGAACACGCCCGATCTCGTCTGATCTCGGAAGCTAAGCACGGTCGGGACTGGTTAGTACCTGGATGGGAGACCGCCTGGGAATACCAGGTGCTGTAAGCTATTTTCATTTGGGGTAAAAAAAATCATCCTTTCTCCTGTTTAAAGTCCTGTCTGGTGCCAGGAGCAATTGCTTACGGCCACACCACCGTGAACACGCCCGATCTCGTCTGATCTCGGAACCTAAGTACGGTCGGGCCTGATTAGTACTTGGATGGGAGACCGCCTGGGAATACCAGGTGCTGTTAGCTATTTTCATTTGGGGTAAAAAAAATCATCCTTTCTCCTGTTTAAAGTCCTGTCTGGTGCCAGGAGCAATTACTTACGGCCACACCACCGTGAACACGCCCGATCTCTTCTGAGCTCGGAAGCTAAGCACGGTCGGGCCTGGTTAGTACTTGGATGGGAGACCGCCTGGGAATACCAGGTGCTGTAAGCTATTTTCATTTGGGGTAAAAAAAATCATCCTTTCTCCTGTTTAAAGTCCTGTCTGGTGCCAGGAGCAATTGCTTACGGCCACACCACCATGAACACGCCCGATCTCGTCTGATCTCGGAAGCCAAGCACGGTCGGGTCTGGTTAGTACTTGGATGGGAGACCGCCTGGGAATACCAGGTGCTGTAATCTATTTTCATTTGGGGTAAAAAAAATGATCCTTTCTCCTGTTTAAAGTCCTGTCTGGTGCCAGGAGCAATTGCTTAAGGCCACACCACTGCGAACACGCCCGATCTCATCTGATCTCAGAAGCTAAGCACGGTCGGGCCTGGTTAGTACCTGGATGGGAGACCGCCTGGGAATACCAGGTGCTGTAAGCTATTTTCATTTGGGGTAAAAAAAATCATCCTTTCTCCTGTTTAAAGTCCTGTCTGGTGCTAGGAGCAATTGCTTACGGCCACACCACCGTGAACACGCCCGATCTCGTCTGATCTCAGAAGCTAAGCACGGTCGGGCCTGGTTAGTACTTGGATGGGAGACCGCCTGGGAATACCAGGTGCTGTAATCTCCTTTCATTTGGGGTAAAAAAAATGATCCTTTCTCCTGTTTAAAGTCCTGTCTGGTGCCAGGAGCATTTGCATACGGCCACACAACTGCGAACACGCCCGATCTCGTCTGATCTCGGAAGCTAAGCACGGTCGGGCCTGGTTAGTAACTGGATGGGAGACCGCATGGGAATACCAGGTGCTGTAAGCTATTTTCATTTGGGGTAAAAAAAATCATCCTTTCTCCTGTTTAAAGTCCTGTCTGGTGCCAGGTGCAATTCCTTACGGCCACACCACCGTGAACACGCCCGATCTCGTCTGATCTCGGAAGTTAAGCACGGTCGGGCTTGGTTAGTACTTGGATGGGAGACCGCCTGGGAATACCAGGTGCTGTAATCTATTTTCATTTGGGGTAAAAAAAATGATCCTTTCTCCTGTTTAAAGTCCTGTCTGGTGCCAGGAGTAATTGCTTACGGCCACACCACTGCGAACACGCCCGATCTCGTCTGATCTCGGAAGCTAAGCACGGTCGGGCCTGGTTAGTACCTGGATGGGAGACCGCCTGGGAATACCAGGTGCTGTAAGCTATTTTCATTTGGGGTAAAAAAAAAGATCCTTTCTCCTGTTTAAAGTCCTGTCTGGTGCTAGGATGAATTGCTTACGGCCACACCACCGTGAACACGCCCGATCTTGTCTGATCTCGGAAGCTAAGCACGGTCGGGCCTGTTTAGTACTTGGATGGGAGACCGCCTGGGAATACCAGGTGCTGTAAGCTATTTTCATTTGGGGTAAAAAAAATCATCCTTTCTCCTGTTTAAAGTCCTGTCTGGTGGCAGGAGCAATTGCTTACGGCCACACCACTGCGAACACGCCCAATCTCGTCTGATCTCGGAAGCTATGCACGGTCGGGCCTGGTTAGTACTTGGATGGGAGACCGCCTGGGAATACCAGGTGCTGTAATCTATTTTCATTTGGGGTAAAAAAAATGATCCTTTCTCCTGTTTAAAGTCCTGTCTGGTGCCAGGAGAAATTGCTTACGGCCACACCACTGCGAACACGCCCGATGTCGTCTGGTCTCGGAAGCTAAGCACGGTCGGGCCTGGTTAGTACTTGGATGGGAGACCGCCTGGGAATAACAGGTGCTGTAATTGTGTTTTCATTTGGGGTAAAAAAAATTATCCTTTCTCCTGTTTAAAGTCCTGTCTGGTGCCAGGAGTAATTGCTTACGGCCACACCACTGCGAACACGCCCGATCTCGTCTGATCTCGGAAGCTAAGCACGGTCGGGACTGGTTAGTACCTGGATGGGAGACCGCCTGGGAATACCAGGTGCTGTAAGCTATTTTCATTTGGGGTAAAAAAAATCATCCTTTCTCCTGTTTAAAGTCCTGTCTGGTGCCAGGAGCAATTGCTTACGGCCACACCACCGTGAACACGCCCGATCTCGTCTGATCTCGGAACCTAAGTACGGTCGGGCCTGATTAGTACTTGGATGGGAGACCGCCTGGGAATACCAGGTGCTGTAAGCTATTTTCATTTGGGGTAAAAAAAATCATCCTTTCTCCTGTTTAAAGTCCTGTCTGGTGCCAGGAGCAATTACTTACGGCCACACCACCGTGAACACGCCCGATCTCTTCTGAGCTCGGAAGCTAAGCACGGTCGGGCCTGGTTAGTACTTGGATGGGAGACCGCCTGGGAATACCAGGTGCTGTAAGCTATTTTCATTTGGGGTAAAAAAAATCATCCTTTCTCCTGTTTAAAGTCCTGTCTGGTGCCAGGAGCAATTGCTTACGGCCACACCACCGTGAACACGCCCGATCTCGTCTGATCTCGGAAGCCAAGCACGGTCGGGTCTGGTTAGTACTTGGATGGGAGACCGCCTGGGAATACCAGGTGCTGTAATCTATTTTCATTTGGGGTAAAAAAAATGATCCTTTCTCCTGTTTAAAGTCCTGTCTGGTGCCAGGAGCAATTGCTTAAGGCCACACCACTGCGAACACGCCCGATCTCATCTGATCTCAGAAGCTAAGCACGGTCGGGCCTGGTTAGTACCTGGATGGGAGACCGCCTGGGAATACCAGGTCCTGTAAGCTATTTTCATTTGGGGTAAAAAAAATCATCCTTTCTCCTGTTTAAAGTCCTGTCTGGTGCTAGGAGCAATTGCTTACGGCCACACCACCGTGAACACGCCCGATCTCGTCTGATCTCAGAAGCTAAGCACGGTCGGGCCTGGTTAGTACTTGGATGGGAGACCGCCTGGGAATACCAGGTGCTGTAATCTCCTTTCATTTGGGGTAAAAAAAATGATCCTTTCTCCTGTTTAAAGTCCTGTCTGGTGCCAGGAGCATTTGCATACGGCCACACAACTGCGAATACGCCCGATCTCGTCTGATCTCGGAAGCTAAGCACGGTCGGGCCTGGTTAGTAACTGGATGGGAGACCGCATGGGAATACCAGGTGCTGTAAGCTATTTTCATTTGGGGTAAAAAAAATCATCCTTTCTCCTGTTTAAAGTCCTGTCTGGTGCCAGGAGCAATTGCTTACGGCCACACCACCGTGAACACGCCCGATCTCGTCTGATCTCGGAAGCTAAGCACGGTCGGGCCTGGTTAGTACTTGGATGGGAGACCGCCTGGGAATACCAGGTGCTGTAATCTATTTTCATTTGGGGTAAAAAAAATGATCCTTTCTCCTGTTTAAAGTCCTGTCTGGTGCCAGGAGCATTTGCTTACGGCCACACAACTGCGAACACGCCCGATCTCGTCTGATCTCGGAAGCTAAGCACGGTCGGGCCTGGTTAGTAACTGGATGGGAGACCGCCTGGGAATACCAGGTGCTGTAAGCTATTTTCATTTGGGGTAAAAAAAATCATCCTTTCTCCTGTTTAAAGTCCTGTCTGGTGCCAGGAGCAATTGCTTACGGCCACACCACTGCGAACACGCCCAATCTCGTCTGATCTCGGAAGCTATGCACGGTCGGGCCTGGTTAGTACTTGGATGGGAGACCGCCTGGGAATACCAGGTGCTGTAATCTATTTTCATTTGGGGTAAAAAAAATGATCTTTTCTCCTGTTTAAAGTCCTGTCTGGTGCCAGGAGCAATAGCTTACGGCCACACCACTGCGAACACGCCCGATCTCGTCTGATCTCGGAAGCTAAGCACGGTCGGGCCTGGTTAGTACTTGGATGGGAGACCGCCTGGGAATACCAGGTGCTGTAATCTATTTTCATTTGGGGTAAAAAAAATCATCCTTTCTCCTGTTTAAAGTCCTGTCTGGTGCCAGGAGCAATTGCTTAAGGCCACACTACTGCGAACACGCCCGATCTCATCTGATCTCGGAAGCTAAGCACGGTCGGGCCTGGTTAGTACCTGGATGGGAGACCGCCTGGGAATACCAGGTGCTGTAAGCTATTTTCATTTGGGGTAAAAAAAATCATCCTTTCTCCTGTTTAAAGTCCTGTCTGGTGCCAGGAGCAATTGCTTACGGCCACACCACCGTGAACACGCCCGATCTCGTCTGATCTCGGAAGCTAAGCACGGTCGGGCCTGGTTAGTACTTGGATGGGAGACCGCCTGGGAATACCAGGTGCTGTAATCTATTTTCATTTGGGGTAAAAAAAATGATCCTTTCTCCTGTTTAAAGTCCTGTCTGGTGCCAGGAGCATTTGCTTACGGCCACACAACTGCGAACACGCCCGATCTCGTCTGATCTCGGAAGCTAAGCACAGTCGGGCCTGGTTAGTAACTGGATGGGAGACCGCCTGGGAATACCAGGTGCTGTAAGCTATTTTCATTTGGGGTAAAAAAAATCATCCTTTCTCCTGTTTAAAGTCCTGTCTGGTGCCAGTTGCAATTGCTTACGGCCACACCACCGTGAACACGCCCGATCTTGTCTGATCTCGGAAGCTAAGCACGGTCTGGCCTGTTTAGTACTTGGATGGGAGACCGCCTGGGAATACCAGGTGCTGTAATCTATTTTCAATTGGGGTAAAAAAAATGATCCTTTCTCCTGTTTAAAGTCCTGTCTGGTGCCAGGAGCAATTGCTTACGGCCACACCACCGTGAACACGCCCGATCTCGTCTGATCTCGGAAGCTAAGCACGGTGGGGCCTGGTTAGTACTTGGATGGGAGACCGCCTGGGAATACCAGGTGCTGTAAGCTATTTTCATTTGGGGTAAAAAAAATCATCCTTTCTCCTGTTTAAAGTCCTGTCTGGTGCCAGTTGCAATTGCTTACGGCCACACCACCGTGAACACGCCCGATCTCGTCTGATCTCGGAAGTTTAGCACGGTCGGGCTTCGTTAGTACTTGGATGGGAGACCGCCTGGGAATACCAGGTGCTGTAATCTATTTTCATTTGGGGTAAAAAAAATGATCCTTTCTCCTGTTTAAAGTCCTGTCTGGTGCCAGGAGCAATTGCTTACGGCCACACCACTGCGAACACGCCCGATCTCGTCTGATCTCGGAAGCTAAGCACGGTCGGGCCTGGTTAGTACCTGGATGGGAGACCGCCTGGGAATACCAGGTGCTGTAAGCTATTTTCATTTGGGGTAAAAAAAAAGATCCTTTCTCCTGTTTAAAGTCCTGTCTGGTGCTAGGAGGAATTGCTTACGGCCACACCACCGTGAACACGCCCGATCTTGTCTGATCTCGGAAGCTAAGCACGGTCTGGCCTGTTTAGTACTTGGATGGGAGACCGCCTGGGAATACCAGGTGCTGTAATCTATTTTCAATTGGGGTAAAAAAAATGATCCTTTCTCCTGTTTAAAGTCCTGTCTGGTGCCAGGAGCAATTGCTTACGGCCACACCACCGTGAACACGCCCGATCTCGTCTGATCTCGGAAGCTAAGCACGGTGGGGTCTGGTTAGTACTTGGATGGGAGACCGCCTGGGAATACCAGGTGCTGTAATCTATTTTCATTTGGGGTAAAAAAAAATGATCCTTTCTCCTTTTTAAAGTCCTGTCTGGTGCCAGGAGCAATTGCTTACGGCCACACCACTGCGAACACGCCCAATCTCGTCTGATCTCGGAAGCTATGCACGGTCGGGCCTGATTAGTACTTGGATGGGAGACCGCCTGGGAATACCAGGTGCTGTAATCTATTTTCATTTGGGGTAAAAAAAATGATCCTTTCTCCTGTTTAAAGTCCTGTCTGGTGCCAGGAGAAATTGCTTACGGCCACACCACTGCGAACACGCCCGATGTCGTCTGGTCTCGGAAGCTAAGCACGGTCGGGCCTGGTTAGTACTTGGATGGGAGACCGCCTGGGAATAACAGGTGCTGTAATTGTGTTTTCATTTGGGGTAAAAAAAATTATCCTTTCTCCTGTTTAAAGTCCTGTCTGGTGCCAGGAGTAATTGCTTACGGCCACACCACTGCGAACACGCCCGATCTCGTCTGATCTCGGAAGCTAAGCACGGTCGGGACTGGTTAGTACCTGGATGGGAGACCGCCTGGGAATACCAGGTGCTGTAAGCTATTTTCATTTGGGGTAAAAAAAATCATCCTTTCTCCTGTTTAAAGTCCTGTCTGGTGCCAGGAGCAATTGCTTACGGCCACACCACCGTGAACACGCCCGATCTCGTCTGATCTCGGAACCTAAGTACGGTCGGGCCTGATTAGTACTTGGATGGGAGACCGCCTGGGAATACCAGGTGCTGTAAGCTATTTTCATTTGGGGTAAAAAAAATCATCCTTTCTCCTGTTTAAAGTCCTGTCTGGTGCCAGGAGCAATTACTTACGGCCACACCACCGTGAACACGCCCGATCTCTTCTGAGCTCGGAAGCTAAGCACGGTCGGGCCTGGTTAGTACTTGGATGGGAGACCGCCTGGGAATACCAGGTGCTGTAAGCTATTTTCATTTGGGGTAAAAAAAATCATCCTTTCTCCTGTTTAAAGTCCTGTCTGGTGCCAGGAGCAATTGCTTACGGCCACACCACCGTGAACACGCCCGATCTCGTCTGATCTCGGAAGCCAAGCACGGTCGGGTCTGGTTAGTACTTGGATGGGAGACCGCCTGGGAATACCAGGTGCTGTAATCTATTTTCATTTGGGGTAAAAAAAATGATCCTTTCTCCTGTTTAAAGTCCTGTCTGGTGCCAGGAGCAATTGCTTAAGGCCACACCACTGCGAACACGCCCGATCTCATCTGATCTCAGAAGCTAAGCACGGTCGGGCCTGGTTAGTACCTGGATGGGAGACCGCCTGGGAATACCAGGTCCTGTAAGCTATTTTCATTTGGGGTAAAAAAAATCATCCTTTCTCCTGTTTAAAGTCCTGTCTGGTGCTAGGAGCAATTGCTTACGGCCACACCACCGTGAACACGCCCGATCTCGTCTGATCTCAGAAGCTAAGCACGGTCGGGCCTGGTTAGTACTTGGATGGGAGACCGCCTGGGAATACCAGGTGCTGTAATCTCCTTTCATTTGGGGTAAAAAAAATGATCCTTTCTCCTGTTTAAAGTCCTGTCTGGTGCCAGGAGCATTTGCATACGGCCACACAACTGCGAACACGCCCGATCTCGTCTGATCTCGGAAGCTAAGCACGGTCGGGCCTGGTTAGTAACTGGATGGGAGACCGCATGGGAATACCAGGTGCTGTAAGCTATTTTCATTTGGGGTAAAAAAAATCATCCTTTCTCCTGTTTAAAGTCCTGTCTGGTGCCAGGTGCAATTCCTTACGGCCACACCACCGTGAACACGCCCGATCTCGTCTGATCTCGGAAGTTAAGCACGGTCGGGCTTGGTTAGTACTTGGATGGGAGACCGCCTGGGAATACCAGGTGCTGTAATCTATTTTCATTTGGGGTAAAAAAAATGATCCTTTCTCCTGTTTAAAGTCCTGTCTGGTGCCAGGAGTAATTGCTTACGGCCACACCACTGCGAACACGCCCGATCTCGTCTGATCTCGGAAGCTAAGCACGGTCGGGCCTGGTTAGTACCTGGATGGGAGACCGCCTGGGAATACCAGGTGCTGTAAGCTATTTTCATTTGGGGTAAAAAAAAAGATCCTTTCTCCTGTTTAAAGTCCTGTCTGGTGGCAGGAGTAATTGCTTACGGCCACACCACTGCGAACACGCCCGATCTCGTCTGATCTCGGAAGCTAAGCACGGTCGGGCCTGGTTAGTACCTGGATGGGAGACCGCCTGGGAATACCAGGTGCTGTAAGCTATTTTCATTTGGGGTAAAAAAAATCATCCTTTCTCCTGTTTAAAGTCCTGTCTGGTGCCAGGAGCAATTGCTTACGGCCACACCACCGTGAACACGCCCGATCTCGTCTGATCTCGGAAGCTAAGCACGGTGGGGCCTGGTTAGTACTTGGATGGGAGACCGCCTGGGAATACCAGGTGCTGTAATCTATTTTCATTTGGGGTAAAAAAAATGATCCTTTCTCCTGTTTAAAGTCCTGTCTGGTGCCAGGAGCTTTTGCTTACGGCCACACAACTGCGAACACGCCCGATCTCGTCTGATCTCGGAAGCTAAGCACGGTCGGGCCTGGTTAGTAACTGGATGGGAGACCGCCTGGGAATACCAGGTGCTGTAAGCTATTTTCATTTGGGGTAAAAAAAATCATCCTTTCTCCTGTTTAAAGTCCTGTCTGGTGCCAGTTGCAATTGCTTACGGCCACACCACCGTGAACACGCCCGATCTCGTCTGATCTCGGAAGTTAAGCACGGTCGGGCTTCGTTAGTACTTGGATGGGAGACCGCCTGGGAATACCAGGTGCTGTAATCTATTTTCATTTGGGGTAAAAAAAATGATCCTTTCTCCTGTTTAAAGTCCTGTCTGGTGCCAGGAGCAATTGCTTACGGCCACACCACTGCGAACACGCCCGATCTCGTCTGATCTCGGAAGCTAAGCACGGTCGGGCCTGGTTAGTACCTGGATGGGAGACCGCCTGGGAATACCAGGTGCTGTAAGCTATTTTCATTTGGGGTAAAAAAAAAGATCCTTTCTCCTGTTTAAAGTCCTGTCTGGTGCTAGGAGGAATTGCTTACGGCCACACCACCGTGAACACGCCTGATCTTGTCTGATCTCGGAAGCTAAGCACGGTCTGGCCTGTTTAGTACTTGGATGGGAGACCGCCTGGGAATACCAGGTGCTGTAATCTATTTTCAATTGGGGTAAAAAAAATGATCCTTTCTCCTGTTTAAAGTCCTGTCTGGTGCCAGGAGCAATTGCTTACGGCCACACCACCGTGAACACGCCCGATCTCGTCTGATCTCGGAAGCTAAGCACGGTGGGGCCTGGTTAGTACTTGGATGGGAGACCGCCTGGGAATACCAGGTGCTGTAATCTATTTTCATTTGGGGTAAAAAAAAATGATCCTTTCTCCTTTTTAAAGTCCTGTCTGGTGCCAGGAGCAATTGCTTACGGCCACACCACTGCGAACACGCCCAATCTCGTCTGATCTCGGAAGCTATGCACGGTCGGGCCTGGTTAGTACTTGGATGGGAGACCGCCTGGGAATACCAGGTGCTGTAATCTATTTTCATTTGGGGTAAAAAAAATGATCTTTTCTCCTGTTTAAAGTCCTGTCTGGTGCCAGGAGCAATAGCTTACGGCCACACCACCGTGAACACGCCCGATCTTGTCTGATCTCGGAAGCTAAGCACGGTCTGGCCTGTTTAGTACTTGGATGGGAGACCGCCTGGGAATACCAGGTGCTGTAATCTATTTTCAATTGGGGTAAAAAAAATGATCCTTTCTCCTGTTTAAAGTCCTGTCTGGTGCCAGGAGCAATTGCTTACGGCCACACCACCGTGAACACGCCCGATCTCGTCTGATCTCGGAAGCTAAGCACGGTGGGGCCTGGTTAGTACTTGGATGGGAGACCGCCTGGGAATACCAGGTGCTGTAAGCTATTTTCATTTGGGGTAAAAAAAATCATCCTTTCTCCTGTTTAAAGTCCTGTCTGGTGCCAGTTGCAATTGCTTACGGCCACACCACCGTGAACACGCCCGATCTCGTCTGATCTCGGAAGTTAAGCACGGTCGGGCTTCGTTAGTACTTGGATGGGAGACCGCCTGGGAATACCAGGTGCTGTAATCTATTTTCATTTGGGGTAAAAAAAATGATCCTTTCTCCTGTTTAAAGTCCTGTCTGGTGCCAGGAGCAATTGCTTACGGCCACACCACCGTGAACACGCCCGATCTCGTCTGATCTCGGAAGCTAAGCACGGTGGGGCCTGGTTAGTACTTGGATGGGAGACCGCCTGGGAATACCAGGTGCTGTAAGCTATTTTCATTTGGGGTAAAAAAAATCATCCTTTCTCCTGTTTAAAGTCCTGTCTGGTGCCAGTTGCAATTGCTTACGGCCACACCACCGTGAACACGCCCGATCTCGTCTGATCTCGGAAGTTAAGCACGGTCGGGCTTCGTTAGTACTTGGATGGGAGACCGCCTGGGAATACCAGGTGCTGTAATCTATTTTCATTTGGGGTAAAAAAAATGATCCTTTCTCCTGTTTAAAGTCCTGTCTGGTGCCAGGAGCAATTGCTTACGGCCACACCACTGCGAACACGCCCAATCTCGTCTGATCTCGGAAGCTAAGCACGGTCGGGCCTGGTTAGTACCTGGATGGGAGACCGCCTGGGAATACCAGGTGCTGTAAGCTATTTTCATTTGGGGTAAAAAAAAAGATCCTTTCTCCTGTTTAAAGTCCTGTCTGGTGCTAGGAGGAATTGCTTACGGCCACACCACCGTGAACACGCCCGATCTTGTCTGATCTCGGAAGCTAAGCACGGTCTGGCCTGTTTAGTACTTGGATGGGAGACCGCCTGGGAATACCAGGTGCTGTAATCTATTTTCAATTGGGGTAAAAAAAATGATCCTTTCTCCTGTTTAAAGTCCTGTCTGGTGCCAGGAGCAATTGCTTACGGCCACACCACCGTGAAAACGCCCGATCTCGTCTGATCTCGGAAGCTAAGCACGGTGGGGTCTGGTTAGTACTTGGATGGGAGACCGCCTGGGAATACCAGGTGCTGTAATCTATTTTCATTTGGGGTAAAAAAAAATGATCCTTTCTCCTTTTTAAAGTCCTGTCTGGTGCCAGGAGCAATTGCTTACGGCCACACCACTGCGAACACGCCCAATCTCGTCTGATCTCGGAAGCTATGCACGGTCGGGCCTGGTTAGTACTTGGATGGGAGACCGCCTGGGAATACCAGGTGCTGTAATCTATTTTCATTTGGGGTAAAAAAAATGATCTTTTCTCCTGTTTAAAGTCCTGTCTGGTGCCAGGAGCAATAGCTTACGGCCACACCACTGCGAACACGCCCGATCTCGTCTGATCTCGGAAGCTAAGCACGGTCGGGCCTGGTTAGTACCTGGATGGGAGACAGCCTGGGAATACCAGGTGCTGTAAGCTATTTTCATTTGGGGTAAAAAAAATCATCCTTTCTCCTGTTTAAAGTCCTGTCTGGTGCCAGGAGCAATTGCTTACGGCCACACCACCGTGAACACGCCCGATCTCGTCTGATCTCGGAAGCTAAGCACGGTCGGGCCTGGTTAGTACCTGGATGGGAGACCGCCTGGGAATACCAGGTGCTGTAAGCTATTTTCATTTGGGGTAAAAAAAATCATCCTTTCTCCTGTTTAAAGTCCTGTCTGGTGCCAGGAGCAATTGCTTACGGCCACACCACCGTGAACACGCCCGATCTCGTCTGATCTCGGAAGCTAAGCACGGTCGGGCCTGGTTAGTACCTGGATGGGAGACCGCCTGGGAATACCAGGTGCTGTAAGCTATTTTCATTTGGGGTAAAAAAAATCATCCTTTCTCCTGTTTAAAGTCCTGTCTGGTGCCAGGAGCAATTGCTTACGGCCACACCACCGTGAACACGCCCGATCTCGTCTGATCTCGGAAGCTAAGCACGGTCGGGCCTGGTTAGTACTTGGATGGGAGACCGCCTGGGATTACCAGGTGCTGTAATCTATTTTCATTTGGGGTAAAAAAAATGATCCTTTCTCCTGTTTAAAGTCCTGTCTGGTGCCAGGAGCATTTGCTTACGGCCACACAACTGCGAACACGCCCGATCTCGTCTAATCTCGGAAGCTAAGCACGGTCGGGCCTGGTTAGTAACTGGATGGGAGACCGCCTGGGAATACCAGGTGCTGTAAGCTATTTTCATTTGGGGTAAAAAAAATCATCCTTTCTCCCGTTTAAAGTCCTGTCTGGTGCCAGTTGCAATTGCTTACGGCCACACCACCGTGAACACGCCCGATCTTGTCTGATCTCGGAAGTTAAGCTTGGTCGGGCTTCGTTAGTACTTGGATGGGAGACCGCCTGGGAATACCAGGTGCTGTAATCTATTTTCATTTGGGGTAAAAAAAATGATCCTTTCTCCTGTTTAAAGTCCTGTCTGGTGCCAGAAGCAATTGCTTACGGCCACACCACTGCGAACACGCCCGATCTCGTCTGATCTCGGAAGCTAAGCACGGTCGGGCCTGCTTAGTACCTGGATGGGAGACCGCGTGGGAATACCAGGTGCTGTAAGCTATTTTCATTTGGGGTAAAAAAAAAGATCCTTTCTCCTGTTTAAAGTCCTGTCTGGTGCTAGGAGGAATTGCTTACGGCCACACCACCGTGAACACGCCCGATCTGGTCTGATCTCGGAAGCTAAGCACGGTCTGGCCTGTTTAGTACTTGGATGGGAGACCGCCTGGGAATACCAGGTGCTGTAAACTATTTTCAATTGGGGTAAAAAAAATGATCCTTTCTCCTGTTTAAAGTCCTGTCTGGCGCCAGGAGCAATTGCTTACGGCCACACCACAGCGAACACGCCCGATCTCGTTTGATCTCGGAAGCTAAGCATGGTGGGGCCTGGTTAGTACCTGGATGGGAGACCGCCTGGGAATACTAGGTGCTGTAAGCTATTTTCATTTGGGGTAAAAAAAATCATCTTTTCTCCTGTTTAAAGTCCTGTCTGGTGCCAGGAGCAATTGCTTACGGCCACACCACCGTGAACACGCCCGATCTCGTATGATCTCGGAAGCTAAGCACGGTCGGGCCTGGATAGTACTTGGATGGGAGACCGCCTGGGAATACCAGGTGCTGTAATCAATTTTCATTTGGGTTAAAAAAAATGATCCTTTCTCCTGTTTAAAGTCCTGTCTGGTGCCAGGAGAAATTGCTTACGGCCACACCACTGCGAACACGCCCGATCTCGTCTGGTCTCGGAAGCTAAGCACGGTCGGGCCTGGTTTGTACCTGGATGGGAGACCGCCTGGGATTACCAGGTGCTGTTAGCTATTTTCATTTGGGGTAAAAAAAATCATCCTTTCTCCTGTTTAAAGTCCTGTCTGGTGGCAGGAGCAATTGCTTACGGCCACACCACTGCGAACACGCCCGATCTCGTCTGATCTCGGAAGCTAAGCACGGTCGGGCCTGGTTAGTACCTGGATGGGAGACCGCCTGGGAATACCAGGTGCTGTAAGCTATTTTCATTTGGGGTAAAAAAAATCATCCTTTCTCCTGTTTAAAGTCCTGTCTGGTGCCAGGAGCAATTGCTTACGGCCACACCACCGTGAACACGCCCGAGCTCGTCTGATCTCGGAAGCTAAGCACGGTGGGGCCTGGTTAGTACCTGGATGGGAGACCGCCTGGGAATACAAGGTGCTGTAATCTATTTTCATTTGGGGTAAAAAAAATCATCCTTTCTCCTGTTTAAAGTCCTGTCTGGTGCCAGGAGCAATTGCTTACGGCCACACCACCATGAACACGCCCGATCTCGTCTGATCTCGGAAGCTAAGCACGGTCGGCCCTGGTTAGTACTTGGATGGGAGACCGCCTGGGAATACCAGGTGCTGTAAGCTATTTTCATTTGGGGTAAAAAAAATCATCCTTTCTCCTGTTTAAAGTCCTGTCTGGTGCCAGGAGCAATTGCTTACGGCCACACCACTGCGAACACGCCCGATCTCGTCTGATCTCGGAAGCTAAGCACGTCGGGCCTGGTTAGTACCTGGATGGGAGACCGCCTGGGAATACCAGGTGCTGTAAGCTATTTTCATTTGGGGTAAAAAAAAAGATCCTTTCTCCTGTTTAAAGTCCTGTCTGGTGCTAGGAGGAATTGCTTACGGCCACACCACCGTGAACACGCCCGATCTTGTCTGATCTCGGAAGCTAAGCACGGTCGGGCCTGTTTAGTACTTGGATGGGAGACCGCCTGGGAATACCAGGTGCTGTAAGCTATTTTCATTAGGGGTAAAAAAAATCATCCTTTCTCCTGTTTATAGTCCTGTCTGGTGGCAGGAGCAATAGCTTACGGCCACACCACTGCGAACACGCCCGATCTCGTCTGATCTCGGAAGCTAAGCACAGTCGGGCCTGGTTAGTACCTGGATGGGAGACCGCCTGGGAATACCAGGTGCTGTAAGCTATTTTCATTTGGGGTAAAAAAAATCATCCTTTCTCCTGTTTAAAGTCCTGTCTGGTGCCAGGAGCAATTGCTTACGGCCACACCACCGTGAACACGCCCGATCTCGTCTGATCTCGGAAGCTAAGCACGGTGGGGCCTGGTTAGTACTTGGATGGGAGACCGCCTGGGAATACCAGGTGCTATAATCTATTTTCATTTGGGGTAAAAAAAATTATCCTTTCTCCTGTTTAAAGTCCTGTCTGGTGCCAGGAGTATTTGCTTACGGCCACACATCTGCGAAAACGCCCGATCTCGGAAGCTAAGCACGGTCGGGCCTGGTTAGTACCTGGATGGGAGACCGCCTGGGAATACCAGGTGCTGTAAGCTATTTTCATTTGGGGTAAAAAAAATCATCCTTTCTCCTGTTTAAAGTCCTGTCTGGTGCCAGGAGCAATTGCTTACGGCCACACCACCATGAACACACCCGATCTCGTCTGATCTCGGAAGCTAAGCACGGTCGGGCCTGGTTAGTACTTGGATGGGAGACCGCCTGGGAATACCAGGTGCTGTAATCTATTTTCATTTGGGGTAAAAAAAATGATCCTTTCTCCTGTTTAAAGTCATGTCTGGTGCCAGGAGCAATTGCTCACGGCCACACAACTGCGAACACGCCCGATCTCGTCTGATCTCGGAAGCTATGCACGGTCGGGCCTGGTAAGTACCTGGATGGGAGACCGCCTGGGAATACCAGGTGCTGTAAGCTATTTTCATTTGGGGTAAAAAAAATCATCCTTTCTCCTGTTTAAAGTCCTGTCTGGTGCCAGGAGCAATTGCTTACGGCCACACCACCGTGAACACGCCCGATCTCGTCTGATCTCGGAAGCTAAGCACGGTCGGGCCTGGTTAGTACTTGGATGGGAGACCGCCTGGGAATACCAGGTGCTGTAATCTATTTTCATTTGGGGTAAAAAAAATGATCCTTTCTCCTGTTTAAAGTCCTGTCTGGTGCCAGGAGCCATTGCTTACGGCCACACCACCGTGAACACGCCCGATCTCGTCTGATCTCGGAAGCTGAGCACGGTCAGGCCTGGTTAGTATTTGGATGGGAGACCGCCTGGGAATACCAGGTGCTGTAATCTATTTTCATTTGGGGTAAAAAAAAGATCCTTTCTCCTGTTTAAAGTCCTGTCTGGTGCCAGGAGCAATTGCTTACGGCCACACCACTGCGATCACGCTCGATCTCGTCTGATCTCGGAAGCTAAGCACGGTCGGGCCTGGTTAGTACCTGGATGGGAGACCGCCTGGGAATACCAGGTGCTGTAAGCTAATTTCATTTGGGGTAAAAAAAATCATCCTTTCTCCTGTTTAAAGTCCTGTCTGGTGCCAGGAGCAATTGCTTACGGCCACACCACCGTAAACACGCCCGATCTCGTCTGATCTCGGAAGCTAAGCACGGTCTGGCCTGGTTAGTACTTGGATGGGAGACCGCCTGGGAATACCAGGTGCTGTAAGCTATTTTCATTTGGGGTAAAAAAAATGATCCTTTCTCCTGTTTAAAGTCCTGTCTGGTGCCAGGAGCATTTGCTTACGGCCACACAACTGCGAACACGCCCGATCTCGTCTGATCTCGGAAGCTAAGCACGGTCGGGGCTGGTTAGTACCTGGATGGGAGACCGCCTGGGAATACCAGGTGCTGTAATCTATTTCCATTTGGGGTAAAAAAAAATGATCCTTTCTCCTGTTTAAAGTCCTGTCTGGTGCCAGGAGCAACTGCTTACGGCCACACCACCCTGAACACGCCCGATCTCGTCTGATCTCGGAAGCTAAGCAAGGTCGGGCCTGGTTAGTACTTGGATGGGAGACCGCCTGGGAATAATAGGTGCTGTAATTGTGTTTTCATTTGGGTAAAAAAAATCATCCTTTCTCCTGTTTAAAGTCCTGTCTGGTGCCAGGAACAATTGCTTATGGCCACACCACCGTGAACACGCCCGATCTCGTCTGATCTCGGAAGCTAAGCACGGTGGGGCCTGGTTAGTACTTGGATGGGAGACCGCCTGGGATTACCAGGTGCTGTAATCTATTTTCATTTGGGGTAAAAAAAATGATCCTTTCTCCTGTTTAAAGTCCTGTCTGGTGCCAGGAGCAATTGCTTAAGGCTACACCACTGGGAACACGCCCGATCTCGTCTGATCTCGGAAGCTAAGCACGGTCGGGCCTGGTTAGTACCTGGATGGGAGACCGCCTGGGAATACCAGGTGCTGTAAGCTATTTTCATTTGGTGTAAAAAAAATCATCCTTTCTCCTGTTTAAAGTCCTGTCTGGTGCCAGGAGCAATTGCTTACGGCCACACCACCGTGAACACGCCCGATCTCGTCTGATCTCGGAAGCTAAGCACGGTCGGGCCTGGTTAGTACTTGGATGGGAGACCGCCTGGGAATACCAGGTGCTGTAATCTATTTTCATTTGGGGTAAAAAAAATGATCCTTTCTCCTGTTTAAAGTCCTGTCTGGTGCCAGGAGCATTTGCTTACGGCCACACAACTGCGAAAACGCCCGATCTCGGAAGCTAAGCACGGTCGGACCTGGTTAGTACCTGGATGGGAGACCGCCTGGGAATACCAGGTGCTGTAAGCTATTTTCATTTGGGGTAAAAAAAATCATCCTTTCTCCTGTTTAAAGTCCTGTCTGGTGCCAGGAGCAATTGCTTAAGGCCGCACCACTGCGAACACGCCCGATCTCGTCTGATCTCGGAAGCTAAGCACGGTCGGGCCTGGTTAGTACCTGGATGGGAGACCGCCTGGGAATACCAGGTGCTGTAATCTATTTTCATTTGGGGTAAAAAAAATGATCCTTTCTCCTGTTTAAAGTCCTGTCTGGTGCCAGGAGCATTTGCTTACGGCCACACAACTGCGAAAACGCCCGATCTCGGAAGCTAAGCACGGTCGGGCCTGGTTAGTACCTGGATGGGAGACCGCCTGGGAATACCAGGTGCTGTAAGCTATTTTCATTTGGGGTAAAAAAAATCATCCTTTCTCCTGTTTAAAGTCCTGTCTGGTGCCAGGAGCAATTGCTTAAGGCCGCACCACTGCGAACACGCCCGATCTCGTCTGATCTCGGAAGCTAAGCACGGTCGGGCCTGGTTAGTACCTGGATGGGAGACCGCCTGGGAATTCCAGGTGCTGTAAGCTATTTTCATTTGGTGTAAAAAAAATCATCCTTTCTCCTGTTTAAAGTCCTGTCTGGTGCCAGGAGCAATTGCTTACGGCCACACCACCGTGAACACGCCCGATGTCGTCTGATCTCGGAAGCTAAGCACGGTCGGGCCTGGTTAGTACTTGGATGGGAGACCGCCTGGGAATACCAGGTGCTGTAATCTATTTTCATTTGGGGTAAAAAAAATGATCCTTTCTCCTGTTTAAAGTCCTGTCTGGTGCCAGGAGCATTTGCTTACGGCCACACAACTGCGAAAACGCCCGATCTCGGAAGCTAAGCACGGTCGGGCCTGGTTAGTACCTGGATGGGAGACCGCCTGGGAATACCAGGTGCTGTAAGCTATTTTCATTTGGGGTAAAAAAAATCATCCTTTCTCCTGTTTAAAGTCCTGTCTGGTGCCAGGAGCAATTGCTTAAGGCCGCACCACTGCGAACACGCCCGATCTCGTCTGATCTCGGAAGCTAAGCACGGTCGGGCCTGGTTAGTACCTGGATGGGAGACCGCCTGGGAATTCCAGGTGCTGTAAGCTATTTTCATTTGGTGTAAAAAAAATCATCCTTTCTCCTGTTTAAAGTCCTGTCTGGTGCCAGGAGCAATTGCTTACGGCCACACCACCGTGAACACGCCCGATCTCGTCTGATCTCGGAAGCTAAGAACGGTCGGGCCTGGTTAGTACTTGGATGGGAGACCGCCTGGGAATACCAGGTGCTGTAATCTATTTTCATTTGGGGTAAAAAAAATGATCCTTTCTCCTGTTTAAAGTCCTGTCTGGTGCCAGGAGAAATTGCTTACGGCCACACCACTGCGAACACGCCCGATCTCGTCTGATCTCGGAAGCTAAGCACGGTCGGGCCTGGTTAGTACCTGGATGGGAGACCGCCTGGGAATACCAGGTGCTGTAATCTATTTTCATTTGGGGTAATAAAAATCATCCTTTCTCCTGTTTAAAGTCCTGTCTGGTGCCAGGAGCAATTGCTTACGGCCACACCACTGCGAACACGCCCGATCTCGTCTGATCTCGGAAGCTAAGCACGGTCGAGCCAGGTTAGTACCTGGATGGGAGACCGCCTGGGAATACCAGGTGCTGTAAGCTATTTTCATTTGGGGTAAAAAAAATCATCCTTTCTCCTGTTTAAAGTCCTGTCTGGTGCCAGGAGTAATTGCTTACGGCCACACCACTGCGAACACGCCCAATCTCATCTGAACTCGGAAGCTAAGCACGGTCGGGAGAGGTTAGTACTTGGATGGGAGACCGCCTGGGAATACCAGGTGCTGTAAGCTATTTTCATTTGGGGTAAAAAAAATCATCCTTTCTCCTGTTTAAAGTCCTGTCTGGTGCCAGGAGCAATTGCTTACGGCCACACCACCGTGAACACGCCCGATCTCGTCTGATCTCGGAAGCTAAGCACGGTGGGGCCTGGTTAGTACTTGGATGGGAGACCGCCTGGGAATACCAGGTGCTATAATCTATTTTCATTTGGGGTAAAAAAAATTATCCTTTCTCCTGTTTAAAGTCCTGTCTGGTGCCAGGAGTATTTGCTTACGGCCACACATCTGCGAAAACGCCCGATCTCGGAAGCTAAGCACGGTCGGGCCTGGTTAGTACCTGGATGGGAGACCGCCTGGGAATACCAGGTGCTGTAAGCTATTTTCATTTGGGGTAAAAAAAATCATCCTTTCTCCTGTTTAAAGTCCTGTCTGGTGCCAGGAGCAATTGCTTACGGCCACACCACCATGAACACACCCGATCTCGTCTGATCTCGGAAGCTAAGCACGGTCGGGCCTGGTTAGTACTTGGATGGGAGACCGCCTGGGAATACCAGGTGCTGTAATCTATTTTCATTTGGGGTAAAAAAAATGATCCTTTCTCCTGTTTAAAGTCATGTCTGGTGCCAGGAGCAATTGCTCACGGCCACACAACTGCGAACACGCCCGATCTCGTCTGATCTCGGAAGCTAAGCACGGTGGGGCCTGGTTAGTACTTGGATGGGAGACCGCCTGGGAATACCAGGTGCTATAATCTATTTTCATTTGGGGTAAAAAAAATTATCCTTTCTCCTGTTTAAAGTCCTGTCTGGTGCCAGGAGTATTTGCTTACGGCCACACATCTGCGAAAACGCCCGATCTCGGAAGCTAAGCACGGTCGGGCCTGGTTAGTACCTGGATGGGAGACCGCCTGGGAATACCAGGTGCTGTAAGCTATTTTCATTTGGGGTAAAAAAAATCATCCTTTCTCCTGTTTAAAGTCCTGTCTGGTGCCAGGAGCAATTGCTTACGGCCACACCACCATGAACACACCCGATCTCGTCTGATCTCGGAAGCTAAGCACGGTCGGGCCTGGTTAGTACTTGGATGGGAGACCGCCTGGGAATACCAGGTGCTGTAATCTATTTTCATTTGGGGTAAAAAAAATGATCCTTTCTCCTGTTTAAAGTCATGTCTGGTGCCAGGAGCAATTGCTCACGGCCACACAACTGCGAACACGCCCGATCTCGTCTGATCTCGGAAGCTATGCACGGTCGGGCCTGGTAAGTACCTGGATGGGAGACCGCCTGGGAATACCAGGTGCTGTAAGCTATTTTCATTTGGGGTAAAAAAAATCATCCTTTCTCCTGTTTAAAGTCCTGTCTGGTGCCAGGAGCAATTGCTTACGGCCACACCACCGTGAACACGCCCGATCTCGTCTGATCTCGGAAGCTAAGCACGGTCGGGCCTGGTTAGTACTTGGATGGGAGACCGCCTGGGAATACCAGGTGCTGTAATCTATTTTCATTTGGGGTAAAAAAAATGATCCTTTCTCCTGTTTAAAGTCCTGTCTGGTGCCAGGAGCCATTGCTTACGGCCACACCACCGTGAACACGCCCGATCTCGTCTGATCTCGGAAGCTGAGCACGGTCAGGCCTGGTTAGTATTTGGATGGGAGACCGCCTGGGAATACCAGGTGCTGTAATCTATTTTCATTTGGGGTAAAAAAAAGATCCTTTCTCCTGTTTAAAGTCCTGTCTGGTGCCAGGAGCAATTGCTTACGGCCACACCACTGCGATCACGCTCGATCTCGTCTGATCTCGGAAGCTAAGCACGGTCGGGCCTGGTTAGTACCTGGATGGGAGACCGCCTGGGAATACCAGGTGCTGTAAGCTAATTTCATTTGGGGTAAAAAAAATCATCCTTTCTCCTGTTTAAAGTCCTGTCTGGTGCCAGGAGCAATTGCTTACGGCCACACCACCGTAAACACGCCCGATCTCGTCTGATCTCGGAAGCTAAGCACGGTCGGGTCTGGTTAGTACTTGGATGGGAGACCGCCTGGGAATACCAGGTGCTGTAATCTATTTTCATTTGGGGTAAAAAAAATCATCCTTTCTCCTGTTTAAAGTCCTGTCTGGTGCCAGGAGCAATTGCTTACGGCCACACCACCGTGAACACGCCCGATCTCGTCTGATCTCGGAAGCTAAGCACGGTCTGGCCTGGTTAGTACTTGGATGGGAGACCGCCTGGGAATACCAGGTGCTGTAAGCTATTTTCATTTGGGGTAAAAAAA
>NC_140271.1:28444364-28451864 GCF_964030765.1 Micromesistius poutassou
CGTCTGATCTCGGAAGCTAAACACGGTCGGGCCTGGTTAGTACCTGGATGGGAGACCGCCTGGGAATACCAGGTGCTGTAAGCTATTTTCATTTGGGGTAAAAAAAATCATCCTTTCTCCTGTTTAAAGTCCTGTCTGGTGCCAGGCGCAATTGCTTACGGCCACACCACCGTGAACACGCCCGATCTCGTCTGATCTCGGAAGCTAAGCACGGTCGGGCCTGGATAGTACTTGTATGGGAGACCGCCTGGGAATACCAGGTGCTGTAATTTATTTTCATTTGGGGTAAAAAAAATGATCCTTTCTCCTGTTTAAAGTCCTGTCTGGTGCCAGGAGCAATTGCTTACGGCCACACAACTGCGAACACGCCCGATCTCGTCTGATCTCGGAAGCTATGCACGGTCGGGCCTGGTAAGTACCTGGATGGGAGACCGCCTGGGAATTCCAGGTGCTGTAATCTATTTTCATTTGGGGTAAAAAAAAGATCCTTTCTCCTGTTTAAAGTCCTGTCTGGTGCCAGGAGCAATTGCTTACGGCCACACCACTGCGATCACGCTCGATCTCGTCTGATCTCGGAAGCTAAGCATGTTCGGGCCTGGTTAGTACCTGGATGGGAGACCGCCTGGGAATACCAGGTGCTGTAAGCTATTTTCATTTGGGGTAAAAAAAATGATCCTTTCTCCTGTTTAAAGTCCTGTCTGGTGCCAGGAGCAATTGCTTACGGCCACACCACCGTAAACACGCCCGATCTCGTCTGATCTCGGAAGCTAAGCACGGTCGGGTCTGGTTAGTACTTGGATGGGAGACCGCCTGGGAATACCAGGTGCTGTAATATATTTTCATTTGGGGTAAAAAAAAATCATCCTTTCTCCTGTTTAACGTCCTGTCTGATGCCAGGAGCAACTGCTTACGGCCACACCACTGCGAACACGCCCGATCTCGTCTGATCTCGGAAGCTAAGCACGGTCGGGCCTGGTTAGTACCTGGATCGGAGACCGCCTGGGAATACCAGGTGCTGTAAGCTATTTTCATTTGGGGTAAAAAAAATCATCCTTTCTCCTGTTTAAAGTCCTGTCTGGTGCCCGGAGCAATTGCTTACGGCCACACCACTGCGAACACGCCCGATCTCGTCTGATCTCGGAAGCTAAAGACGGTCGGGCCTGGTTAGTACCTGGATGGGAGACCGCCTGGGAATACCGGGTGCTGTAAGCTATTTTCATTTGGGGTAAAAAAAATCATCCTATCTCCTGTTTAAAGTCCTGTCTGGTGCCAGGAGCAATTGCTTACGGCCACACCACCGTGAACACGCCCGATCTCGTCTGATCTCGGAAGCTAAGCACGGTCGGGCCTGGTTAGTACTTGGATGGGAGACCGCCTGGGAATACCAGGTGCTGTAATCTATTTTCATTTGGGGTAAAAAAAATGATCCTTTCTCCTGTTTAAAGTCCTGTCTGGTGCCAGGACCAATTGCTTACAGCCACACAACTGCGAACACGCCCGATCTCGTCTGATCTCGGAAGCGAAGCACGGTCGGGCCTGGTTAGTACCTGGATGGGAGACCACCTGGGAACACCAAGTGCTGTAAGCAATTTTCATTTGGGGTAAAAAAAATGATCCTTTCTCCTGTTTAAAGTCCTGTCTGGTGCCAGGAGCAATTGCTTACGGCCACACAACTGCGAACACGCCCGATCTCGTCTGATCTCGGAAGCTATGCACGGTCGGGCCTGGTAAGTACCTGGATGGGAGACCGCCTGGGAATACCAGGTGCTGTAAGCTATTTTCATTTGGGGTAAAAAAAATCATCCTTTCTCCTGTTTAAAGTCCTGTCTGGTGCCAGGAGCAATTGCTTACGGCCACACCACCGTGAACACGCCCAATCTCGTCTGATCTCGGAAGCTAAGCACGGTCGGGCCTGGTTAGTACATGGATGGGAGACCGCCTGGGAATACCAGGTGCTGTAATCTATTTTCATTTGGGGTAAAAAAAATCATCCTTTCTCCTGTTTAAAGTCCTGTCTGGTGCCAGGAGCAATTGCTTACGGCCACACCACTGCGAACACGCCCGATCTCGTCTGATCTGGGAAGCTAAGAACGGTCGGGCCTGGTTAGTACCTGGATGGGAGACCGCCTGGGAATACCAGGTGCTGTAAGCTATTTTCATTTGGGGTAAAAAAAATGATCCTTTCTCCTGTTTAAAGTCCTGTCTGGTGCCAGGAGCAATTGCTTAAGGCCACACCACTGCGAACACGACCGATCTCGTCTGATCTCGGAAGCTAAGCACGGTCGGGCCTGGTTAGTACCTGGATGGGAGACCGCCTGGGAATACCAGGTGCTGTAAGCTATTTTCATTTGGGGTAAAAAAAATCATCCTTTCTCCTGTTTAAAGTCCTGTCTGGTGCCAGGAGCAATTGCTTACGGGCACACCACCGTGAACACGCCCAATCTCGTCTGAACTCGGAAGCTAAGTACGGTCGGGCCTGGTTAGTACTTGGATGGGAGACCGCCTGGGAATACCAGGTCCTGTAAGCTATTTTCATTTGGGGTAAAAAAAATCATCCTTTCTCCTGTTTAAAGTCCTGTCTGGTGCCAGGAGTAATTGCTTACGGCCACACCACTGCGAACACGCCCGATCTCGTCTGATCTCGGAAGCTAAGCACGGTCGGGCCTGTTTAGTACCTGGATGGGAGACCGCCTGGGAATACCAGGTGCTGAAATCTATTTTCATTTGGGGTAAAAAAAATCATCCTTTCTCCTGTTTAAAGTCCTGTCTGGTGCCAAGAGCAATTGCTTACGGCCACACCACCGTGAACACGCCCGATCTCGTCTGATCTCGGAAGCTAAGCACGGTCGGGCCTGGTTAGTACTTGGATGGGAGACCGCCTGGGAATACCAGGTGCTGTAATCTATTTTCATTTGGGGTAAAAAAAATGATCCGTTCTCCTGTTTAAAGTCATGTCTGGTGCCAGGAGCAATTGCTTACGGCCACACCACTGCGAACACGCCCGATCTCGTCTGATCTCGGAAGCTAAGCACGGTCGGGCCTGGTTAGTACCTGGATGGGACACCGCCTGGGAATACCAGGTGCTGTAAGCTATTTTCATTTGGGGTAAAAAAAATGATCCTTTCTCCTGTTTAAAGTCCTGTCTGGTGCCAGGAGCAATTGCTTACGGCCACACCATTGCGAACACGCCCGATCTCGTCTGATCTCGGAAGCTAAGCACGGTCGGGCCTGGTTAGTACCTGGATGGGAGACCGCCTGGGAATACCAGGTGCTGTAAGCTATTTTCATTTGGGGTAAAAAAAATCATCCTTTCTCCTGTTTAAAGTCCTGTCTGGTGCCCGAAGCAATTGCTAACGGCCACACCACCGTGAACACGCCCGATCTCGTCTGATCTCGGAAGCTAAGCACGGTCAGGCCTGGATAGTACTTGGATGGGAGACCGCCTGGGAATACCAGGTGCTGTAATCTATTTTCATTTGGGGTAAAAAAAATGATCCTTTCTCCTGTTTAAAGTCCTGTCTGGTGCCAGGAGCAATTGCTTACGGCCACATCACTGCGAACACGCCCGATCTCGTCTGATCTCGGAAGTTAAGCACGGTCGGGCCTGGTTAGTACCTGGATGGGAGACCGCCTGGGAATACCAGGTGCTGTAAGCTATTTTCATTTGGGGTAAAAAGAAATCATCCTTTCTCCTGTTTAAAGTCCTGTCTGGTGCCAGGAGCAATTGCTTACGGCCACACCACCGGGAACACGCCCGATCTCGTCTGATCTCGGAAGCTAAACACGGTCGGGCCTGGTTAGTACTTGGATGGGAGACCGCCTGGGAATACCAGGTGCTGTAATCTATTTTCATTTGGGGTAAAAAAAATGATCCGTTCTCCTGTTTAAAGTCATGTCTGGTGCCAGGAGCAATTGCTTACGGCCACACCACCGTGAACACGCCCGATCTCGTCTGAACTCGGAAGCTAAGCACGGTCGGGCCTGGTTAGTACTTGGATGGGAGAGCGCCTGGGAATACCAGGTGCTGTAAGCTATTTTCATTTGGGGTAAAAAAAATGATCCTTTCTCCTGTTTAAAGTCCTGTCTGGTGCCAGGAGTAATTGCTTACGGCCACACCACTGCGAACACGCCTGATCTCGTCTGATCTCGGAAGCTAAGCACGGTCGCGGCTGGTTAGTACCTGGATGGGAGACCGCCTGGGAATACCAGGTGATGTAAGCTGTTTTCATTTGGGCTAAAAAAAAATCATCCTTTCTCCTGTTTAAAGTCCTGTCTGGTGCCAGGAGCAATTGCTTACGGCCACACCACCGTGAACACGCCCGATCTTGTCTGATCTCGGAAGCTAAGCACGGTCGGGCCTGTTTAGTACTTGGATGGGAGACCGCCTGGGAATACCAGGTGCTGTAATCTATTTTCAATTGGGGTAAAAAAAATGATCCTTTCTCCTGTTTAAAGTCCTGTCTGGCGCCAGGAGCAATTGCTTACGGCCACACCACTGCGAACACGCCCGATCTCGTTTGATCTCGGAAGCTAAGCATGGTGGGGCCTGGTTAGTACCTGGATGGGAGACCGCCTGGGAATACTAGGTGCTGTAAGCTATTTTCATTTGGGGTAAAAAAAATCATCCTTTCTCCTGTTTAAAGTCCTGTCTGGTGCCAGGAGCAATTGCTTACGGCCACACCACCGGGAACACGCCCGATCTCGTCTGATCTCGGAAGCTAAACACGGTCGGGCCTGGTTAGTACTTGGATGGGAGACCGCCTGGGAATACCAGGTGCTGTAATCTATTTTCATTTGGGGTAAAAAAAATGATCCGTTCTCCTGTTTAAAGTCATGTCTGGTGCCAGGAGCAATTGCTTACGGCCACACCACCGTGAACACGCCCGATCTCGTCTGAACTCGGAAGCTAAGCACGGTCGGGCCTGGTTAGTACTTGGATGGGAGAGCGCCTGGGAATACCAGGTGCTGTAAGCTATTTTCATTTGGGGTAAAAAAAATGATCCTTTCTCCTGTTTAAAGTCCTGTCTGGTGCCAGGAGTAATTGCTTACGGCCACACCACTGCGAACACGCCTGATCTCGTCTGATCTCGGAAGCTAAGCACGGTCGCGGCTGGTTAGTACCTGGATGGGAGACCGCCTGGGAATACCAGGTGCTGTAAGCTGTTTTCATTTGGGCTAAAAAAAAATCATCCTTTCTCCTGTTTAAAGTCCTGTCTGGTGCCAGGAGCAATTGCTTACGGCCACACCACCGTGAACACGCCCGATCTTGTCTGATCTCGGAAGCTAAGCACGGTCGGGCCTGTTTAGTACTTGGATGGGAGACCGCCTGGGAATACCAGGTGCTGTAATCTATTTTCAATTGGGGTAAAAAAAATGATCCTTTCTCCTGTTTAAAGTCCTGTCTGGCGCCAGGAGCAATTGCTTACGGCCACACCACTGCGAACACGCCCGATCTCGTTTGATCTCGGAAGCTAAGCATGGTGGGGCCTGGTTAGTACCTGGATGGGAGACCGCCTGGGAATACTAGGTGCTGTAAGCTATTTTCATTTGGGGTAAAAAAAATCATCCTTTCTCCTGTTTAAAGTCCTGTCTGGTGCCAGGAGCAATTGCTTACGGCCACACCACCGTGAACACGCCCGATCTCGTCTGATCTCGGAAGCTAAGCACGGTCGGGCGTGGATAGTACTTGGATGGGAGACCGCCTGGGAATACCAGGTGCTGTAATCTATTTTCATTTGGGGTAAAAAAAATGATCCTTTCTCCTGTTTAAAGTCCTGTCTGGTGCCAGGAGAAATTGCTTACGGCCACACCACTGCGAACACGCCCGATCTCGTCTGGTCTCGGAAGCTAAGCACGGTCGGGCCTGGTTTGTACCTGGATGGGAGACTGCCTGGGAATACCAGGTGCTGTTAGCTATTTTCATTTGGGGTAAAAAAAATGATCCTTTCTCCTGTTTAAAGTCCTGTCTGGTGCCAGGAGCAATTGCTTACGGCCACATCACTGCGAACACGCCCGATCTCGTCTGATCTCGGAAGTTAAGCACGGTCGGGCCTGGTTAGTACCTGGATGGGAGACCGCCTGGGAATACCAGGTGCTGTAAGCTATTTTCATTTGGGGTAAAAAGAAATCATCCTTTCTCCTGTTTAAAGTCCTGTCTGGTGCCAGGAGCAATTGCTTACGGCCACACCACTGCGAACACGCCCGATATCGTCTGATCTTGGAAGCTAAGCACGGTCGGGCCTGGTTAGTACCTGGATGGGAGACCGCCTGGGAATACCAGGTGCTGTAAGCTATTTTCATTTGGGGTAAAAAAAATGATCCTTTCTCCTGTTTAAAGTCCTGTCTGGTGCCAGGAGCAATTGCTTACGGCCACACCACCGGGAACACGCCCGATCTCGTCTGATCTCGGAAGCTAAACACGGTCGGGCCTGGTTAGTACTTGGATGGGAGAGCGCCTGGGAATACCAGGTGCTGTAAGCTATTTTCATTTGGGGTAAAAAAAATGATCCTTTCTCCTGTTTAAAGTCCTGTCTGGTGCCAGGAGTAATTGCTTACGGCCACACCACTGCGAACACGCCTGATCTCGTCTGATCTCGGAAGCTAAGCACGGTCGCGGCTGGTTAGTACCTGGATGGGAGACCGCCTGGGAATACCAGGTGCTGTAAGCTATTTTCATTTGGGCTAAAAAAAAATCAGCCTTTCTCCTGTTTAAAGTCCTGTCTGGTGCCAGGAGCAATTGCTTACGGCCACACCACCGTGAACACGCCCGATCTTGTCTGATCTCGGAAGCTAAGCACGGTCGGGCCTGTTTAGTACTTGGATGGGAGACCGCCTGGGAATACCAGGTGCTGTAATCTATTTTCAATTGGGGTAAAAAAAATGATCCTTTCTCCTGTTTAAAGTCCTGTCTGGCGCCAGGAGCAATTGCTTACGGCCACACCACTGCGAACACGCCCGATCTCGTTTGATCTCGGAAGCTAAGCATGGTGGGGCCTGGTTAGTACCTGGATGGGAGACCGCCTGGGAATACTAGGTGCTGTAAGCTATTTTCATTTGGGGTAAAAAAAATCATCCTTTCTCCTGTTTAAAGTCCTGTCTGGCGCCAGGAGCAATTGCTTACGGCCACACCACCGTGAACACGCCCGATCTCGTCTGAACTCGGAAGCTAAGCACGGTCGGGCCTGGTTAGTACTTGGATGGGAGAGCGCCTGGGAATACCAGGTGCTGTAAGCTATTTTCATTTGGGGTAAAAAAAATGATCCTTTCTCCTGTTTAAAGTCCTGTCTGGTGCCAGGAGTAATTGCTTAAGGCCACACCACTGCGAACACGCCTGATCTCGTCTGATCTCGGAAGCTAAGCACGGTCGCGGCTGGTTAGTACCTGGATGGGAGACCGCCTGGGAATACCAGGTGCTGTAAGCTGTTTTCATTTGGGCTAAAAAAAAATCATCCTTTCTCCTGTTTAAAGTCCTGTCTGGTGCCAGGAGCAATTGCTTACGGC
>NC_140271.1:28456864-28484364 GCF_964030765.1 Micromesistius poutassou
TGTTTTCATTTGGGCTAAAAAAAAATCATCCTTTCTCCTGTTTAAAGTCCTGTCTGGTGCCAGGAGCAATTGCTTACGGCCACACCACCGTGAACACGCCCGATCTTGTCTGATCTCGGAAGCTAAGCACGGTCGGGCCTGTTTAGTACTTGGATGGGAGACCGCCTGGGAATACCAGGTGCTGTAATCTATTTTCAATTGGGGTAAAAAAAATGATCCTTTCTCCTGTTTAAAGTCCTGTCTGGCGCCAGGAGCAATTGCTTACGGCCACACCACTGCGAACACGCCCGATCTCGTTTGATCTCGGAAGCTAAGCATGGTGGGGCCTGGTTAGTACCTGGATGGGAGACCGCCTGGGAATACTAGGTGCTGTAAGCTATTTTCATTTGGGGTAAAAAAAATCATCCTTTCTCCTGTTTAAAGTCCTGTCTGGTGCCAGGAGCAATTGCTTACGGCCACACCACCGTGAACACGCCCGATCTCGTCTGATCTCGGAAGCTAAGCACGGTCGGGCCTGGATAGTACTTGGATGGGAGACCGCCTGGGAATACCAGGTGCTGTAATCTATTTTCATTTGGGGTAAAAAAAATGATCCTTTCTCCTGTTTAAAGTCCTGTCTGGTGCCAGGAGAAATTGCTTACGGCCACACCACTGCGAACACGCCCGATCTCGTCTGGTCTCGGAAGCTAAGCACGGTCGGGCCTGGTTTGTACCTGGATGGGAGACTGCCTGGGAATACCAGGTGCTGTTAGCTATTTTCATTTGGGGTAAAAAAAATCATCCTTTCTCCTGTTTAAAGTCCTGTCTGGTGGTAGGAGCAATTGCTTACGGCCACACCACCGTGAACACGCCCAATCTCGTCTGATCTCGGAAGCTAAGCACGGTCGGCCCTGGTTAGTACTTGGATGGGAGACCGCCTGGGAATACCAGGTGCTGTAAGCTATTTTCATTTGGGGTAAAAAAAATGATCCTTTCTCCTGTTTAAAGTCCTGTCTGGTGCCAGGAGCAATTGCTTACGGCCACACCACCGTGAACACGCCCGATCTCGTCTGATCTCGGAAGCTAAGCACGGTCGGGCCTGGTTAGTACCTGGATGGGAGACCGCCTGGGAATACCAGGTGCTGTAAGCTATTTTCATTTGGGGTAAAAAAAAATCATCCTTTCTCCTGTTTAAAGTCCTGTCTGGTGCCAGGAGCAATTGCTTACGGCCACACCACCGTGAACACACCCGATCTCGTCTGATCTCGGAAGCTAAGCACGGTCGGGGCTGGTTAGTACTTGGATGGGAGACCGCCTGGGAATACCAGGTGCTGTAAGCTATTTTCATTTGGGGTAAAAAAAATCATCCTTTCTCCTGTTTAAAGTCCTGTCTGGTGCCAGGAGCAATTGCTTACGGCCACACCACCGTGAACACGCCCGATCTCGTCTGATCTCGGAAGCTAAGCACGGTCGGGCCTGGATAGTACTTGGATGGGAGACCGCCTGGGAATACCAGGTGCTGTAATCTATTTTCATTTGGGGTAAAAAAAATGATCCTTTCTCCTGTTTAAAGTCCTGTCTGGTGCCAGGAGAAATTGCTTACGGCCACACCACTGCGAACACGCCCGATCTCGTCTGGTCTCGGAAGCTAAGCACGGTCGGGCCTGGTTTGTACCTGGATGGGAGACTGCCTGGGAATACCAGGTGCTGTTAGCTATTTTCATTTGGGGTAAAAAAAATGATCCTTTCTCCTGTTTAAAGTCCTGTCTGGTGCCAGGAGCAATTGCTTACGGCCACATCACTGCGAACACGCCCGATCTCGTCTGATCTCGGAAGTTAAGCACGGTCGGGCCAGGTTAGTACCTGTATGGGAGACCGCCTGGGAATACCAGGTGCTGTAAGCTATTTTCATTTGGGGTAAAAAGAAATCATCCTTTCTCCTGTTTAAAGTCCTGTCTGGTGCCAGGAGCAATTGCTTACGGCCACACCACTGCGAACACGCCCGATATCGTCTGATCTTGGAAGCTAAGCACGGTCGGGCCTGGTTAGTACCTGGATGGGAGACCGCCTGGGAATACCAGGTGCTGTAAGCTATTTTCATTTGGGGTAAAAAAAATTATCCTTTCTCCTGTTTAAAGTCCTGTCTGGTGCCAGGAGCAATTGCTTACGGCCACACCACCGGGAACACGCCCGATCTCGTCTGATCTCGGAAGCTAAACACGGTCGGGCCTGGTTAGTACTTGGATGGGAGACCGCCTGGGAATACCAGGTGCTGTAATCTATTTTCATTTGGGGTAAAAAAAATGATCCGTTCTCCTGTTTAAAGTCATGTCTGGTGCCAGGAGCAATTGCTTACGGCCACACCACTGCGAACACGCCCGATCTCGTCTGATCTCGGAAGCTAAGCAAGGTCGGGCCTGGTAAGTACCTGGATGGGAGACCGCCTGGGAATACCAGGTGCTGTAAGCTATTTTCATTTGGGGCAAAAAAATTCATCCTTTCTCCTGTTTAAAGTCCTGTCTGGTGCCAGGAGTAATTGCTCACGGCGACACCACCGTGAACACGCCCGATCTCGTCTGATCTTGGAAGCTGAGCACGGTCGGGCCTGGTTAGTACTTGGATGGGAGACCGCCTGGGAATACCAGGTGCTGTAATCTATTTTCATTTGGGGTAAAAAAAATCATCCTTTCTCCTGTTTAAAGTCCTGTCTGGTGCCAGGAGGAATTGCTTACGGCCACACCACTGCGAACACACCCGATCTCGTCTGATCTCGGAAGCTAAGCTCGGTCGGGCCTGGTTAGTACCTGGATGGGAGACCGCCTGGGAATACCAGGTGCTGTAAGCATTTTCATTTGGGGTAAAAAAAATCATCCTTTCTCCTGTTTAAAGTCCTGTCTGGTGCCAGGAGCAATTGCTTACGGCCACACCACTGCGAACACGCCCGATATCATCTGATCTCGGAAGCTAAGCACGGTCGGGCCTGGTTAGTACTTGGATGGGAGACCGCCTGGGAATACCAGGTGCTGTAATCTATTTTCATTTGGGGTAAAAAAAATGATCCTTTCTCCTGTTTAAAGTCCTGTCTGGTGCCAGGAGCAATTGCTTACGGCCACACCACTGCGAACACGCCCGACTCGTCTGATCTCGGAAGCTAAGCACGGTCGGGCCTGGTTAGTACCTGGATGGGAGACCGCCTGGGAATACCAGGTGCTGTAAGCTATTTTCATTTGGGGTAAAAAAAATCATCCTTTCTCCTGTTTAAAGTCCTGTCTGGTGCCAGCATCAATTGCTTACGGCCACACCACCGTGAACACGCCCGATCTTGTCTGATCTCGGAAGCTAAGCACGGTCGGGCCTGGTTAGTACTTGGATGGGAGACCGCCTGGGAATACCAGGTGCTTTAATCTATTTTCATTTGGGGTAAAAAAAATCATCCTTTCTCCTGTTTAAAGTCCTGTCTGGTGACAGGAGCAATTGCTTACGGCCACACCACCGGGAACACGCCCGATCTCCTCTGATCTCAGAAGCTAAGCACGGTCGGGCCTGGTTTGTACTTGGGTGGGAGACCGCCTGGGAATACCAGGTGCTGTAAGCTATTTTCATTTGGGGTAAAAAAATTATCCTTTCTCCTGTTTAAAGTCCTGTCTGGTGCCAGGAGCAATTGCTTACGGCCACACCACCGTGAACACGCTCGATCTCGTCTGATCTCGGAAGCTAAGCACGGTCGGGCCTGGTTAGTACCTGGATGGGAGACCGCCTGGGACTACCAGGTGCTGTAAGCTATTTTCATTTGGGGTAAAAAAAAATCATCCTTTCTCCTGTTTAAAGTCCTGTCTGGTGCCAGGAGCAATTGCTTACGGCCACACCACTGCGAACACGCCCGATCTCGTCTGATCTCGGAAGCTAGGCACGGTCGGGCCTGGTTAGTACCTGGATGGGAGACCGCCTGGGAATACCAGGTGCTGTAAGCTATTTTCATTTGGGGTAAAAAAAATCATCCTTTCTCCTGTTTAAAGTCCTGTCTGGTGCCCGAAGCAATTGCTTACGGCCACACCACAGTGAACACGCCCGATCTCGTCTGATCTCGGAAGGTAAGCACGGTCAGGCCTGGATAGTACTTGGATGGGAGACCGCCTGGCAATACCAGGTGCTGTAATCTATTTTCATTTGGGGTAAAAAAAAATGATCCTTTCTCCTGTTTAAAGTCCTGTCTGGTGCCAGGAGCAATTGCTTACGGCCATACCACTGCAAACACGCCCGATCTCGTCTGATATCGGAAGCTAAGCACGGTCGGGCCTGGTTAGTACCTGGATGGGAGACCGCCTGGGAATACCAGGTGCTGTAAGCTATTTTCATTTGGGGTAAAAAAAATGATCCTTTCTCCTGTTTAAAGTCCTGTCTGGTGCCAGGAGCAATTGCTTACGGCCACACCACTGCGAACACGCCCGATCTCGTCTGATCTCGGAAGCTAAGCACGGTCGGGCCTGGTTAGTACCTGGATGGGAGACCGCCTGGGAATACCAGGTGCTGTAAGCTATTTTCATTTGGGGTAAAAAAAATCATCCTCTCTCCTGTTTAAAGTCCTGTCTGGTGCCAGGAGCAATTGCTTACGGCCACACCACTGCGAACACGCCCAATCTCGTCTGAGCTCGGAAGCTAAGCACGGTCGGGAATGGTTAGTACCCGGATGGGAGACCGCCTGGGAATACCAGGTGCTGTAAGCTATTTTCATTTGGGGTAAAAAAAATCATCCTTTCTCCTGTTTAAAGTCCTGTCTGGTGCCAGGAGCAATTGCTTACGGCCACACCACTGCGAACACGCCCGATCTCGTCTGATCTCGGAAGCTAAGCACGGTCGGGCATGGTTAGTACCTGGATGGGAGACCGCCTGGGAATACCAGGTGCTGTAAGCTATTTTCATTTGGGGTTAAAAAAAATCATCCTTTCTCCTGTTTAAAGTCCTGTCTGGTGCCAGGAGCAATTGCTTACGGCCACACCACTGCGAACACGCCCGATCTCGTCTGATCTCGGAAGCTAGGCACGGTCGGGCCTGGTTAGTACCTGGATGGGAGACCGCCTGGGAATACCAGGTGCTGTAAGCTATTTTCATTTGGGGTAAAAAAAATCATCCTTTCTCCTGTTTAAAGTCCTGTCTGGTGCCCGAAGCAATTGCTTACGGCCACACCACAGTGAACACGCCCGATCTCGTCTGATCTCGGAAGGTAAGCACGGTCAGGCCTGGATAGTACTTGGATGGGAGACCGCCTGGCAATACCAGGTGCTGTAATCTATTTTCATTTGGGGTAAAAAAAAATGATCCTTTCTCCTGTTTAAAGTCCTGTCTGGTGCCAGGAGCAATTGCTTACGGCCATACCACTGCAAACACGCCCGATCTCGTCTGATATCGGAAGCTAAGCACGGTCGGGCCTGGTTAGTACCTGGATGGGAGACCGCCTGGGAATACCAGGTGCTGTAAGCTATTTTCATTTGGGGTAAAAAAAATGATCCTTTCTCCTGTTTAAAGTCCTGTCTGGTGCCAGGAGCAATTGCTTACGGCCACACCACTGCGAACACGCCCGATCTCGTCTGATCTCGGAAGCTAAGCACGGTGGGGCCTGGTTAGTACCTGGATGGGAGACCGCCTGGGAATACCAGGTGCTGTAAGCTATTTTCATTTGGGGTAAAAAAAATCATCCTTTCTCCTGTTTAAAGTCCTGTCTGGTGCCAGGAGCAATTGCTTACGGCCACACCACTGCGAACACGCCCGATCTCGTCTGATCTTGGAAGCTAAGCACGGTCGGGCCTGGTTAGTACCTGGATGGGAGACCGCCTGGGATTACCAGGTGCTGTAAGCTATTTTCATTTGGGGTAAAAAAAATGATCCTTTCTCCTGTTTAAAGTCCTGTCTGGTGCCAGGAGCAATTGCTTACGGCCACACCACTGCGAACACGCCCGATCTCGTCTGATCTCGGAAGCTAAGCACGGTGGGGCCTGGTTAGTACCTGGATGGGAGACCGCCTGGGAATACCAGGTGCTGTAAGCTATTTTCATTTGGGGTAAAAAAAATCATCCTTTCTCCTGTTTAAAGTCCTGTCTGGTGCCAGGAGCAATTGCTTACGGCCACACCACTGCGAACACGCCCGATCTCGTCTGATCTTGGAAGCTAAGCACGGTCGGGCCTGGTTAGTACCTGGATGGGAGACCGCCTGGGATTACCAGGTGCTGTAAGCTATTTTCATTTGGGGTAAAAAAAATCATCCTCTCTCCTGTTTAAAGTCCTGTCTGGTGCCAGGAGCAATTGCTTACGGCCACACCACTGCGAACACGCCCGATATCGTCTGATCTCGGAAGCTAAGCACGGTCTGGCCTGGTTAGTACCTGGATGGGAGACCGCCTGGGAATACCAGGTGTTGTAAGCTATTTTCATTTGGGGTAAAAAAAATCATCCTTTCTCCTGTTTAAAGTCCTGTCTGGTGCCAGGAGCAGTTGCTTACGGCCACACCACCGTGAACACGCCCGATCTCGTCTGATCTCGGAAGCTAAGCACGGTCGGGCCTGGTTAGTACTTGGATGGGAGACCGCCTGGGAATACCAGGTGCTGTAATCTATTTTCATTTGGGGTAAAAAAAATGATCCTTTCTCCTGTTTAAAGTCCTGTCTGGTGCCAGGAGCAATTGCTTACGGCCACACCACTGCGAACACGCCCGATCTCGTCTGATCTTGGAAGCTAAGCACGGTCGGGCCTGGTTAGTACCTGGATGGGAGACCGCCTGGGAATACCAGGTGCTGTAAGCTATTTTCATTTGGGGTAAAAAAAATCATCCTCTCTCCTGTTTAAAGTCCTGTCTGGTGCCAGGAGCAATTGCTTACGGCCACACCACTGCGAACACGCCCGATCTCGTCTGAGCTCGGAAGCTAAGCACGGTCGGGAATGGTTAGTACCCGGATGGGAGACCGCCTGGGAATACCAGGTGCTGTAAGCTGTTTTCATTTGGGGTAAAAAAAATCATCCTTTCTCCTGTTTAAAGTCCTGTCTGGTGCCAGGAGCAATTGCTTACGGCCACACCACCGGGAACACGTCTGATCTCGGAAGCTAAGCACGGTCGGGCCTGGTTAGTACTTGGATGGGAGACCGCCTGGGAATACCAGGTGCTGTAATCTATTTTCATTTGGGGTAAAAAAAATGATCCTTTCTCCTGTTTAAAGTCCTGTCTGGTGCCTGGAGCAATAGCTTACGGCCCCACAACTGCGAACACGCCCGATCTCGTCTGATCTCGGAAGCTAAGCACGGTCGGGCCTGGTTAGTACCTGGATGGGAGACCGCCTGGGAATACAAGGTGCTGTAAGCTATTTTCATTTGGGGTAAAAAAAATCATCCTTTCTCCTGTTTAAAGTCCTGTCTGGTGCCAAGAGCAATTGCTTACGGCCACACCACCGTGAACACGCCCGATCTCATCTGATCTCGGAAGCTAAGCACGGTCGGGCCTGGTTAGTACTTGGATGGGAGACCGCCTAGGAATACCAGGTGCTGTAATCTATTTTCATTTGGGGTAAAAAAAATGATCCGTTCTCCTGTTTAAAGTCATGTCTGGTGCCAGGATTAATTGCTTACGGGCACACCACTGCGAACACGCCCGATCTCGTCTGATCTCGGAAGCTAAGCACGGTCGGGCCTGGTTAGTACCTGGATGGGAGACCGCCTGGGAATACCAGGTGCTGTAAGCTATTTTCATTTGGGGTAAAAAAAATGATCCCTTCTCCTGTTTAAAGTCCTGTCTGGTGCCAGGAGCAATTGCTTACGGCCACACCACTGCGAACACAACCGATCTCGTCTGATCTCGGAAGCTAAGCTCGGTCGGTCCTGGTTAGTACCTGGATGGGAGACCGCCTGGGAATACCAGGTGCTGTAAGCTATTGTCATTTGGGGTAAAAAAAATCATCCTTTCTCCTGTTTAAAGTCCTGTCTGGTGCCAGGAGCAATTGCTTACGGCCACACCACTGCGAACACGCCCGATCTCGTCTGATCTCGGAAGCTAAGCACGGTCGGGCCTGGTTAGTACCTGGATGGGAGACCGCCTGGGAATACCAGGTGCTGTAAGTTATTTTCATTTGGGGCAAAAAAAATCATCCTTTCTCCTGTTTAAAGTCCTGTCTGGTGCCAGGAGCAATTGCTTACGGCCACACCACCGTGAACACGCCCAATCTCGTCTGATCTCGGAAGCTAAGCACGGTCGGGCCTGGGTAGTACTTGGATGGGGGACCGCCTGGGAATACCAGGTGCTGTGATCTATTTTCATTTTGGGTAAAAAAAATGATCCGTTCTCCTGTTTAAAGTCATGTCTGGTGCCAGGATTAATTGCTTACGGGCACACCACTGCGAACACGCCCGATCTCGTCTGATCTCGGAAGCTAAGCACGGTCGGGCCTGGTTAGTACCTGGATGGGAGACCGCCTGGGAATACCAGGTGCTGTAAGCTATTTTCATTTGGGGTAAAAAAAATGATCCCTTCTCCTGTTTAAAGTCCTGTCTGGTGCCAGGAGCAATTGCTTACGGCCACACCACTGCGAACACAACCGATCTCGTCTGATCTCGGAAGCTAAGCTCGGTCGGTCCTGGTTAGTACCTGGATGGGAGACCGCCTGGGAATACCAGGTGCTGTAAGCTATTGTCATTTGGGGTAAAAAAAATCATCCTTTCTCCTGTTTAAAGTCCTGTCTGGTGCCAGGAGCAATTGCTTACGGCCACACCACTGCGAACACGCCCAATCTCGTCTGATCTCGGAAGCTAAGCACGGTCGGGCCTGGTTAGTACCTGGATGGGAGACCGCCTGGGAATACCAGGTGCTGTAAGCTATTTTCATTTGGGGTAAAAAAAATCATCCTTTCTCCTGTTTAATGTCCTGTCTGGTGCCAGGAGCAATTGCTTACGGCCACACCACCGTGAACACGCCCAATCTCGTCTGATCTCCGAAGCTAAGCACGGTCGGGCCTGGGTAGTACTTGGATGGGGGACCGCCTGGGAATACCAGGTGCTGTGATCTATTTTCATTTTGGGTAAAAAAAATGATCCTTTCTCCTGTTTAAAGTCCTGTCTGGTGCCAGGAGCAATTGCTTACGGCCACACCACTGCGAACACGCCCGATCTTGTCTGATCTCGGAAGCTAAGCACGGTCGGGCCTGGTTAGTACCTGGATGGGAGACCGCCTGGGAATACCAGGTGCTGTAAGCTATTTTCATTTGGGGTAAAAAAAATCATTCTTTCTCCTGTTTAAAGTCCTGTCTGGTGCCCGAATCAATTGCTTACGGCCACACCACCGTGAACACGCCCGATCTCGTCTGTTATCGGAAGCTAAGCAGGGTCAGGCCTGGATAGTACTTGGATGGGAGACCGCCTGGGAATACCAGGTGCTGTAATCTATTTTCATTTGGGGTAAAAAAAATGATCCTTTCTCCTGTTTAAAGTCCTGTCTGGTGCCAGGAGGAATTGCTTACGGCCACACCACTGCGAACACGCCCGATCTCGTCTGATCTCGGAAGCTAAGCACGGTCAGGCCTGGTTAGTACCTGGATGGGAGACCACCTGGGAATACCAGGTGCTGTAAGCTATTTTTATTTGGGGTAAAAAAAATTATCCTTTCTCCTGTTTAAAGTCCTGTCTGGTGCCAGGAGCAATTGCTTACGGCCACACCACTGCGAACACGCCCGATCTCGTCTGATCTCGGAAGCTAAGCACGGTCGGGCCTGGTTAGTACCTGGATGGGACACCGCCTGGGAATACCAGGTGCTGTAAGCTATTTTCATTTGGGGTAAAAAAAATCATCCTTTCTCCTGTTTAAAGTCCTGTCTGGTGCCAGGAGCAATTGCTTACGGCCACACCACTGCGAACACGCCCGATATCGTCTGATCTCGGAAGCTAAGCACGGTCGGGCCTGGTTAGTACCTGGATGGGAGACCGCCTGGGAATACCAGGTGCTGTAAGCTATTTTCATTTGGGGTAAAAAAAATCATCCTTTCTCCTGTTTAAAGTCCTGTCTGGTGCCAGGAGCAGTTGCTTACGGCCACACCACCGTGAACACGACCGATCTCGTCTGATCTCGGAAGCTAAGCACGGTCGGGCCTGGTTAGTACTTGGATGGGAGACCGCCTGGGAATACCAGGTGCTGTAATCTATTTTCATTTGGGGTAAAAAAAATGATCCTTTCTCCTGTTTAAAGTCCTGTCTGGTGCCAGGAGCAATTGCTTACGGCCACACCACTGCGAACACGCCCGATCTCGTCTGATCTCGGAAGCTAAGCACGGTCGGGCCTGGTTAGTACCTGGATGGGAGACCGCCTGGGAATACCAGGTGCTGTAAGCTATTTTCATTTGGGGCAAAAAAATTCATCCTTTCTCCTGTTTAAAGTCCTGTCTGGTGCCAGGAGTAATTGCTTACGCCCACACCACCGTGAACACGCCCGATCTCGTCTGATCTCGGAAGCTGAGCACGGTCGGGCCTGGTTAGTACTTGGATGGGAGACCGCCTGGGAATACCAGGTGCTGTAATCTATTTTCATTTGGGGTAAAAAAAATCATCCTTTCTCCTGTTTAAAGTCCTGTCTGGTGCCAGGAGCAATTGCTTACGGCCACACCACCGTTAAAACGCCCGATCTCGTCTGATCTCGGAAGCTAAGCACGGTCGGGCCTGGTTAGTACTTGGATGGGAGACCGCCTGGGAACACCAGGTGCTGTAATCTATTTTCATTTGGGGTAAAAAAAATGATCCTTTCTCCTGTTTAAAGTCCTGTCTGGTGCCAGGAGCAATTGCTTACGGCTATACCACTGCGAACACGCCAGATCTCGTCTGATCTCGGAAGCTAAGCACGGTCGGGCCTGGTTAGTACTTGGATGGGAGACCGCTTGGGAATACCAGGTGCTGTAATCTATTTTCATTTGGGGTAAAAAAAATTATCCTTTCTCCTGTTTAAAGTCCTGTCTGGTGCCAGGAGCAATTGCTTACGGCCACACCACTGCGAACACACCCGATCTCGTCTGATCTCGGAAGCTAAGCTCGGTCGGGCCTGGTTAGTACCTGGATGGGAGACCGCCTGGGAATACCAGGTGCTGTAAGCTATTTTCATTTGGGGTAAAAAAAATCATCCTTTCTCCTGTTTAAAGTCCTGTCTGGTGCCAGGAGCAATTGCTCACGGCCACACCACTGCGAACACGCCCGATCTCGTCTGATCTCGGAAGCTAAGCACGGTCGGCCTGGTTAGTACCTGGATGGGAGACCGCCTGGGAATACCAGGTGCTGTAAGCTATTTTCATTTGGGGTAAAAAAAATCATCCTTTCTCCTGTTTAAAGTCCTGTCTGGTGCCCGAAGCAATTGCTTACGGCCACACCACAGTGAACACGCCCGATCTCGTCTGATCTCGGAAGGTACGCACGGTCAGGCATGGATAGTACTTGGATGGGAGACCGCCTGGCAATACCAGGTGCTGTAATCTATTTTCATTTGGGGTAAAAAAAAATGATCCTTTCTCCTGTTTAAAGTCCTGTCTGGTGCCAGGAGCAATTGCTTACGGCCACACCACTGCAAACACGCCCGATCTCGTCTGATCTCGGAAGCTAAGCACGGTCGGGCCTGGTTAGTACCTGGATGGGACACCGCCTGGGAATACCAGGTGCTGTAAGCTATTTTCATTTGGGGTAAAAAAAATCATCCTTTCTCCTGTTTAAAGTCCTGTCTGGTGCCAGGAGCAATTGCTTACGGCCACACCACTGCGAACACGCCCGATATCGTCTGATCTCGGAAGCAAAGCACGGTCGGGCCTGGTTAGTACCTGGATGGGAGACCGCCTGGGAATTCCAGGTGCTGTAAGCTATTTTCATTTGGGGTAAAAAAAATCATCCTTTCTCCTGTTTAAAGTCCTGTCTGGTGCCAGGAGCAGTTGCTTACGGCCACACCACCGTGAACACGACCGATCTCGTCTGATCTCGGAAGCTAAGCACGGTCGGGCCTGGTTAGTACTTGGATGGGAGACCGCCTGGGAATACCAGGTGCTGTAATCTATTTTCATTTGGGGTAAAAAAAATGATCCTTTCTCCTGTTTAAAGTCCTGTCTGGTGCCAGGAGCAATTGCTTACGGCCACACCACCGTGAACACGCCCGATCTCGTCTGTTATCGGAAGCTAAGCAGGGTCAGGCCTGGATAGTACTTGGATGGGAGACCGCCTGGGAATACCAGGTGCTGTAATCTATTTTCATTTGGGGTAAAAAAAATGATCCTTTCTCCTGTTTAAAGTCCTGTCTGGTGCCAGGAGCAATTGCTTACGGCCACACCACTGCGAACACGCCCGATCTCGTCTGATCTCGGAAGCTAAGCACGGTCAGGCCTGGTTAGTACCTGGATGGGAGACCGCCTGGGAATACCAGGTGCTGTAAGCTATTTTTATTTGGGGTAAAAAAAATGATCCTTTCTCCTGTTTAAAGTCCTGTCTGGTGCCAGGAGCAATTGCTTACGGCCACACCACTGCGAACACGCCCGATCTCGTCTGATCTCGGAAGCTAAGCACGGTCGGGCCTGGTTAGTACCTGGATGGGACACCGCCTGGGAATACCAGGTGCTGTAAGCTATTTTCATTTGGGGTAAAAAAAATCATCCTTTCTCCTGTTTAAAGTCCTGTCTGGTGCCAGGAGCAATTGCTTACGGCCACACCACTGCGAACACGCCCGATATCGTCTGATCTCGGAAGCTAAGCACGGTCGGGCCTGGTTAGTACCTGGATGGGAGACCGCCTGGGAATACCAGGTGCTGTAAGCTATTTTCATTTGGGGTAAAAAAAATCATCCTTTCTCCTGTTTAAAGTCCTGTCTGGTGCCAGGAGCAGTTGCTTACGGCCACACCACCGTGAACACGACCGATCTCGTCTGATCTCGGAAGCTAAGCACGGTCGGGCCTGGTTAGTACTTGGATGGGAGACCGCCTGGGAATACCAGGTGCTGTAATCTATTTTCATTTGGGGTAAAAAAAATTATCCTTTCTCCTGTTTAAAGTCCTGTCTGGTGCCAGGAGCAATTGCTTACGGCCACACCACTGCGAACACACCCGATCTCGTCTGATCTCGGAAGCTAAGCTCGGTCGGGCCTGGTTAGTACCTGGATGGGAGACCGCCTGGGAATACCAGGTGCTGTAAGCTATTTTCATTTGGGGTAAAAAAAATCATCCTTTCTCCTGTTTAAAGTCCTGTCTGGTGCCAGGAGCAATTGCTCACGGCCACACCACTGCGAACACGCCCGATCTCGTCTGATCTCGGAAGCTAAGCACGGTCGGCCTGTTTAGTACCTGGATGGGAGACCGCCTGGGAATACCAGGTGCTGTAAGCTATTTTCATTTGGGGTAAAAAAAATCATCCTTTCTCCTGTTTAAAGTCCTGTCTGGTGCCCGAAGCAATTGCTTACGGCCACACCACAGTGAACACGCCCGATCTCGTCTGATCTCGGAAGGTACGCACGGTCAGGCATGGATAGTACTTGGATGGGAGACCGCCTGGCAATACCAGGTGCTGTAATCTATTTTCATTTGGGGTAAAGAAAAATGATCCTTTCTCCTGTTTAAAGTCCTGTCTGGTGCCAGGAGCAATTGCTTACGGCCACACCACTGCAAACACGCCCGATCTCGTCTGATCTCGGAAGCTAAGCACGGTCGGGCCTGGTTAGTACCTGGATGGGACACCGCCTGGGAATACCAGGTGCTGTAAGCTATTTTCATTTGGGGTAAAAAAAATCATCCTTTCTCCTGTTTAAAGTCCTGTCTGGTGCCAGGAGCAATTGCTTACGGCCACACCACTGCGAACACGCCCGATATCGTCTGATCTCGGAAGCAAAGCACGGTCGGGCCTGGTTAGTACCTGGATGGGAGACCGCCTGGGAATTCCAGGTGCTGTAAGCTATTTTCATTTGGGGTAAAAAAAATCATCCTTTCTCCTGTTTAAAGTCCTGTCTGGTGCCAGGAGCAGTTGCTTACGGCCACACCACCGTGAACACGACCGATCTCGTCTGATCTCGGAAGCTAAGCACGGTCGGGCCTGGTTAGTACTTGGATGGGAGACCGCCTGGGAATACCAGGTGCTGTAATCTATTTTCATTTGGGGTAAAAAAAATGATCCTTTCTCCTGTTTAAAGTCCTGTCTGGTGCCAGGAGCAATTGCTTACGGCCACACCACCGTGAACACGCCCGATCTCGTCTGTTATCGGAAGCTAAGCAGGGTCAGGCCTGGATAGTACTTGGATGGGAGACCGCCTGGGAATACCAGGTGCTGTAATCTATTTTCATTTGGGGTAAAAAAAATGATCCTTTCTCCTGTTTAAAGTCCTGTCTGGTGCCAGGAGCAATTGCTTACGGCCACACCACTGCGAACACGCCCGATCTCGTCTGATCTCGGAAGCTAAGCACGGTCAGGCCTGGTTAGTACCTGGATGGGAGACCGCCTGGGAATACCAGGTGCTGTAAGCTATTTTTATTTGGGGTAAAAAAAATGATCCTTTCTCCTGTTTAAAGTCCTGTCTGGTGCCAGGAGCAATTGCTTACGGCCACACCACTGCGAACACGCCCGATCTCGTCTGATCTCGGAAGCTAAGCACGGTCGGGCCTGGTTAGTACCTGGATGGGACACCGCCTGGGAATACCAGGTGCTGTAAGCTATTTTCATTTGGGGTAAAAAAAATCATCCTTTCTCCTGTTCAAAGTCCTGTCTGGTGCCAGGAGCAATTGCTTACGGCCACACCACTGCGAACACGCCCGATATCGTCTGATCTCGGAAGCTAAGCACGGTCGGGCCTGGTTAGTACCTGGATGGGAGACCGCCTGGGAATACCAGGTGCTGTAAGCTATTTTCATTTGGGGTAAAAAAAATCATCCTTTCTCCTGTTTAAAGTCCTGTCTGGTGCCAGGAGCAGTTGCTTACGGCCACACCACCGTGAACACGACCGATCTCGTCTGATCTCGGAAGCTAAGCACGGTCGGGCCTGGTTAGTACTTGGATGGGAGACCGCCTGGGAATACCAGGTGCTGTAATCAATTTTCATTTGGGGTAAAAAAAATCATCCTTTCTCCTGTTTAAAGTCCTGTCTGGTGCCAGGAGCAATTGCTTACGGCCACACCACCGTTAAAACGCCCGATCTCGTCTGATCTCGGAAGCTAAGCACGGTCGGGCCTGGTTAGTACTTGGATGGGAGACCGCCTGGGAACACCAGGTGCTGTAATCTATTTTCATTTGGGGTAAAAAAAATGATCCTTTCTCCTGTTTAAAGTCCTGTCTGGTGCCAGGAGCAATTGCTTACGGCCACACCACTGCGAACACGCCCGATCTCGTCTGATCTCGGAAGCTAAGCACGGTCGGGCCTGGTTAGTACCTGGATGGGAGACCGCCTGGGAATACCAGGTGCTGTAAGCTATTTTCATTTGGGGCAAAAAAATTCATCCTTTCTCCTGTTTAAAGTCCTGTCTGGTGCCAGGAGTAATTGCTTACGGCCACACCACCGTGAACACGCCCGATCTCGTCTGATCTCGGAAGCTGAGCACGGTCGGGCCTGGTTAGTACTTGGATGGGAGACCGCCTGGGAATACCAGGTGCTGTAATCTATTTTCATTTGGGGTAAAAAAAATCATCCTTTCTCCTGTTTAAAGTCCTGTCTGGTGCCAGGAGCAATTGCTTACGGCCACACCACCGTTAAAACGCCCGATCTCGTCTGATCTCGGAAGCTAAGCACGGTCGGGCCTGGTTAGTACTTGGATGGGAGACCGCCTGGGAACACCAGGTGCTGTAATCTATTTTCATTTGGGGTAAAAAAAATGATCCTTTCTCCTGTTTAAAGTCCTGTCTGGTGCCAGGAGTAATTGCTTACGGCTATACCACTGCGAACACGCCAGATCTCGTCTGATCTCGGAAGCTAAGCACGGTCGGGCCTGGTTAGTACTTGGATGGGAGACCGCTTGGGAATACCAGGTGCTGTAATCTATTTTCATTTGGGGTAAAAAAAATTATCCTTTCTCCTGTTTAAAGTCCTGTCTGGTGCCAGGAGCAATTGCTTACGGCCACACCACTGCGAACACACCCGATCTCGTCTGATCTCGGAAGCTAAGCACGGTCGGCCTGGTTAGTACCTGGATGGGAGACTGCCTGGGAATACCAGGTGCTGTAAGCTATTTTCATTTGGGGTAAAAAAAATCATCCTTTCTCCTGTTTAAAGTCCTGTCTGGTGCCCGAAGCAATTGCTTACGGCCACACCACAGTGAACACGCCCGATCTCGTCTGATCTCGGAAGGTACGCACGGTCAGGCATGGATAGTACTTGGATGGGAGACCGCCTGGCAATACCAGGTGCTGTAATCTATTTTCATTTGGGGTAAAAAAAAATGATCCTTTCTCCTGTTTAAAGTCCTGTCTGGTGCCAGGAGCAATTGCTTACGGCCACACCACTGCAAACACGCCCGATATCGTCTGATCTCGGAAGCTAAGCACGGTCGGGCCTGGTTAGTACCTGGATGGGAGACCGCCTGGGAATACCAGGTGCTGTAAGCGATTTTCATTTGGGGTAAAAAAAATTATCCTTTCTCCTGTTTAAAGTCCTGTCTGGTGCCAGGAGCAGTTGCTTACGGCCACACCGCCGTGAACACGACCGATCTCGTCTGATCTCGGAAGCTAAGCACGGTCGGGCCTGGTTAGTACTTGGATGGGAGACCGCCTGGGAATACCAGGTGCTGTAATCTATTTTCATTTGGGGTAAAAAAAATGATCCTTTCTCCTGTTTAAAGTCCTGTCTGGTGCCAGGAGCAATTGCTTACGGCCACACCACTGCGAACACGCCCGATCTCGTCTGATCTCGGAAGCTAAGCACGGTCGGGCCTGGTTAGTACCTGGATGGGAGACCGCCTGGGAATACCAGGTGCTGTAAGCTATTTTCATTTGGGGCAAAAAAATTCATCCTTTCTCCTGTTTAAAGTCCTGTCTGGTGCCAGGAGTAATTGCTTACGGCCACACCACCCTCACGCCCCCTACAGTGTCGGAGCTAGTTGGTTTCAGGTGCGCAAGCAGGAAGCAGGAAGAGAGCAGAGAGCAGCTGAGTGTTTGTGCTACCTCTAAGCGTGCTTAAGTGCCTTTTTTTTTGTTTGTTTTTTGATTTTCTTCGATACACCTCCCCCAAACAGTGAGGCACTGTTTGGGGGAAGATAATCCTCCCATTTGTTTGGGGAAGGAACATAACACGGACGGACATAATGGAAACGGGAAATGGAAACGGAAAAGGCTTGGATGGAGAAGATGGCGGAAAGAAAGACCAGAGGGGAGAAGAGGCGGGAGATAACAAGTATGAGAAGGAACTGACCGTGAGTGTGGAACTGATCGGTGAGGATACAATAACGGTGATGGAGCTGTTAAAAGCGACGAGGGAGGTGTGTGGGGAGTTGATGGCGTGCCGTAAAACCGGGATGAGGAAGTATGAATTAACAATGGGATATCTCAGCGGGAAAAATAAACTCATGGATGGCTTCAAAATAAAAGGGGTCAGGATAGTCGCTAAAGAGCTCACAAGTGACGAAACGGTGGTGTCATTCCTGGAGCTTCCGGCGTACACCACGGACAATGACGTTTTGCTGAAGCTACAGGGGTGGGGGGTCTCAGCTGCCTCACCGATCAAAAGGAGAATGTGGCCGGGCACGAACATTGCAGACGGGACCAGGTTTTTAAAAGTGAAGTTCAATGACTTGGTCAGGTCATTGCCGTACTCAACAAAGTTCAGTACAGCTACGGGTCCCCAATACTTTCGGGTGATTCACGACAGACAGGAGAGGGTATGCAGGATGTGTATCCAACCGGGGCACATCCTGAGGGACTGCCCGGAGTTTAGATGCCACAGGTGCCATGGACAGGGGCACTACGCAAGAGAATGTGGCACAGACGGAGAACAGAGGCGACAAGGAGGAGAAGGCGGGGGCCGGGAGACGGACGTCGACGAGGAGGAGGAGCGACCGAGAGGAGAGGGCGGAGAAGGCGGCAGCGGAGCGGAGGCGACTGATTCGGAAGGAAGTGGCGTGGGAGTCGGCGGGGAAGGAGAGGAGATGGACGAGGACGAGGAGCAGGATGGAGAGGCAGAGGACGAGACGGCAGCGGAAGAGACAACGGAAACGAGAGGAGAGAAGGAAAGGGAGGAGAACGGCTACAGCGTGGACAGTGCGGTGAGAGGGACGGACGAACGAGAGGAGCGGAGAAGCGTGGGTGAGGGAGCGAAAGGAGGGGAGAAGAACGGGGAAAAGAGTGGAATGACTGTGGTGGGACAGGGAGAGGGAAGGTCGGAGGCAAGGGGGAATAAGTGGGGGTGGAGGGCTTCGGATACGACAGAAAGCAGGAGGTGGGTGGGTTCGGATATATCAGACAGAGGGGAGGAAAACATGGAGGTGGTGGGTGGAAATAGGAAAAGACCATCGGGGAGGAAGGAGAGAGAAGATAAGGGGAAAAAAAGTGCGAATTAAGAACATAACGTGTGGAATCTCTTCTCATGTATACTTTTAATGATCAGAATATCTTCTCTTAACGCTAACGGGCTAAGGGACAGGAACAGGAGGCAGCAAACCTTGATGGTGTGTGAGGCTGACATAATATGTTTATAAGAGACACATTGGGATGAGGAGGTTATGAGAGTGGTTGAGAGAGAATGGATGGGGGACATGTATGTGAATAATGGTGGTGTTAAATCTAGAGGGGTAGCAATTTTAGTGAAAAGGGGAGTGGTTGAGAATGTGACGAAGTGTGTGGATGATGGTGATGGGAGGGTGATAGGAATTACCTTTGAGTACTTGGGTAAAATATGTCGATTGTTGAATGTGTATGCGCCGAATGAGGAGAAGGAGAGGAGGGTTTTTTTTGAGGGATTGGGGGGAATGTGTGTGGAAAACTGTTTGGTGGTGGGTGATTTTAACGTGTGGTGTGGGAGGTTGGATGTTTCTGCGAGTGTGTGTTTCAGGAATGACTCGTCAAGAGGTGTGTTGAAAGAGGTGATGAGAGTGAATGGTTTAATGGATGTGTGGAGAGAAAGGAATCCAGAGGGGAGGGTTTTTTCAAGGAGGCAAGTGGTGAGAGGAGTATTAAAACAGAGCAGGTTAGATTTAGTTTTGAGTACAAATGGCATTGCAGGTAGGATAGGGAGAATTGAGTACAAGGTTACTGCGCTCAGTGATCACATGGTGTTAGGGTTTAACTTAGGTCAGGGGTTTGAGAGGAGAGGGGGAGGCGTGTGGTGTATGAACGGTGAGTTGCTGAGAGAAGAAAAGTACAAAAGGAAAGTGAGAGAATGTATATTGAGGAGGAAGAACGAGAGAATGTATGAGGAGGACATTGGGAGGTGGTGGGAGAGTTTGAAAGGAGAGATAAAAGAATTGAGTATGGGTTATAGCAGAGGCAGGAATATGATACAGAGAGAGAGAGAGAGGAGGTTAAAGGGAGATTTAGCTAGAGAGGCAAAGAGAGCGGATGAGGAGGCAGGCTATGATTTGGGGAAGTATATCAGAATGATGGATGAACTGAAGGAGATAGAACAGAGGAGGTGTATGGGTGCAATAGTCAGAAGTAGGGCTAGATATGTGATTGAGGGAGAAAAATGTACAGGATTCTTTTTAGGATTAGAAAAGACGAAGCAGAAGAAGAATTATTTAGAAAAGGTGGAAGGAAAGGAAGGGGAGATGATTACTGATTTTGTAGGGATAGTTGAAAGAGTAGAAGATTTTTATAGGGATTTATTTAGAAAAGAAGAAGTGGATGAGGAGAGTATGATGCAGGTGTTGGATAGTGTGAAAGCTAGGGTGAGCGATGACGATAGGGAGATGTGTGAGACAGGAATAGGGACGGGTGAAATAAATGAAGCGATAGGTGGGCTAGGGAGAAATAAGAGTCCAGGGATAGATGGGTTAATTGGTGAATTTTATGTTGAGTTTAGGGAGGAATTAGTGCCAGTGCTAGAGAGGTTATTTAGATGGATAGAGGAGGAGGGCGAGATGCCGCTGAGCATGTCGACAGGTTTAGTAACGATGATACACAAGAAAGGGAGCAGGGTTAAGCTACAGAATTATAGGCCACTTAGTATGCTGAATGGTGATTATAAAGTTTTAGCAAGGGTGTTAGCCAACAGGATCAAACAGGTAATAGGGAAGGTGGTGGGAAGCACGCAGGCATATAGTATACCAGGTAGGGACATAGCGGACACAATAAACAGTATCAGGGACACAATTGAATTTATGAAGAGAGATAAAGGGGGGATAGTCGTAAGTATAGATCTGAACAAAGCATTTGATAGGGTGGATCATGATTATTTATATAGAGTGTTAGGTAAATTTGGTTTTGGGCACAGGTTGGTAGGTTGGATAAAGAGAATGTACGACAGGGCAGTGAGTTGTGTTAAAATCAATGGGATAGTCACAGACGCATTTAGATTAGAAAGGTCGGTTAGGCAAGGCTGTCCGCTGTCGGCCCTGCTGTACTCCTTGTCGGCAGAGCCGCTAGCGGCACTACTCATGCAAAATGATAGGATCAGGGGCATAGAGTTGCCAGAGGGGCGGGTTAGTTTATTATTTCAGTATGCGGACGACACGACAGTTACAGTAAGGGACAGGGAAAGTGTAGGTGAGGTTTTAGGTAGTGTAGAGCTATATGGCAGGGCATCAGGGGCAAAAATAAACATAGAAAAGTCAGAAATCATGTATGTAGGTGTGGAGAGAGCAGGTAGGAGGGAGATAGGATTGAAAGAGAAAAAGGATTATTTTAGGATGTTAGGTGTGAACTTAGGGATAGAGGATAAAGAAGGGAGAGATATGCAGTTTGAAGGGATAATGAATGGTATTAGGAAGACGTTAGGGTTTTGGAAACTTAGAGGGTTGAAGCTGAAGGGGAAGGTGACAGTTGTGAATGCGCTGGTAATGAGCAAGCTTGTGTATGCAATGAATGTTTTGGATGTGCCTGATAGAGTTTTGAAGGAGGTGGAGAGAATGGTGAAGGAGTTTGTGTGGGGTGGGAAGGGAGTTAGGATAGCTAGGGAGGTGATGGAAAATGAGTATGAGGATGGTGGGTTAAAATTGATTAATTTAGATAGGAAAAAGAAAGCACTTAGGGTGAAAATGGTGGTGAGATATTTAAAGGACAAGAGGGATCATATATGGAAGGTGTTTTTTAGGGAAGCAATTAATAAGTGTGGTGGGTGTGGAGAGAGTGGAGTGTATATGGAACTAAAGAAAGGTATGTTGGTTGGAATATCTGAGTTTTATAAGGAGGTGTTGGGAGCGTGGGGAGAGTTTGTGAAATGTGTCAAGTATGAGTGTAAGGATGTAAAGCAGGTATGGGAGCAACCACTGTTTTTAAATCCAAAAATCACATTTGAAGGGAACACAATTTATAACAGGGTGATTTGGAGAGCAGGGGTCAGGAAGGTGAAGGATTTAGTCTATGAGTATGTACCTGGATTCATGAGGGCACAGGTAATGGTCGATGAGGTGAGGGAAAGAGGGGATGAAATATGGTTGGGTACGGCACAGGGAGTGTTGGAAAGGATCAAGGAGGGTATGCCGAGAGAATGGGTTGGGATGATTGAGAGAGAGGCTGTGATGAATGGAGAAGGAGAGATAGAAATGTATGTGGGGGAAGGAGAAAGGAGGGTGAGTCTGAAGAGTGTGAAAACGAGAGTAATATATAGATGTTTAAGAGGGGAGAATGTGAGGAGACCGGCTGCAGAGAAAGTATGGGTTAGAATGATGAGTGATATGGATGTAGGGGGAATATGGAGGAATTTAAGAGTGAAATGGAACTGTATTGAATGTGAAAATTTTGATTTCCTTTTACGGCACAATAGGGTGTTTAACAATTTAATAATCAGCAGGTTTGATGTGAATGTGAGGAAGGAATGTGATGTGTGTGGAGTGGGGGTGGAAACGTGTATGCATGAGTTTGTTGAATGTTGTGAGTTGGAGGGATACTTTGTGAAAATTAAAGGATTAATAAACAGATGTTGGGGTGGAGGGTTTGTGGAGAGAAAGGAATGGATAGAGTTGTGGCTGTTTGGGTTGACAAGTAAGGTGGAAGGTTGCAATGTTAATCTGTTAAATTATGTTTTAAGCCACGCAAGGTTTGCTGTCAAGCTCAGGAGGAATTTGGCCCATTATGAGAAGAAGAGAGTTGAGGTATGGAGTGTTTTTAAAAGTATAATGAGAAGAGATGTGAATATGGTTTATAGTTATATTGGGGAAGAGGAGTTCCTCGGAGGGTTTGTGGAGGGGAGCACTTTTGTTGTGCCTAGAGACGATGGGGAAGTGGAGTTGGATTTCGGATGAATCGAAGGGGGCGCCTGCGGGCTGGAGATGCGGCAAAGTGGTCAGCAGGGTGACTGATTACTATTTTTTGTTTTGTCAATTAGTGTTTTAAGTTCACGACTTTTTCTTGATTTTGTTGAGAGGCCAGTGTATTGAAAGTTGTTACAAAAGCATCCCGGCTAACCCAGTATTGTTTGTAGTTATTTTGGTTTGAAATGGATCTGAAGTATCTTGCTTGTTTTATTTGTGTTATTTATGTATGATGGTGTATGTATATATTTTGTGCGAATAAAAAAAAAAAAAAAAAAAAAACACGCCCGATCTCGTCTGATCTCGGAAGCTGAGCACGGTCGGGCCTGGTTAGTACTTGGATGGGAGACCGCCTGGGAATACCAGGTGCTGTAATCTATTTTCATTTGGGGTAAAAAAAATCATCCTTTCTCCTGTTTAAAGTCCTGTCTGGTGCCAGGAGCAATTGCTTACGGCCACACCACTGCGAACACGCACGATCTCGTCTGATCTCGGAAGCTAAGCACGGTCGGGCCTGGTTAGTACCTGGATGGGAGACCGCCTGGGAATACCAGGTGCTGTAAGCTATTTTCATTTGGGGTAAAAAAAATCATCCTTTCTCCTGTTTAAAGTCCTGTCTGGTGCCAGGAGCAATTGCTCACGGCCACACCACTGCGAACACGCCCGATCTCGTCTGATCTCGGAAGCTAAGCACGGTCGGCCTGGTTAGTACCTGGATGGGAGACCGCCTGGGAATACCAGGTGCTGTAAGCTATTTTCATTTGGGGTAAAAAAAATCATCCTTTCTCCTGTTTAAAGTCCTGTCTGGTGCCCGAAGCAATTGCTTACGGCCACACCACAGTGAACACGCCCGATCTCGTCTGATCTCGGAAGCTAAGCACGGTCGGGCCTGGTTAGTACTTGGATGGGAGACCGCCTGGGAATACCAGGTGCTGTAATCTATTTTCATTTGGGGTAAAAAAAATGATCCTTTCTCCTGTTTAAAGTCCTGTCTGGTGCCAGGAGCAATTGCTTACGGCCACACCACTGCGAACACGCCCGATCTCGTCTGATCTCGGAAGCTAAGCACGGTCGGGCCTGGTTAGTACCTGGATGGGAGACCGCCTGGGAATACCAGGTGCTCTAAGCTATTTTCATTTGGGGCCAAAAAATTCATCCTTTCTCCTGTTTAAAGTCCTGTCTGGTGCCAGGAGCAATTGCTTACGGCCACACCACTGCGAACACGCCAGATCTCGTCTGATCTCGGAAGCTAAGCACGGTCGGGCCTGGTTAGTACCTGGATGGGAGACCGCCTGGGAATACCAGGTGCTGTAAGCTATTTTCATTTGGGGTAAAAAAAATCATCCTTTCTCCTGTTTAAAGTCCTGTCTGGTGCCAGGAGTAATTGCTTGCGGCCACACCACCGTGAACACGCCCGATCTCGTCTGATCTCGGAAGGTAAGCACGGTCGGGCCTGGGTAGTACTTGGATGGGGGACCGCCTGGGAATACCAGGTGCTGTGATCTATTTTCATTTGGGGTAAAAAAAATGATCCTTTCTCCTGTTTAAAGTCCCGTCTGGTGCCAGGAGCAATTGCTTACGGCCACACCACTGCGAACACGCCCGATCTTGTCTGATCTCGGAAGCTAAGCACGGTCGGGCCTGGTTAGTACCTGGATGGGAGACCGCCTGGGAATACCAGGTGCTGTAAGCTATTTTCATTTGGGGTAAAAAAAATCATCCTTTCTCCTGTTTAAAGTCCTGTCTGGTGCCAGAAGCAATTGCTTACGGCCACACCACCGTGAACACGGCCGATCTCGTCTGATATCGGAAGCTAAGCAGGGTCAGGCCTGGATAGTACTTGGATGGGAGACCGCCTGGGAATACCAGGTGCTGTAATCTATTTTCATTTGGGGTAAAAAAAATGATCCTTTCTCCTGTTTAAAGTCCTGTCTGGTGCCATGAGCAAATGCTTACGGCCACACCACTGCGAACACGCCCGATCTCGTCTGATCTCGGAAGCTAAGCACGGTCGGGCCTGGTTAGTACCTGGATGGGAGACCGCCTGGGCATACCAGGTGCTGTAAGCTATTTTCATTTGGGGTAAAAAAAATGATCCTTTCTCCTGTTTAAAGTCCTGTCTGGTGCCAGGAGCAATTGCTTACGGCCACACCACTGCGAACACGCCCGATCTCGTCTGATCTCGGAAGCTAAGCACGGTCGGGCCTGGTTAGTACCTGGATGGGAGACCGCCTGGGAATACCAGGTGCTGTAAGCTATTTTCATTTGGGGTAAAAAAAATCATCCTTTCTCCTGTTTAAAGTCCTGTCTGGTGCCAGGAGCAATTGCTTACGGCCACACCACTGCGAACACGCCCGATCTCGTCTGATCTCGGAAGCTAAGCACGGTCGGGCCTGGTTAGTACCTGGATGGGAGACCGCCTGGGAATACCAGGTGCTGTAAGCTATTTTCATTTGGGGTAAAAAAAATCATCCTTTCTGCTGTTTAAAGTCCTGTCTGGTGCCAGGAGCAGTTGCTTACGGCCACACCACTGCGAACACGCCCGATCTCGTCTGATCTCGGAAGCTAAGCACGGTCGGGCCTGGTTAGTACTTGGATGGGAGACAGCCTGGGAATACCAGGTGCTGTAAGCTATTTTCATTTGGGGTAAAAAAAATCATCCTTTCTACTGTTTAAAGTCCTGTCTGGTGCCAGGAGCAATTGCTTACGGCCACACCACTGCGAACACGCCCGATCTCGTCTGATCTCGGAAGCTGAGCACGGTCGGGCCTGGTTAGTACCTGGATGGGAGACCGCCTGGGAATACCAGGTGCTGTAAGCTATTTTCATTTGGGGCAAAAAAATTCATCCTTTCTCCTGTTTAAAGTCCTGTCTGGTGCCAGGAGTAATTGCTTACGGCCACACCACCGTGAACACGCCCGATCTTGTCTGATCTCGGAAGCTGAGCACGGTCGGGCCTGGTTAGTACTTGGATGGGAGACCGCCTGGGAATACCAGGTGCTGTAATCTATTTTCATTTGGGGTAAAAAAAATGATCCTTTCTCCTGTTTAAAGTCCTGTCTGGTGCCAGGAGCAATTGCTTACGGCCACACCACCGCGAACACGCCAGATCTCGTCTGATCTCGGAAGCTAAGCACGGTCGGGCCTGGTTAGTACCTGGATGGGAGACCTCCTGGGAATACCAGGTGCTGTAATCTATTTTCATTTGTGGTGAAAAAAATCATCCTTTCTCCTGTTTAAAGTCCTGTCTGGTGCCAGGAGTAATTGCTTACGGCCACACCACTGCGAACACGCCAGATCTCGTCTGATCTCGGAAGCTGAGCACGGTCGGGCCTGGTTAGTACTTGGATGGGAGACCGCCTGGGAATACCAGGTGCTGTAATCTATTTTCATTTGGGGTAAAAAAAATGATCCTTTCTCCTGTTTAAAGTCCTGTCTGGTGCCAGGAGCAATTGCTTACGGCCACACCACCGCGAACACGCCAGATCTCGTCTGATCTCGGAAGCTAAGCACGGTCGGGCCTGGTTAGTACTTGGATGGGAGACCGCCTGGGAATACCAGGTGCTGTAATCTATTTTCATTTGGGGTAAAATAAATCATCCTTTCTCCTGTTTAAAGTCCTGTCTGGTGCCAGGAGCAATTGCTTACGGCCACACCACTGCGAACACGCACAATCTCGTCTGATCTCGGAAGCTAAGCACGGTCGGGCCTGGTTAGTACCTGGATGGGAGACCGCCTGGGAATACCAGGTGCTGTAAGCTATTTTCATTTGGGGTAAAAAAAATCATCCTTTCTCCTGTTTAAAGTCCTGTCTGGTGCCCGAAGCAATTGCTTACGGCCACACCACAGTGAACACGCCCGATCTCGTCTGATCTCGGAAGGTAAGCACGGTCGGGCCTGGGTAGTACTTGGATGGGGGACCGCCTGGGAATACCAGGTGCTGTGATCTATTTTCATTTGGGGTAAAAAAAATGATCCTTTCTCCTGTTTAAAGTCCTGTCTGGTGCCAGGAGCAATTGCTTACGGCCACACCACTGCGAACACGCCCGATCTTGTCTGATCTCGGAAGCTAAGCACGGTCGGGCCTGGTTAGTACCTGGATGGGAGACCGCTTGGGAATACCAGGTGCTGTAAGCTATTTTCATTTGGGGTAAAAAAAATCATCCTTTCTCCTGTTTAAAGTCCTGTCTGGTGCCCGAAGCAATTGCTTACGGCCACACCACTGCGAACACGCCCGATCTCGTCTGATCTCGGAAGCTAAGCAAGGTCGGGCCTGGTTAGTACCTGGATGGGAGACCGCCTGGGAATACCAGGTGCTGTAAGCTATTTTCATTTGGGGTAAAAAAAATGATCCTTTCTCCTGTTTAAAGTCCTGTCTGGTGCCAGGAGCAATTGCTTACGGCCACACCACTGCGAACACGCCCGATCTCGTCTGATCTCGGAAGCTAAGCACGGTCGGGCCTGGTTAGTACCTGGATGGGAGACCGCCTGGGAATACCAGGTGCTGTAAGCTATTTTCATTTGGGGTAAAAAAAATCATCCTTTCTCCTGTTTAAAGTCCTGTCTGGTGCCAGGAGCAATTGCTTACGGCCACACCACTGCGAACACGCCCGATATCGTCTGATCTCGGAAGCTAAGCACGGTCGGGCCTGGTTAGTACCTGGATGGGAGACCGCCTGGGAATACCAGGTGCTGTAAGCTATTTTCATTTGGGGTAAAAAAAATCATCCTTTCTCCTGTTTAAAGTCCTGTCTGGTGCCAGGAGCAGTTGCTTACGGCCACACCACCGTGAACACGACCGATCTCGTCTGATCTCGGAAGCTAAGCATGGTCGGGCCTGGTTAGTACTTGGATGGGAGACCGCCTGGGAATACCAGGTGCTGTAATCTATTTTCATTTGGGGTAAAAAAAAATGATCCTTTCTCCTGTTTAAAGTCCTGTCTGGTGCCAGGAGCAATTGCTTACGGCCACACCACTGCGAACACGCCCGATATCGTCTGATCTCGGAAGCTAAGCACGGTCGGGCCTGGTTAGTACCTGGATGGGAGTCCGCCTGGGAATACCAGGTGCTGTAAGCTATTTTCATTTGGGGCAAAAAAATTCATCCTTTCTCCTGTTTAAAGTCCTGTCTGGTGCCAGGAGTAATTGCTTACGGCCACACCACCG
>NC_140271.1:28499364-28516864 GCF_964030765.1 Micromesistius poutassou
GTACACCACGGACAATGACGTTTTGCTGAAGCTACAGGGGTGGGGGGTCTCAGCTGCCTCACCGATCAAAAGGAGAATGTGGCCGGGCACGAACATTGCAGACGGGACCAGGTTTTTAAAAGTGAAGTTCAATGACTTGGTCAGGTCGTTGCCGTACTCAACAAAGTTCAGTACAGCTACGGGTCCCCAGTACTTTCGGGTGATTCATGACAGACAGGAGAGGGTATGCAGGATGTGTATCCAACCGGGGCACATCCTGAGGGACTGCCCGGAGTTTAGATGCCACAGGTGCCATGGACAGGGGCACTACGCAAGAGAATGTGGCACAGACGGAGAACAGAGGCGACAAGGAGGAGAAGGCGGGGGCCGGGAGACGGATGTCGACGAGGAGGAGGAGCTACCGAGAGGAGAGGGCGGAGAAGGCGGCAGCGGAGCGGAGGCGACTGATTCGGAAGGAAGTGGCGTGGGAGTCGGCGGGGAAGGAGAGGAGATGGACGAGGACGAGGAGCAGGATGGAGAGGCAGAGGACGAGACGGCAGCGGAAGAGACAACGGAGACAGGAGGAGAGAAGGAAAGGGAGGAGAACGGCTACAGCGTGGACAGTGCGGTGAGAGGGACGGACGAACGAGAGGAGCGGAGAAGCGTGGGTGAGGGAGCGAAAGGAGGGGAGAAGAACGGGGAAAAGAGTGGAATGACTGTGGTGGGACAGGGAGAGGGAAGGTCGGAGGCAAGGGGGAATAAGTGGGGGTGGAGGGCTTCGGATACGACAGAAAGCAGGAGGTGGGTGGGTTCGGATATATCAGACAGAGGGGAGGAAAACATGGAGGTGGTGGGTGGAAATAGGAAAAGACCATCGGGGAGGAAGGAGAGAGAAGATAAGGGGAAAAAAAGTGCGAATTAAGAACATAACGTGTGGAATCTCTTCTCATGTATACTTTTAATGATCAGAATATCTTCTCTTAACGCTAACGGGCTAAGGGACAGGAACAGGAGGCAGCAAACCTTGATGGTGTGTGAGGCTGACATAATATGTTTACAAGAGACACATTGGGATGAGGAGGTTATGAGAGTGGTTGAGAGAGAATGGATGAGGGACATGTATGTGAATAATGGTGGTGTTAAATCTAGAGGGGTAGCAATTTTAGTGAAAAGGGGAGTGGTTGAGAATGTGACGAAGTGTGTGGATGATGGGGATGGGAGGGTGATAGGAATTACCTTTGAGTACTTGGGTAAAATGTGTCGATTGCTGAATGTGTATGCGCCGAATGAGGAGAAGGAGAGAATGTCTTTTTTGCAAAAGCTGGGGAGAATGTGTGGTGAAGAATGCATAGTAGTGGGTGACTTTAATGTGTGGTGTGGAAGGCTAGATGTGTCTGTGAACATGCAATATAGAAACGACTCATCAAGGGCTGTGCTAAAAGAATTGATGAAGGAGAGAAAGATGTTTGATGTGTGGAGAGAGAGGAATCCGGAGGGCAGGGTTTTTTCAAGAACACAAATGGTGGCAGGCACTTTAAAACAGAGTCGGATAGATTTAATTCTGAGCACAAGGGGTTTGGTGGACAGGATAGGCACAATACAATACAACACAACAGTACTGAGCGATCACAAGGTTTTAAAGTTCAGCATAGTGAGCACAATACAGAGGAGGGGGGGAGGAGTGTGGTGTCTGAATAGTGAATTGCTGAAGGATGAGAAATATAAAAACAGAGTGAGAGAATGTTTGAGAAGGAGAATTGATGAAAGCATGTATGACGAAGACATTGGTGGGTGGTGGGAGAGTGTGAAGGCAGAAATAAAGAAGACAAGCATAGGATACGGCAGGTATAGGAAAAGGTTTGAGTGCGAAAAGGAGAGAAGATTAAAGGAAGAGTTAGATAGAGAGGCTGCTCGTGCTGATGTGGGAGAGAGTGATTTAAAAGAATACGTAAGGATTAAAGGAGAACTAGGGGAAATTGAACAGAGAAGGTGCAATGGGGCAATAGTTAGGAGCAGGGCTAGGTACGTAGTAGAGGGTGAAATGTGCACAAAATACTTTTTAGGATTAGAAAAAACTAAACAGGAAAGGAATTACTTAGAGAAGGTTGTGGGGAGAGATGGGGAAATAATAACAGACTTTGTAGGGATAGCTGAGAGGGTGCAGGAATTTTACACTGATTTATTTAGGAAAGAAGAGACGGATGATAGAGACCTAGAACTAGTTTTAGATAAGGTGAGAGCTAGACTGAGTGAAGCGGATAAAGAGAGTTGTGAGGGAGAGATAGGGCTAGGAGAAATAGAGGCAGCAATAGCAGGGTTAGGAAGAAACAAAAGTCCAGGGACAGATGGGATAACAGGGGAGTTTTACAGAGAGTTTAGACAGGAGTTAGTGCCAGTGCTAGATAGGGTATTTAGGCAGATAGAGGAGACGGGGGAGTTGTTAGACAGTATGATGATAGGAATAGTTAGCATTATTTATAAGAAAGGGGATAGGGACAGATTAGAGAATTACAGGCCACTGAGTATGCTAAACAATGATTATAAAATACTGGCACGGGTGTTAGCTAATAGGATCAAGGGGGTTATAGGGACGGTGGTGGGAAACACACAGGCATACAGCATACCGGGTAGGGACATAGCAGACACAGTCAGCAGCATCAGGGACACCATACAGCACATGAAGGCACAGAATACAGGGATAGTTTTGAGTTTAGACTTAAATAAAGCATTTGATAGAGTAGACCACAAATATTTATACAGGGTGTTGGAGGCTATGGGTTTTGGGAATAGGTTAATTGGGTGGATTAAGATAATGTATGATAGAGCAGTTAGCAAGGTTAAGGTCAACGGGATAATCACAGACAGTTTTAGATTAGAGAGGTCAGTTAGGCAGGGGTGTCCGATGTCGGCTCTGCTGTACTCACTGTCGGCAGAGCCCTTAGCGGCGCTCCTGGCACAAAATGGTGGCATTAGGGGCATAGGATTACCAGATGGGAACACAAGTCTGATATATCAATACGCAGATGACACCACAGTCACAGTTAAAGATAGGGAAAGTGTAGGGGAAGTATTGAGGTGCGTGGAACAATATGGGAGGGCTTCGGGGGCCAAAGTCAATATAGAGAAATCTGAAATAATGTATGTAGGTGGAGACAGGGTTGAGAGGTGTGAGATTGAGATGAAGGAAAGGAAGGACTATTTTAAGGTGTTAGGGGTTAATTTAGGGATAGCAGATAAAGAAGGGAGAGATGTGCAGTATGAAGGATTATTGAATAGTATAAAGAAAACACTGGGTTTTTGGAAAATGAGAGGTCTAAAATTAAAGGGGAAGACTATTGTAGTGAATGGATTAGTGATGAGCAAATTGGTGTATGTAATGAATGTGTTGGATGTGCCTGTTAAAGTGGGCAAGGAAGTGGAGAGAATGGTGAGTGAGTTTCTGTGGGGAGGGAAGGGAGTCAGAATTGCAAGGGAGGTTTTGGAGAACGATTACAAGGACGGTGGGTTAAAGCTGGTCAACCTAGAGGTGAAAAAGAGAGCACTAAGGGTGAAGATGATGTTAAGGTATCTAAAGAACCCAAAAGATCATGTCTGGAAGCTTTTTCTGAAAGAGGCTATGCACAGATGTGGAGGGTGTGGGGAGAGTGGAGTGTTTATACAAATGAAGAGGGGAATGCTGGGTGATGTGAGTGAGTTTCATAAGGAGATGCTGGTAGCATGGGGAGAGTTTGTCGGCAAGATCAAATATGGATGTAAAAATGTGCAGCAGGTATGGCAACAGCCAATATTTATGAATCCGCAAATAACACATGAAGGGGAAACGTTGTACAACAGGGTTATCTGGAGGGCGGGGATCAGGACTATCAGGGATGTTGTATATGAATATGTACCAGGGTTTATGAGGGCACAGGCAATAATGGATGCGGTAAGGGGGAGGGAGGAGGAAATGTGGTTGGGTACAGCAGAAGGAATAATGGAGAAAATAAAGAATGGGATGCCGAGAGAATGGAAGAGTATGATTGAGAATGAGAGTGGATCAAGTGAGGGAGGGGAGGTGGAAATGTACGTTGAGGAAGGTGAGAAAAGGGTATGTGTGTTGAGTATGAAAACTAAAACGATATACGAGTGTCTGCGGGGTAAAGAAGGGAAAAGACCAGCAGGGGAGAAAGTATGGGAGAAAGTGATGCGTGAAAGCGATATGGATATGAGGAAAATCTGGATGAATCTCAGAGTGAAGTGGAACAATGTTGAATGTGAGAACTTTGATTTCCTACTACGTCACAATAGAGTGTTTAACAATTTAGTCATTAGTAAGTTTGATGTGAATGTGAGGAAAGAATGTGATGTTTGTGAAGTAGGTGTGGAAACGTGTATGCATGAGTTTTTTGAGTGTGCTGGACTGAGAGTTTATTTTGGGAAAATCAAGGAATTAATTAATCGATGTTGGAAAGGGGAATGGGTTAAGAAGATGGAATGGAGAGAGTTGTGGTTGTTTGGCGTGAATGGTAAGATGGATGAATGCAATGTGTCACTTCTAAACTACGTGCTGAGCCATGCAAGGTTTGCAGTCAAACTGCGAAGAAACTTGGCCCATTATGAGAAAAAGACAGCTGATGTGTGGGATGTTTTTCAGTGCATGATGAAAAGAGATGTGAGCACTCTGTATAGTTATGTTAGCATGGGAGACTTCCTCAGGAGTTTTGTGGCAGGGAGCACTTTCATTATAATTGGGGAGGATAAGAAGCTAATTTTTGGTTTTGGTTGAATGTATTGCTTATGGGGTGCTGAGACCAGTTTGTGCACTATTTTTTTGTTGTGATACTGGTCTATCTATTTAGATGGAGGCCTGTAGGATGCGGGATCGCTAAAGGTCAGAAGGTGGACTCACTATTTTGTAATTGTTTATTTTTGATCCAGTTTTGTGGTCATAGATGGTGTCTATGAGATTTCTTCAGGCCTACAGGTGCCAGAGACATGGACAGGGTTTGGAATGCAATTTTCTAATGATGGAAACAGGTGATGTCCGCCTTTTTGGTTTAAAAATGAATAACGGAAAGGATGCATGAAATGTTATGTACTGTTGAAAAAAAAACAAAAAAAAAACACGCCCGATCTCGTCTGATATCGGAAGCTAAGCACGGTCAGGCCTGGATAGTACTTGGATGGGAGACCGCCTGGGAATACCAGGTGCTGTAATCTATTTTCATTTGGGGTAAAAAAAATGATCCTTTCTCCTGTTTGAAGTCCTGTCTGGTGCCAGGAGCAATTGCTTACGGCCATACCACTGCGAACACGCCCGATCTCGTCTGATCTCGGAAGCTAAGCATGGTCGGGCCTGGTTAGTACCTGGATGGGAGACCGCCTGGGAATACCAGGTGCTGTAAGCTATTTTCATTTGGGGTAAAAAAAATGATCCTTTATCCTGTTTAAAGTCCTGTCTGGTGCCAGGAGCAATTGCTTACGGCCACACCACTGCGAACACGCCCGATCTCGTCTGATCTCGGAAGCTAAGCACGGTCGGGCCTGGTTAGTACCTGGATGGGAGACCGCCTGGGAATACTAGGTGCTGTAAGCTATTTTCATTTGGGGTAAAAAAAATCATCCTTTCTCCTGTTTAAAGTCCTGTCTGGTGCCAGGAGCATTTGCTTACGGCCACACCACTGCGAACACGCCCGATATCGTCTGATCTAGGAAACTAAGCACGGTCGGGCCTGGTTAGTACCTGGATGGGAGACCGCCTGGGAATACCAGGTGCTGTAATCGTTTTTCATTTGGGGTAAAAAAAAATGATCCTTTCTCCTGTTTAAAGTCCTGTCTGGTGCCAGGAGCAATTGCTTACGGGCACACCACTGCGAACACGCCCGATCTCGTCTGATCTCGGAAGCTAAGCACGGTCGGGCATGGTTAGTACCTGGATGGGAGACCGCCTGGGAATACCAGGTGCTGTAAGCTATTTTCATTTCGGGTAAAAAAAATCATCCTTTCTCCTGTTTAAAGTCCTGTCTGGTGCCAGGAGCAATTGCTTACGGCCACACCACCGGGAACACGCCCGATCTCGTCTGATCTCGGAAGCTAAGCACGGTCGGGCCTGTTTAGTACTTGGATGGGAGACCGCCTGGGAATACCAGGTGCTGTAATCTATTTTCATTTGGGGTAAAAAAAATGATCCTTTCTCCTGTTTAAAGTCCTGTCTGGTGCCAGGAGCAATTGCTTACGGCCACACAACTGCGAACACGCCCGATCTCGTCTGATCTCGGAAGCTAAGCACGGTCGGGCCTGGTTAGTACCTGGATGGGAGACCGCCTGGGAATACAAGGTGCTGTAAGATATTTTCATTTGGGGTAAAAAAAATCATCCTTTCTCCTGTTTAAAGTCCTGTCTGGTGCCAAGAGCAATTGCTTACGGCCACACCACCGTGAACACGCCCGATCTCATCTGATCTCGGAAGCTAAGCACGGTCGGGCCTGATTAGTACTTGGATGGGAGACCGCCTGGGAATACCAGGTGCTGTAATCTATTTTCATTTGGGGTAAAAAAAATGATCCTTTCTCCTGTTTAAAGTCCTGTCTGGTGCCAGGAGCAATTGCTTACGGCCACACCACTGCGAACACGCCCGATCTCGTCTGATCTCGGAAGCTAAGCACGGTCGGGCCTGGTTAGTACCTGGATGGGAGACCGCCTGGGAATACCAGGTGCTGTAAGCTATTTTCATTTGGGGTAAAAAAAATGATCCTTTCTCCTGTTTAAAGTCCTGTCTGGTGCCAGGAGCAATTGCTTACGGCCACACCACTGCGAACACGCCCGATCTCGTCTGATCTCGGAAGCTAAGCACGGTCGGGCATGGTTAGTACCTGGATGGGAGACCGCCTGGGAATACCAGGTGCTGTAAGCTATTTTCATTTGGGGTAAAAAAAATCATCCTTTCTCCTGTTTAAAGTCCTGTCTGGTGCCAGGAGCAATTGCTTACGGCCACACCACTGCGAACACGCCCGATATCGTCTGATCTAGGAAGCTAAGCACGGTCGGGCCTGGTTAGTACCTGGATGGGAGACCGCCTGGGAATAACAGGTGCTGTAAGCTATTTTCATTTGGGGTAAAAAAAATCATCCTTTCTCCTGTTTAAAGTCCTGTCTGGTGCCAGGAGCAATTGCTTACGGCCACACCACCGGGAACACGCCCGATCTCGTCTGATCTCGGAAGCTAAGCACGGTCGGGCCTGGTTAGTACTTGGATGGGAGACCGCCTGGGAATACCAGGTGCTGTAATCTATTTTCATTTGGGGTAAAAAAAATCATCCTTTCTCCTGTTTAAAGTCCTGTCTGGTGCCAGGAGAAATTGCTTACGGCCACACAACTGCGAACACGCCCGATCTCGTCTGATCTCGGAAGCTAAGCACGGTCGGGCCTGGTTAGTACTTGGATGGGAGACCGCCTGGGAATACCAGGTGCTGTAATCTATTTTCATTTGGGGTAAAAAAAATAATCCGTTCTCCTGTTTAAAGTCATGTCTGGTGCCAGGAGCAATTGCTTACGGCCACACCACTGCGAACACGCCCGATCTCGTCTGATCTCGGAAGATAAGCACGGTCGGGCCTGGTTAGTACCTGGATGGGAGACCGCCTGGGAATACCAGGTGCTGTAAGCTATTTTCATTTGGGGTAAAAAAAATGATCCTTTCTCCTGTTTAAAGTCCTGTCTGGTGCCAGGAGCAATTGCTTACGGCCACACCACCGTTAACACGCCCGATCTCGTCTGATCTAGGAAGCTAAGCATGGTCGGGCCTGGTTAGTACTTGGATGGGAGACCGCCTGGGAACACCAGGTGCTGTAATCTATTTTCATTTGGGGTAAAAAAAAATGATCCTTTCTCCTGTTTAAAGTCCTGTCTGGTGCCAGGAGCAATTGCTTACGGCCACACCACTGCGAACACGCCAGATGTCGTCTGATCTCGGAAGCTAAGCACGGTCGGGCCTGGATAGTACTTGGATGGGAGACCGCTTGGGAATACCAGGTGCTGTAATCTATTTTCATTTGGGGTAAAAAAAATTATACTTTCTCCTGTTTAAAGTCCTGTCTGGTGCCAGGAGCAATTGCTTACGGCCACACCACTGCGAACACACCCGATCTCGTCTGATCTCGGAAGCTAAGCTCGGTCGGGCCTGGTTAGTACCTGGATGGGAGACCGCCTGGGAATACCAGGTGCTGTAAGCTATTTTCATTTGGGGTAAAAAAAATCATCCTTTCTCCTGTTTAAAGTCCTGTCTGGTGCCAGGAGCAATTGCTTACGGCCACACCACTGCGAACACGCCCGATCTTGTCTGATCTCGGAAGCTAAGCACGGTCGGGCCTGGTTAGTACCTGGATGGGAGACCGCCTGGGAATACCAGGTGCTGTAAGCTATTTTCATTTGGGGTAAAAAAAATCATCCTTTCTCCTGTTTAAAGTCCTGTCTGGTGCCAGAAGCAATTGCTTACGGCCACACCACCGTGAACACGCCCGATCTCGTCTGATATCGGAAGCTAAGCACGGTCAGGCCTGGATAGTACTTGGATGGGAGACCGCCTGGGAATACCAGGTGCTGTAATATATTTTCATTTGGGGTAAAAAAAATGATCCTTTCTCCTGTTTAAAGTCCTGTCTGGTGCCAGGAGCAATTGCTTACGGCCACACCACTGCGAACACGCCCGATCTCGTCTGATCTCGGAAGCTAAGCACGGTCGGGCCTGGTTAGTACCTGGATGGGAGACCGCCTGGGAATACCAGGTGCTGTAAGCTATTTTCATTTGGGGTATAAAAAATGATCCTTTCTCCTGTTTAAAGTCCTGTCTGGTGCCAGGAGCAATTGCTTACGGCCACACCACTGCGAACACGCCCGATCTCGTCTGATCTCGGAAGCTAAGCACGGTCGGGCATGGTTAGTACCTGGATGGGAGACCGCCTGGGAATACCAGGTGCTGTAAGCTATTTTCATTTGGGGTAAAAAAAATCATCCTTTCTCCTGTTTAAAGTCCTGTCTGGTGCCAGGAGCAATTGCTTACGGCCACACCACTGCGAACACGCCCGATATCGTCTGATCTAGGAAGCTAAGCACGGTCGGGCCTGGTTAGTACCTGGATGGGAGACCGCCTGGGAATACCAGGTTCTGTAAGCTATTTTCATTTGGGATAAAAAAAATCATCCTTTCTCCTGTTTAAAGTCCTGTCTGGTGCCAGGAGCAATTGCTTACGGCCACACCACCGGGAACACGCCCGATCTCGTCTGATCTCGGAAGCTAAGCACGGTCGGGCCTGGTTAGTACTTGGATGGGAGACCGCCTGGGAATACCAGGTGCTGTAATCTATTTTCATTTGGGGTAAAAAAAATCATCCTTTCTCCTGTTTAAAGTCCTGTCTGGTGCCAGGAGAAATTGCTTACGGCCACACAACTGCGAACACGCCCGATCTCGTCTGATCTCGGAAGCTAAGCACGGTCGGGCCTGGTTAGTACTTGGATGGGAGACCGCCTGGGAATACCAGGTGCTGTAATCTATTTTCATTTGGGGTAAAAAAAATAATCCGTTCTCCTGTTTAAAGTCATGTCTGGTGCCAGGAGCAATTGCTTACGGCCACACCACTGCGAACACGCCCGATCTCGTCTGATCTCGGAAGCTAAGCACGGTCGGGCCTGGTTAGTACCTGGATGGGAGACCGCCTGGGAATACCAGGTGCTGTAAGCTATTTTCATTTGGGGTAAAAAAAATGATCCTTTCTCCTGTTTAAAGTCCTGTCTGGTGCCAGGAGCAATTGCTTACGGCCACACCACTGAGAACACGACCGATCTCGTCTGATCTCGGAAGCTAAGCACGGTCAGGCCTGGTTAGTACCTGGATGGGAGACCGCCTGGGAATACCAGGTGCTGTAAGCTATTTTCATTTGGGGTAAAAAAAATCATCCTTTCTCCTGTTTAAAGTCCTGTCTGGTGCCAGGAGCAATTGCTTACGGCCACACCACCGTGAACACGCCCGATCCCGTCTGATCTCGGAAGCTAAGCACAGTCGGGCCTGATTAGTACTTGGATGGGAGACCGCCTGGGAATACCAGGTACTGTAATCTATTTTCATTTGGGGTAAAAAAAATCATCCTTTCTCCTGTTTAAAGTCCTGTCTGGTGCCAGGAGCAATTGCTTACGGCCACACCACCGTTAACACGCCCGATCTCGTCTGATCTAGGAAGCTAAGCATGGTCGGGCCTGGTTAGTACTTGGATGGGAGACCGCCTGGGAACACCAGGTGCTGTAATCTATTTTCATTTGGGGTAAAAAAAATTATACTTTCTCCTGTTTAAAGTCCTGTCTGGTGCCAGGAGCAATTGCTTACGGCCACACCACTGCGAACACACCCGATCTCGTCTGATCTCGGAAGCTAAGCTCGGTCGGGCCTGGTTAGTACCTGGATGGGAGACCGCCTGGGAATACCAGGTGCTGTAAGCTATTTTCATTTGGGGTAAAAAAAATCATCCTTTCTCCTGTTTAAAGTCCTGTCTGGTGCCAGGAGCAATTGCTTACGGCCACACCACTGCGAACACGCCAGATCTCGTCTGATCTCGGAAGCTAAGCACGGTCGGGCCTGGTTAGTACCTGGATGGGAGACTGCCTGGGAATACCAGGTGCTGTAAGCTATTTTCATTTGGGGTAAAAAAAATCATCCTTTCTCCTGTTTAAAGTCCTGTCTGGTGCCAGGAGTAATTGCTTACGGCCACACCACCGTGAACACGCCCGATCTCGTCTGTTCTCGGAAGCTAAGCACGGTCGGGCCTGGTTAGTACTTGGATGGGAGACCGCCTGGGAATACCAGGTGCTGTAATCTATTTTCATTTGGGGTAAAAAAAATCATCCTTTCTCCTGTTTAAAGTCCTGTCTGGTGCCAGGAGCAATTGCTTACGGCCACACCACCGTGAACACGCCCAATCTCGTCTGATCTCGGAAGCTAAGCACGGTCGGGCCTGGATAGTACTTGGATGGGAGACCGCCTGGCAATACCAGGTGCTGTAATCTATTTTCATTTGGGGTAAAAAAAATGATCCGTTCTCCTGTTTAAAGTCATGTCTGGTGCCAGGAGCAATTGCTTGCGGCCACACCACTGCGAACACGCCTGATCTCGTCTGATCTCGGAAGCTAAGCACGGTCGGGCCTGGTTAGTACCTGGATGGGAGACCGCCTGGGAATACCAGGTGCTGTAAGCTATTTTCATTTGGGGTAAAAAAAATGATCCTTTCTCCTGTTTAAAGTCCTGTCTGGTGCCAGGAGTAATTGCTTACGGCCACACCACTGCGAACACGCCCGATCTCGTCTGATCTCGGAAGCTAAGCACGGTCGGGCCTGGTTAGTACCTGGATGGGAGACCGCCTGGGAATACCAGGTGCTGTAAGCTATTTTCATTTGGGGTAAAAAAAATGATCCGTTCTCCTGTTTAAAGTCATGTCTGGTGCCAGGAGCAATTGCTTACGGCCACACCACTGCGAACACGCCCGATCTCGTCTGATCTCGGAAGCTAAGCACGGTCGGGCCTGGTTAGTACCTGGATGGGAGACCGCCTGGGAATACCAGGTGCTGTAAGCTATTTTCATTTGGGGTAAAAAAAATGATCCTTTCTCCTGTTTAAAGTCCTGTCTGGTGCCAGGAGCAATTGCTTACGGCCACACCACTGAGAACACGCCCGATCTCGTCTGATCTCGGAAGCTAAGCACGGTCAGGCCTGGTTAGTACCTGGATGGGAGACCGCCTGGGAATACCAGGTGCTGTAAGCTATTTTCATTTGGGGTAAAAAAAATCATCCTTTCTCCTGTTTAAAGTCCTGTCTGGTGCCAGGAGCAATTGCTTACGGCCCCACCACCGTGAACACGCCCGATCCCGTCTGATCTCGGAAGCTAAGCACAGTCGTGCCTGATTAGTACTTGGATGGGAGACCGCCTGGGAATACCAGGTGCTGTAATCTATTTTCATTTGGGGTAAAAAAAATCATCCTTTCTCCTGTTTAAAGTCCTGTCTGGTGCCAGGAGTAATTGCTTACGGCCACACCACCGTGAACACGCCCGATCTCGTCTGTTCTCGGAAGCTAAGCACGGTCGGGCCTGGTTAGTACTTGGATGGGAGACCGCCTGGGAATACCAGGTGCTGTAATCTATTTTCATTTGGGGTAAAAAAAATCATCCTTTCTCCTGTTTAAAGTCCTGTCTGGTGCCAGGAGCAATTGCTTACGGCCACACCACCGTGAACACGCCCAATCTCGTCTGATCTCGGAAGCTAAGCACGGTCGGGCCTGGATAGTACTTGGATGGGAGACCGCCTGGCAATACCAGGTGCTGTAATCTATTTTCATTTGGGGTAAAAAAAATGATCCGTTCTCCTGTTTAAAGTCATGTCTGGTGCCAGGAGCAATTGCTTGCGGCCACACCACTGCGAACACGCCTGATCTCGTCTGATCTCGGAAGCTAAGCACGGTCGGGCCTGGTTAGTACCTGGATGGGAGACCGCCTGGGAATACCAGGTGCTGTAAGCTATTTTCATTTGGGGTAAAAAAAATGATCCTTTCTCCTGTTTAAAGTCCTGTCTGGTGCCAGGAGTAATTGCTTACGGCCACACCACTGCGAACACGCCCGATCTCGTCTGATCTCGGAAGCTAAGCACGGTCGGGCCTGGTTAGTACCTGGATGGGAGACCGCCTGGGAATACCAGGTGCTGTAAGCTATTTTCATTTGGGGTAAAAAAAATGATCCGTTCTCCTGTTTAAAGTCATGTCTGGTGCCAGGAGCAATTGCTTACGGCCACACCACTGCGAACACGCCCGATCTCGTCTGATCTCGGAAGCTAAGCACGGTCGGGCCTGGTTAGTACCTGGATGGGAGACCGCCTGGGAATACCAGGTGCTGTAAGCTATTTTCATTTGGGGTAAAAAAAATGATCCTTTCTCCTGTTTAAAGTCCTGTCTGGTGCCAGGAGCAATTGCTTACGGCCACACCACTGAGAACACGCCCGATCTCGTCTGATCTCGGAAGCTAAGCACGGTCAGGCCTGGTTAGTACCTGGATGGGAGACCGCCTGGGAATACCAGGTGCTGTAAGCTATTTTCATTTGGGGTAAAAAAAATCATCCTTTCTCCTGTTTAAAGTCCTGTCTGGTGCCAGGAGCAATTGCTTACGGCCCCACCACCGTGAACACGCCCGATCCCGTCTGATCTCGGAAGCTAAGCACAGTCGTGCCTGATTAGTACTTGGATGGGAGACCGCCTGGGAATACCAGGTGCTGTAATCTATTTTCATTTGGGGTAAAAAAAATCATCCTTTCTCCTGTTTAAAGTCCTGTCTGGTGCCAGGAGCAATTGCTTACGGCCACACCACCGTTAACACGCCCGATCTCGTCTGATCTAGGAAGCTAAGCATGGTCGGGCCTGGTTAGTACTTGGATGGGAGACCGTCTGGGAACACCAGGTGCTGTAATCTATTTTCATTTGGGGTAAAAAAAATTATCCTTTCTCCTGTTTAAAGTCCTGTCTGGTGCCAGGAGCAATTGCTTACGGCCACACCACTGCGAACACACCCGATCTCGTCTGATCTCGGAAGCTAAGCTCGGTCGGGCCTGGTTAGTACCTGGATGGGAGACCGCCTGGGAATACCAGGTGCTGTAAGCTATTTTCATTTGGGGTAAAAAAAATCATCCTTTCTCCTGTTTAAAGTCCTGTCTGGTGCCAGGAGCAATTGCTTACGGCCACACCACTGCGAACACGCCAGATCTCGTCTGATCTCGGAAGCTAAGCACGGTCGGGCCTGGTTAGTACCTGGATGGGAGACCGCCTGGGAATACCAGGTGCTGTAAGCTATTTTCATTTGGGGTAAAAAAAATGATCCGTTCTCCTGTTTAAAGTCATGTCTGGTGCCAGGAGCAATTGCTTACGGCCACACCACTGCGAACACGCCCGATCTCGTCTGATCTCGGAAGCTAAGCACGGTCGGGCCTGGTTAGTACCTGGATGGGAGACCGCCTGGGAATACCAGGTGCTGTAAGCTATTTTCATTTGGGGTAAAAAAAATGATCCTTTCTCCTGTTTAAAGTCCTGTCTGGTGCCAGGAGCAATTGCTTACGGCCACACCACTGAGAACACGCCCGATCTCGTCTGATCTCGGAAGCTAAGCACGGTCAGGCCTGGTTAGTACCTGGATGGGAGACCGCCTGGGAATACCAGGTGCTGTAAGCTATTTTCATTTGGGGTAAAAAAAATCATCCTTTCTCCTGTTTAAAGTCCTGTCTGGTGCCAGGAGCAATTGCTTACGGCCACACCACCGTGAACACGCCCGATCCCGTCTGATCTCGGAAGCTAAGCACAGTCGGGCCTGATTAGTACTTGGATGGGAGACCGCCTGGGAATACCAGGTGCTGTAATCTATTTTCATTTGGGGTAAAAAAAATCATCCTTTCTCCTGTTTAAAGTCCTGTTTGGTGCCAGGAGCAATTGCTTACGGCCACACCACCGTTGACACGCCCGATCTCGTCTGATCTAGGTAGCTAAGCATGGTCGGGCCTGGTTAGTACTTGGATGGGAGACCGCCTGGGAACACCAGGTGCTGTAATCTATTTTCATTTGGGGTAAAAAAAATGATCCTTTCTCCTGTTTAAAGTCCTGTCTGGTGCCAGGAGCAATTGCTTACGGCCACACCACTGCGAACACGCCAGATGTCGTCTGATCTCGGAAGCTAAGCACGGTCGGGCCTGGATAGTACTTGGATGGGAGACCGCTTGGGAATACCAGGTGCTGTAATCTATTTTCATTTGGGGTAAAAAAAATTATACTTTCTCCTGTTTAAAGTCCTGTCTGGTGCCAGGAGCAATTGCTTACGGCCACACCACTGCGAACACACCCGATCTCGTCTGATCTCGGAAGCTAAGCTCGGTCGGGCCTGGTTAGTACCTGGATGGGAGACCGCCTGGGAATACCAGGTGCTGTAAGCTATTTTCATTTGGGGTAAAAAAAATCATCCTTTCTCCTGTTTAAAGTCCTGTCTGGTGCCAGGAGCAATTGCTTACGGCCACACCACTGCGAACACGCCAGATCTCGTCTGATCTCGGAAGCTAAGCACGGTCGGGCCTGGTTAGTACCTGGATGGGAGACTGCCTGGGAATACCAGGTGCTGTAAGCTATTTTCATTTGGGGTAAAAAAAATCATCCTTTCTCCTGTTTAAAGTCCTGTCTGGTGCCAGGAGTAATTGCTTACGGCCACACCACCGTGAACACGCCCGATCTCGTCTGTTCTCGGAAGCTAAGCACGGTCGGGCCTGGTTAGTACTTGGATGGGAGACCGCCTGGGAATACCAGGTGCTGTAATCTATTTTCATTTGGGGTAAAAAAAATCATCCTTTCTCCTGTTTAAAGTCCTGTCTGGTGCCAGGAGCAATTGCTTACGGCCACACCACCGTGAACACGCCCAATCTCGTCTGATCTCGGAAGCTAAGCACGGTCGGGCCTGGATAGTACTTGGATGGGAGACCGCCTGGGAATACCAGGTGCTGTAAGCTATTTTCATTTGGGGTAAAAAAAATGATCCTTTCTCCTGTTTAAAGTCCTGTCTGGTGCCAGGAGTAATTGCTTACGGCCACACCACTGCGAACACGCCCGATCTCGTCTGATCTCGGAAGCTAAGCACGGTCGGGCCTGGTTAGTACCTGGATGGGAGACCGCCTGGGAATACCAGGTGCTGTAAGCTATTTTCATTTGGGGTAAAAAAAATGATCCGTTCTCCTGTTTAAAGTCATGTCTGGTGCCAGGAGCAATTGCTTACGGCCACACCACTGCGAACACGCCCGATCTCGTCTGATCTCGGAAGCTAAGCACGGTCGGGCCTGGTTAGTACCTGGATGGGAGACCGCCTGGGAATACCAGGTGCTGTAAGCTATTTTCATTTGGGGTAAAAAAAATGATCCTTTCTCCTGTTTAAAGTCCTGTCTGGTGCCAGGAGCAATTGCTTACGGCCACACCACTGAGAACACGCCCGATCTCGTCTGATCTCGGAAGCTAAGCACGGTCAGGCCTGGTTAGTACCTGGATGGGAGACCGCCTGGGAATACCAGGTGCTGTAAGCTATTTTCATTTGGGGTAAAAAAAATCATCCTTTCTCCTGTTTAAAGTCCTGTCTGGTGCCAGGAGCAATTGCTTACGGCCCCACCACCGTGAACACGCCCGATCCCGTCTGATCTCGGAAGCTAAGCACAGTCGTGCCTGATTAGTACTTGGATGGGAGACCGCCTGGGAATACCAGGTGCTGTAATCTATTTTCATTTGGGGTAAAAAAAATCATCCTTTCTCCTGTTTAAAGTCCTGTCTGGTGCCAGGAGCAATTGCTTACGGCCACACCACCGTTAACACGCCCGATCTCGTCTGATCTAGGAAGCTAAGCATGGTCGGGCCTGGTTAGTACTTGGATGGGAGACCGCCTGGGAACACCAGGTGCTGTAATCTATTTTCATTTGGGGTAAAAAAAATTATCCTTTCTCCTGTTTAAAGTCCTGTCTGGTGCCAGGAGCAATTGCTTACGGCCACACCACTGCGAACACACCCGATCTCGTCTGATCTCGGAAGCTAAGCTCGGTCGGGCCTGGTTAGTACCTGGATGGGAGACCGCCTGGGAATACCAGGTGCTGTAAGCTATTTTCATTTGGGGTAAAAAAAATCATCCTTTCTCCTGTTTAAAGTCCTGTCTGGTGCCAGGAGCAATTGCTTACGGCCACACCACTGCGAACACGCCAGATCTCGTCTGATCTCGGAAGCTAAGCACGGTCGGGCCTGGTTAGTACCTGGATGGGAGACCGCCTGGGAATACCAGGTGCTGTAAGCTATTTTCATTTGGGGTAAAAAAAATGATCCGTTCTCCTGTTTAAAGTCATGTCTGGTGCCAGGAGCAATTGCTTACGGCCACACCACTGCGAACACGCCCGATCTCGTCTGATCTCGGAAGCTAAGCACGGTCGGGCCTGGTTAGTACCTGGATGGGAGACCGCCTGGGAATACCAGGTGCTGTAAGCTATTTTCATTTGGGGTAAAAAAAATGATCCTTTCTCCTGTTTAAAGTCCTGTCTGGTGCCAGGAGCAATTGCTTACGGCCACACCACTGAGAACACGCCCGATCTCGTCTGATCTCGGAAGCTAAGCACGGTCAGGCCTGGTTAGTACCTGGATGGGAGACCGCCTGGGAATACCAGGTGCTGTAAGCTATTTTCATTTGGGGTAAAAAAAATCATCCTTTCTCCTGTTTAAAGTCCTGTCTGGTGCCAGGAGCAATTGCTTACGGCCACACCACCGTGAACACGCCCGATCCCGTCTGATCTCGGAAGCTAAGCACAGTCGGGCCTGATTAGTACTTGGATGGGAGACCGCCTGGGAATACCAGGTGCTGTAATCTATTTTCATTTGGGGTAAAAAAAATCATCCTTTCTCCTGTTTAAAGTCCTGTCTGGTGCCAGGAGCAATTGCTTACGGCCACACCACCGTTGACACGCCCG
>NC_140271.1:28521864-28534364 GCF_964030765.1 Micromesistius poutassou
TCCTTTCTCCTGTTTAAAGTCCTGTCTGGTGCCAGGAGCAATTGCTTACGGCCACACCACTGCGAACACGCCAGATCTCGTCTGATCTCGGAAGCTAAGCACGGTCGGGCCTGGTTAGTACTTGGATGGGAGACCGCTTGGGAATACCAGGTGCTGTAATCTATTTTCATTTGGGTTAAAAAAAATTATCCTTTCTCCTGTTTAAAGTCCTGTCTGGTGCCAGGAGCAATTGCTTACGGCCACACCACTGCGAACACACCCGATCTCGTCTGATCTCGGAAGCTAAGCTCGGTCGGGCCTGGTTAGTACCTGGATGGGAGACCGCCTGGGAATACCAGGTGCTGTAAGCTATTTTCATTTGGGGTAAAAAAAATCATCCTTTCTCCTGTTTAAAGTCCTGTCTGGTGCCAGGAGTAATTGCTTACGGCCACACCACTGCGAACACGCCAGATCTCGTCTGATCTCGGAAGCTAAGCACGGTCGGGCCTGGTTAGTACCTGGATGGGAGACCGCCTGGGAATACCAGGTGCTGTAAGCTATTTTCATTTGGGGTAAAAAAAATCATCCTTTCTCCTGTTTAAAGTCCTGTCTGGTGCCAGGAGCAATTGCTTACGGTCACACCACTGCAAACACGCCCGATCTCGTCTGATCTCGGAAGCTAAGCACGGTCGGGCATGGTTAGTACCTGGATGGGAGACCGCCTGGGAATACCAGGTGCTTTAAGCTATTTTCATTTGGGGTAAAAAAAATCATCCTTTCTCCTGTTTAAAGTCCTGTCTGGTGCCAGGAGCAATTGCTTACGGCCACACCACTGCGAACACGCCAGATCTCGTCTGATCTCGGAAGCTAAGCACGGTCGGGCCTGGTTAGTACTTGGATGGGAGACCGCTTGGGAATACCAGGTGCTGTAATCTATTTTCATTTGGGGTAAAAAAAATTATCCTTTCTCCTGTTTAAAGTCCTGTCTGGTGCCAGGAGCAATTGCTTACGGCCACACCACTGCGAACACACCCGATCTCGTCTGATCTCGGAAGCTAAGCTCGGTCGGGCCTGGTTAGTACCTGGATGGGAGACCGCCTGGGAATACCAGGTGCTGTAAGCTATTTTCATTTGGGGTAAAAAAAATCATCCTTTCTCCTGTTTAAAGTCCTGTCTGGTGCCAGGAGTAATTGCTTACGGCCACACCACTGCGAACACGCCAGATCTCGGAAGCTAAGCACGGTCGGGCCTGGTTAGTACCTGGATGGGAGACCGCCTGGGAATACCAGGTGCTGTAAGCTATTTTCATTTGGGGTAAAAAAAATCATCCTTTCTCCTGTTTAAAGTCCTGTCTGGTGCCAGGAGTAATTGCTTACGGCCACACCACCGTGAACACGCCCGATCTCGTCTGATCTCGGAAGCTAAGCACGGTCGGGCCTGGTTAGTACTTGGATGGGAGACCGCCTGGGAATACCAGGTGCTGTAATCTATTTTCATTTGGGATAAAAAAAATCATCCTTTCTCCTGTTTAAAGTCCTGTCTGGTGCCAGGAGCAATTGCTTACGGCCACACCACCGTGAACACGCCCAATCTCGTCTGATCTCGGAAGCTAAGCACGGTCGGGCCTGGTTAGTACTTGGATGGGAGACCGCCTGGGTATACCAGGTGCTGTAATCTATTTTCATTTGGGGTAAAAAAAATCATCCTTTCTCCTGTTTAAAGTCCTGTCTGGTGCCAGGAGCAATTGCTTACGGCCACACCACTGCGAACACGCACGATCTCGTCTGATCTCGGAAGCTAAGCACGGTCGGGCCTGGTTAGTACCTGGATGGGAGACCGCCTGGGAATACCAGGTGCTGTAAGCTATTTTCATTTGGGGTAAAAAAAATCATCCTTTCTCCTGTTTAAAGTCCTGTCTGGTGCCAGGAGCAATTGCTTACGGTCACACCACTGCAAACACGCCCGATCTCGTCTGATCTCGGAAGCTAAGCACGGTCGGGCCTGGTTAGTACCTGGATGGGAGACCGCCTGGGAATACCAGGTGCTTTAAGCTATTTTCATTTGGGGTAAAAAAAATCATCCTTTCTCCTGTTTAAAGTCCTGTCTGGTGCCAGGAGCAATTGCTTACGGCCACACCACCGTGAACACGCCCGATCTTGTCTGATCTCGGAAGCTAAGCACGGTCGGGCCTGGTTAGTACTTGGATGGGAGACCGCCTGGGAATACCAGGTGCTGTAATCTACTTTCATTTGGGGTAAAAAAAATTATCCTTTCTCCTGTTTAAAGTCCTGTCTGGTGCCAGGAGCAATTGCTTACGGCCACACCACTGCGAACACGCCCGATCTCGTCTGATCTCGGAAGTTAAGCACGGTTGGGCCTGGTTAATACCTGGATGGGAGACCGCATGGGAATACCAGGTGCTGTAAGCTATTTTCATTTGGGGTAAAAAAAATCATCCTTTCTCCTGTTTAAAGTCCTGTCTGGTGCCAGGAGCAATTGCTTACGGCCACACCACTGCGAACACGCCCGATCTTGTCTGATCTCGGAAGCTAAGCACGGTCGGGCCTGGTTAGTACCTGGATGGGAGACCGCCTGGGAATACCAGGTGCTGTAAGCTATTTTCATTTGGGGTAAAAAAAATCATCCTTTCTCCTGTTTAAAGTCCTGTCTGGTGCCAGGAGCAATTGCTTACGGCCACACCACTGCGAACACGCCCGATATCGTCTGATCTCGGAAGCTAAGCACGGTCGGGCCTGGTTAGTACCTGGATGGGAGACCGCCTGGGAATACCAGGTGCTGTAAGCTATTTTCATTTGGGGTAAAAAAAATCATCCTTTCTCCTGTTTAAAGTCCTGTCTGGTGCCAGGAGCAGTTGCTTACGGCCACACCACCGTGAACACGACCGATCTCGTCTGATCTCGGAAGCTAAGCACGGTCGGGCCTGGTTAGTACTTGGATGGGAGACCGCCTGGGAATACCAGGTGCTGTAATCTATTTTCATTTGGGGTAAAAAAAATGATCCTTTCTCCTGTTTAAAGTCCTGTCTGGTGCCAGGAGCAATTGCTTACGGCCACACCACTGCGAACACGCCCGATCTCGTCTGATCTCGGAAGCTAAGCACGGTCGGGCCTGGTTAGTACCTGGATGGGAGACCGCCTGGGAACACCAGGTGCTGTAATCCATTTTCATTTGGGGTAAAAAAAATGATCCTTTCTCCTGTTTAAAGTCCTGTCTGGTGCCAGGAGCAATTGCTTACGGCCACACCACTGCGAACACGCCAGATCTCGTCTGATCTCGGAAGCTAAGCACGGTCGGGCCTGGTTAGTACTTGGATGGGAGACCGCTTGGGAATACCAGGTGCTGTAATCTATTTTCATTTGGGGTAAAAAAAATTATCCTTTCTCCTGTTTAAAGTCCTGTCTGGTGCCAGGAGCAATTGCTTACGGCCACACCACTGCGAACACACCCGATCTCGTCTGATCTCGGAAGCTAAGCTCGGTCGGGCCTGGTTAGTACCTGGATGGGAGACCGCCTGGGAATACCAGGTGCTGTAAGCTATTTTCATTTGGGGTAAAAAAAATCATCCTTTCTCCTGTTTAAAGTCCTGTCTGGTGCCAGGAGCAATTGCTTACGGCCACACCACTGCGAACACGCCAGATCTCGTCTGATCTCGGAAGCTAAGCACGGTCGGGCCTGGTTAGTACCTGGATGGGAGACCGCCTGGGAATACCAGGTGCTGTAAGCTATTTTCATTTGGGGTAAAAAAAATCATCCTTTCTCCTGTTTAAAGTCCTGTCTGGTGCCAGGAGTAATTGCTTACGGCCACACCACCGTGAACACGCCCGATCTCGTCTGATCTCGGAAGCTAAGCACGGTCGGGCCTGGTTAGTACTTGGATGGGAGACCGCCTGGGAATACCAGGTGCTGTAATCTATTTTCATTTGGGATAAAAAAAATCATCCTTTCTCCTGTTTAAAGTCCTGTCTGGTGCCAGGAGCAATTGCTTACGGCCACACCACTGCGAACACGCCCGATCTCGTCTGATCTCGGAAGCTAAGCACGGTCGGGCCTGGTTAGTACCTGGATGGGAGACCGCCTGGGAATACCAAGTGCTGTAAGCTATTTTCATTTGGGGTAAAAAAAATCATCCTTTCTCATGTTTAAAGTCCTGTCTGGTGCCAGGAGCAGTTGCTTACGGCCACACCACCGTGAACACGACCGATCTCGTCTGATCTCGGAAGCTAAGCACGGTTGGGCATGGTTAGTACTTGGATGGGAGACCGCCTGGGAATACCAGGTGCTGTAATCTATTTTCATTTGGGGTAAAAAAAAATGATCCTTTCTCCTGTTTAAAGTCCTGTCTGGTGCCAGGAGCAATTGCTTACGGCCACACCACTGCGAACACGCCCGATCTCGTCTGATCTCGGAAGCTAAGCACGGTCGGGCCTGGTTAGTACCTGGATGGGAGACCGCCTGGGAATACCAGGTGCTGTAAGCTATTTTCATTTGGGGCAAAAAAATTCATCCTTTCTCCTGTTTAAACTCCTGTCTGGTGCCAGGAGTAATTGCTTACGGCCACACCACCGTGAACACGCCCGATCTCGTCTGATCTCGGAAGCTGAGCACGGTCGGGCCTGGTTAGTACTTGGATGGGAGACCGCCTGGGAATACCAGGTGCTGTAATCTATTTTCATTTGGGGTAAAAAAAATGATCCTTTCTCCTGTTTAAAGTCCTGTCTGGGGCCAGGAGCAATTGCTTACGGCCACACCACCGTTAACACGCCCGATCTCGTCTGATCTCGGAAGCTAAGCACGGTCGGGCCTGGTTAGTACCTGGATGGGAGACCGCCTGGGAATACCAGGTGCTGTAATCTATTTTCATTTGGGGTAAAAAAAATGATCCTTTCTCCTGTTTAAAGTCCTGTCTGGTGCCAGGAGCAGTTGCTTACGGCCACACCACCGTGAACACGCCCGATATCGTCTGATCTCGGAAGCTAAGCACGGTCGGGCCTGGTTAGTACCTGGATGGGAGACCGCCTGGGAATACCAGGTGCTGTAAGCTATTTTCATTTGGGGTAAAAAAAAATCATCCTTTCTCCTGTTTAAAGTCCTGTCTGGTGCCAGGAGCAGTTGTTTACGGCCACACCACCGTGAACACGCCCGATCTCGTCTGATCTCGGAAGCTAAGCACGGTCGGGCCTGGTTACTACTTGGATGGGAGACCGCCTGGGAATACCAGGTGCTGTAATCTTTTTTCATTTGGGGTAAAAAAAAATGATCCTTTCTCCTGTTTAAAGTCCTGTCTGGTGCCAGGAGCAATTGCTTACGGCCACACCACTGCGAACACGCCCGATCTCGTCTGATCTCGGAAGCTAAGCACGGTCGGGCCTGAGTAGTACTTGGATGGGAGACCGCCTTGGAATACCAGGTGCTGTGATCTATTTTCATTTGGGGTAAAAAAAATGATCCTTTCTCCTGTTTAAAGTCCTGTCTGGTGCCAGGAGCAATTGCTTACGGCCACACCACTGCGAACACGCCCGATCTTGTCTGATCTCGGAAGCTAAGCACGGTCGGGCCTGGTTAGTACCTGGATGGGAGACCGCCTGGGAATACCAGGTGCTGTAAGCTATTTTCATTTGGGGTAAAAAAAATCATCCTTTCTCCTGTTTAAAGTCCTGTCTGGTGCCAGGAGCAATTGCTTACGGCCACACCACCGTGAACACGCCCGATCCCGTCTGATCTCGGAAGCTAAGCACAGTCGGGACTGATTAGTACTTGGATGGGAGACCGCCTGGGAATACCAGGTGCTGTAATCTATTTTCATTTGGGGTAAAAAAAATCATCCTTTCTCCTGTTTAAAGTCCTGTCTGATTCCAGGAGCAATTGCTTACGGCCACACCACCGTGAACACGCCCAATCTCGTCTGATCTCCGAAGCTAAGCACGGTCGGGCCTGGGTAGTACTTGGATGGGAGACCGCCTGGGAATACCAGGTGCTGTGATCTATTTTCATTTGGGGTAAAAAAAATGATCCTTTCTCCTGTTTAAAGTCCTGTCTGGTGCCAGGAGCAATTGCTTACGGCCACACCACTGCGAACACGCCCGATCTTGTCTGATCTCGGAAGCTAAGCACGGTCGGGCCTGGTTAGTACCTGGATGGGAGACCGCCTGGGAATACCAGGTGCTGTAAGCTATTTTCATTTGGGGTAAAAAAAATCATCCTTTCTCCTGTTTAAAGTCCTGTCTGGTGCCAGGAGCAATTGCTTACGGCCACACCACCGTGAACACGCCCGATCCCGTCTGATCTCGGAAGCTAAGCACAGTCGGGACTGATTAGTACTTGGATGGGAGACCGCCTGGGAATACCAGGTGCTGTAATCTATTTTCATTTGGGGTAAAAAAAATCATCCTTTCTCCTGTTTAAAGTCCTGTCTGGTGCCAGGAGAAATTGCTTACGGCCACACCACCGTGAACACGCCCAATCTCGTCTGATCTCCGAAGCTAAGCACGGTCGGGCCTGGGTAGTACTTGGATGGGAGACCGCCTGGGAATACCAGGTGCTGTGATCTATTTTCATTTGGGGTAAAAAAAATGATCCTTTCTCCTGTTTAAAGTCCTGTCTGGTGCCAGGAGCAATTGCTTACGGCCACACCACTGCGAACACGCCCGATCTTGTCTGATCTCAGAAGCTAAGCACGGTCGGGACTGGTTAGTACCTGGATGGGAGACCGCCTGGGAATACAAGGTGCTGTAAGCTATTTTCATTTGGGGTAAAAAAAATCATCCTTTCTCCCGTTTAAAGTCCTGTCTGGTGCCCGAAGCAATTGCTTACGGCCACACCACCCTGACGCCCCCTACAGTGTCGGAGCTAGTTGGTTTCAGGTGCGCAAGCAGGAAGCAGGAAGAGAGAGAGAGCAGTTGAGTTTTTTGTGCTACCTCTAAGCGTGCTTAAGTGCCTTTTTTTCTGTTTGTTTTTTGATTTTCTTCGATACACCTCCCTCAAACAGTGAGGCACTGTTTGGGCGAAGATAATCCTCCCATTTGTTTGGGGAAGGAACATAACACGGACGGACATAATGGAAATGGAAAATGGAAACGGAAAAGGCTTGGAAGGAGTAGATGGCGGAAAGAAAGACCAGAGGGGAGAAGAGGCGGGAGATAACAAGTATGAGAAGGAACTGACCGTGAGTGTGGAACTGATCGGTGAGGATACAATAACGGTGATGGAGCTGTTAAAAGCGACAAGGGAGGTGTGTGGGGAGTTGATGGCATGCCGTAAAACCGGGATGAGGAAGTATGAATTAACAATGGGATATCTCAGCGGGAAAAATAAACTCATGGATGGCTTCAAAATAAAAGGGGTCAGGATAGTCGCTAAAGAGCTCACAAGTGACGAAACGGTGGTGTCATTCCTGGAGCTTCCGGCGTACACCACGGACAATGACGTTTTGCTGAAGCTACAGGGGTGGGGGGTCTCAGCTGCCTCACCGATCAAAAGGAGAATGTGGCCGGGCACGAACATTGCAGACGGGACCAGGTTTTTAAAAGTGAAGTTCAATGACTTGGTCAGGTCGTTGCCGTACTCAACAAAGTTCAGTACAGCTACGGGTCCCCAGTACTTTCGGGTGATTCATGACAGACAGGAGAGGGTATGCAGGATGTGTATCCAACCGGGGCACATCCTGAGGGACTGCCCGGAGTTTAGATGCCACAGGTGCCATGGACAGGGGCACTACGCAAGAGAATGTGGCACAGACGGAGAACAGAGGCGACAAGGAGGAGAAGGCGGGGGCCGGGAGACGGACGTCGACGAGGAGGAGGAGCTACCGAGAGGAGAGGGCGGAGAAGGCGGCAGCGGAGCGGAGGCGACTGATTCGGAAGGAAGTGGCGTGGGAGTCGGCGGGGAAGGAGAGGAGATGGACGAGGACGAGGAGCAGGATGGAGAGGCAGAGGACGAGACGGCAGCGGAAGAGACAACGGAGACAGGAGGAGAGAAGGAAAGGGAGGAGAACGGCTACAGCGTGGACAGTGCGGTGAGAGGGACGGACGAACGAGAGGAGCGGAGAAGCGTGGGTGAGGGAGCGAAAGGAGGGGAGAAGAACGGGGAAAAGAGTGGAATGACTGTGGTGGGACAGGGAGAGGGAAGGTCGGAGGCAAGGGGGAATAAGTGGGGGTGGAGGGCTTCGGATACGACAGAAAGCAGGAGGTGGGTGGGTTCGGATATATCAGACAGAGGGGAGGAAAACATGGAGGTGGTGGGTGGAAATAGGAAAAGACCATCGGGGAGGAAGGAGAGAGAAGATAAGGGGAAAAAAAGTGCGAATTAAGAACATAACGTGTGGAATCTCTTCTCATGTATACTTTTAATGATCAGAATATCTTCTCTTAACGCTAACGGGCTAAGGGACAGGAACAGGAGGCAGCAAACCTTGATGGTGTGTGAGGCTGACATAATATGTTTACAAGAGACACATTGGGATGAGGAGGTTATGAGAGTGGTTGAGAGAGAATGGATGGGGGACATGTATGTGAATAATGGTGGTGTTAAATCTAGAGGGGTAGCAATTTTAGTGAAAAGGGGAGTGGTTGAGAATGTGACGAAGTGTGTGGATGATGGGGATGGGAGGGTGATAGGAATTACCTTTGAGTACTTGGGTAAAATGTGTCGATTGCTGAATGTGTATGCGCCGAATGAGGAGAAGGAGAGAAGGTCTTTTTTGCAAAAGCTGGGGAGAATGTGTGGTGAAGAATGCATAGTAGTGGGTGACTTTAATGTGTGGTGTGGAAGGCTAGATGTGTCTGTGAACATGCAATATAGAAACGACTCATCAAGGGCTGTGCTAAAAGAATTGATGAAGGAGAGAAAGATGTTTGATGTGTGGAGAGAGAGGAATCCGGAGGGCAGGGTTTTTTCAAGAACACAAATGGTGGCAGGCACTTTAAAACAGAGTCGGATAGATTTAATTCTGAGCACAAGGGGTTTGGTGGACAGGATAGGCACAATACAATACAACACAACAGTACTGAGCGATCACAAGGTTTTAAAGTTCAGCATAGTGAGCACAATACAGAGGAGGGGGGGAGGAGTGTGGTGTCTGAATAGTGAATTGCTGAAGGATGAGAAATATAAAAACAGAGTGAGAGAATGTTTGAGAAGGAGAATTGATGAAAGCATGTATGACGAAGACATTGGTGGGTGGTGGGAGAGTGTGAAGGCAGAAATAAAGAAGACAAGCATAGGATATGGCAGGTATAGGAAAAGGTTTGAGTGCGAAAAGGAGAGAAGATTAAAGGAAGAGTTAGATAGAGAGGCTGCTCGTGCTGATGTGGGAGAGAGTGATTTAAAAGAATACGTAAGGATTAAAGGAGAACTAGGGGAAATTGAACAGAGAAGGTGCAATGGGGCAATAGTTAGGAGCAGGGCTAGGTACGTAGTAGAGGGTGAAATGTGCACAAAATACTTTTTAGGATTAGAAAAAACTAAACAGGAAAGGAATTACTTAGAGAAGGTTGTGGGGAGAGATGGGGAAATAATAACAGACTTTGTAGGGATAGCTGAGAGGGTGCAGGAATTTTACACTGATTTATTTAGGAAAGAAGAGACGGATGATAGAGACCTAGAACTAGTTTTAGATAAGGTGAGAGCTAGACTGAGTGAAGCGGATAAAGAGAGTTGTGAGGGAGAGATAGGGCTAGGAGAAATAGAGGCAGCAATAGCAGGGTTAGGAAGAAACAAAAGTCCAGGGACAGATGGGATAACAGGGGAGTTTTACAGAGAGTTTAGACAGGAGTTAGTGCCAGTGCTAGATAGGGTATTTAGGCAGATAGAGGAGACGGGGGAGTTGTTAGACAGTATGATGATAGGAATAGTTAGCATTATTTATAAGAAAGGGGATAGGGACAGATTAGAGAATTACAGGCCACTGAGTATGCTAAACAATGATTATAAAATACTGGCACGGGTGTTAGCTAATAGGATCAAGGGGGTTATAGGGACGGTGGTGGGAAACACACAGGCATACAGCATACCGGGTAGGGACATAGCAGACACAGTCAGCAGCATCAGGGACACCATACAGCACATGAAGGCACAGAATACAGGGATAGTTTTGAGTTTAGACTTAAATAAAGCATTTGATAGAGTAGACCACAAATATTTATACAGGGTGTTGGAGGCTATGGGTTTTGGGAATAGGTTAATTGGGTGGATTAAGATAATGTATGATAGAGCAGTTAGCAAGGTTAAGGTCAACGGGATAATCACAGACAGTTTTAGATTAGAGAGGTCAGTTAGGCAGGGGTGTCCGATGTCGGCTCTGCTGTACTCACTGTCGGCAGAGCCCTTAGCGGCGCTCCTGGCACAAAATGGTGGCATTAGGGGCATAGGATTACCAGATGGGAACACAAGTCTGATATATCAATACGCAGATGACACCACAGTCACAGTTAAAGATAGGGAAAGTGTAGGGGAAGTATTGAGGTGCGTGGAACAATATGGGAGGGCTTCGGGGGCCAAAGTCAATATAGAGAAATCTGAAATAATGTATGTAGGTGGAGACAGGGTTGAGAGGTGTGAGATTGAGATGAAGGAAAGGAAGGACTATTTTAAGGTGTTAGGGGTTAATTTAGGGATAGCAGATAAAGAAGGGAGAGATGTGCAGTATGAAGGATTATTGAATAGTATAAAGAAAACACTGGGTTTTTGGAAAATGAGAGGTCTAAAATTAAAGGGGAAGACTATTGTAGTGAATGGATTAGTGATGAGCAAATTGGTGTATGTAATGAATGTGTTGGATGTGCCTGTTAAAGTGGGCAAGGAAGTGGAGAGAATGGTGAGTGAGTTTCTGTGGGGAGGGAAGGGAGTCAGAATTGCAAGGGAGGTTTTGGAGAACGATTACAAGGACGGTGGGTTAAAGCTGGTCAACCTAGAGGTGAAAAAGAGAGCACTAAGGGTGAAGATGATGTTAAGGTATCTAAAGAACCCAAAAGATCATGTCTGGAAGCTTTTTCTGAAAGAGGCTATGCACAGATGTGGAGGGTGTGGGGAGAGTGGAGTGTTTATACAAATGAAGAGGGGAATGCTGGGTGATGTGAGTGAGTTTCATAAGGAGATGCTGGTAGCATGGGGAGAGTTTGTCGGCAAGATCAAATATGGATGTAAAAATGTGCAACAGGTATGGCAACAGCCAATATTTATGAATCCGCAAATAACACATGAAGGGGAAACGTTGTACAACAGGGTTATCTGGAGGGCGGGGATCAGGACTATCAGGGATGTTGTATATGAATATGTACCAGGGTTTATGAGGGCACAGGCAATAATGGATGCGGTAAGGGGGAGGGAGGAGGAAATGTGGTTGGGTACAGCAGAAGGAATAATGGAGAAAATAAAGAATGGGATGCCGAGAGAATGGAAGAGTATGATTGAGAATGAGAGTGGATCAAGTGAGGGAGGGGAGGTGGAAATGTACGTTGAGGAAGGTGAGAAAAGGGTATGTGTGTTGAGTATGAAAACTAAAACGATATACGAGTGTCTGCGGGGTAAAGAAGGGAAAAGACCAGCAGGGGAGAAAGTATGGGAGAAAGTGATGCGTGAAAGCGATATGGATATGAGGAAAATCTGGATGAATCTCAGAGTGAAGTGGAACAATGTTGAATGTGAGAACTTTGATTTCCTACTACGTCACAATAGAGTGTTTAACAATTTAGTCATTAGTAAGTTTGATGTGAATGTGAGGAAAGAATGTGATGTTTGTGAAGTAGGTGTGGAAACGTGTATGCATGAGTTTTTTGAGTGTGCTGGACTGAGAGTTTATTTTGGGAAAATCAAGGAATTAATTAATCGATGTTGGAAAGGGGAATGGGTTAAGAAGATGGAATGGAGAGAGTTGTGGTTGTTTGGCGTGAATGGTAAGATGGATGAATGCAATGTGTCACTTCTAAACTACGTGCTGAGCCATGCAAGGTTTGCAGTCAAACTGCGAAGAAACTTGGCCCATTATGAGAAAAAGACAGCTGATGTGTGGGATGTTTTTCAGTGCATGATGAAAAGAGATGTGAGCACTCTGTATAGTTATGTTAGCATGGGAGACTTCCTCAGGAGTTTTGTGGCAGGGAGCACTTTCATTATAATTGGGGAGGATAAGAAGCTAATTTTTGGTTTTGGTTGAATGTATTGCTTATGGGGTGCTGAGACCAGTTTGTGCACTATTTTTTTGTTGTGATACTGGTCTATCTATTTAGATGGAGGCCTGTAGGATGCGGGATCGGTAAAGGTCAGAAGGTGGACTCACTATTTTGTAATTGTTTATTTTTGATCCAGTTTTGTGGTCATAGATGGTGTCTATGAGATTTCTTCAGGCCTACAGGTGCCAGAGACATGGACAGGGTTTGGAATGCAATTTTCTAATGATGGAAACAGGTGATGTCCGCCTTTTTGGTTTAAAAATGAATAACGGAAAGGATGCATGAAATGTTATGTACTGTTGAAAAAAAAACAAAAAAAAACACGCCCGATCTCGT
>NC_140271.1:28539364-28541864 GCF_964030765.1 Micromesistius poutassou
AGTCCTGTCTGGTGCCAGGAGCAGTTGCTTACGGCCACACCACCGTGAACACGCCCGATATCGTCTGATCTCGGAAGCTAAGCACGGTCGGGCCTGGTTAGTACCTGGATGGGAGACCGCCTGGGAATACCAGGTGCTGTAAGCTATTTTCATTTGGGGTAAAAAAAATCATCCTTTCTCCTGTTTAAAGTCCTGTCTGGTGCCAGGAGTAATTGCTTACGGCCACACCACCGTGAACACGCCCGATCTCGTCTGATCTCGGAAGCTGAGCACGGTCGGGCCTGGTTAGAACTTGGATGGGAGACCGCCTGGGAATACCAGGTGCTGTAATCTATTTTCATTTGGGGTAAAAAAAATCATCCTTTCTCCTGTTTAAAGTCCTGTCTGGTGCCAGGAGCAATTGCTTACGGCCACACCACCGTTAACACGCCCCATCTCGTCTGATCTCGGAAGCTAAGCATGGTCGGGCCTGGTTAGTACTTGGATGGGAGACCGCCTGGGAACACCAGGTGCTGTAATCTATTTTCATTTGGGGTAAAAAAAATGATCCTTTCTCCTGTTTAAAGTCCTGTCTGGTGCCAGGAGCAATTGCTTACGGCCACACCACTGCGAACACGCCAGATCTCGTCTGATCTCGGAAGCTAAGCACGGTCGGGCCTGATTAGTACTTGGATGGGAGACCGCTTGGGAATACCAGGTGCTGTAATCTATTTTCATTTGGGGTAAAAAAAATTATCCTTTCTCCTGTTTAAAGTCCTGTCCTGTGCCAGGAGCAATTGCTTACGGCCACACCACTGCAAACACACCCGATCTCGTCTGATCTCGGAAGCTAAGCTCGGTCGGGCCTGGTTAGTACCTGGATGGGAGACCGCCTGGGAATACCAGGTGCTGTAAGCTATTTTCATTTGGGGTAAAAAAAATCATCCTTTCTCCTGTTTAAAGTCCTGTCTGGTGCCAGGAGCAATTGCTTACGGCCACACCACTGCGAACACGCCAGATCTCGTCTGATCTCGGAAGCTAAGCACGGTCGGGCCTGGTTAGTACCTGGATGGGAGACCGCCTGGGAATACCAGGTGCTGTAAGCTATTTTCATTTGGGGTAAAAAAAATCATCCTTTCTCCTGTTTAAAGTCCTGTCTGGTGCCAGGAGTAACTGCTTACGGCCACACCACCGTGAACACGCCCTATCTCGTCTGATCTCGGAAGCTAAGCACGGTCGGGCCTGGTTAGTACTTGGATGGGAGACCGCCTGGGAATACCAGGTGCTGTAATCTATTTTCATTTGGGGTAAAAAAAATCATCCTTTCTCCTGTTTAAAGTCCTGTCTGGTGCCAGGAGCAATTGCTTACGGCCACACCACCGTGAACACGCCCAATCTCGTCTGATCTCGGAAGCTAAGCACGGTCGGGCCTGGATAGTACTTGGATGGGAGACCGCCTGGCAATACCAGGTGCTGTAATCTATTTTCATTTGGGGTAAAAAAAATGATCCTTTCTCCTGTTTAAAGTCCTGTCTGGTGCCAGGAGCAATTGCTTACGGCCACACCACTGCGAACACGCCCGATCTCGTCTGATCTCGGAAGCTAAGCACGGTCGGGCCTGGTTAGTACCTGGATGGGAGACCGCCTGGGAATACCAGGTGCTGTAAGCTATTTTCATTTGGGGTAAAAAAAATCATCCTTTCTCCTGTTTAAAGTCCTGTCTGGTGCCAGGAGCAATTGCTTACGGCCACACCACTGCGAACACGCCAGATCTCGTCTGATCTCGGAAGCTAAGCACGGTCGGGCCTGGTTAGTACCTGGATGGGAGACCGCCTGGGAATACCAGGTGCTGTAAGCTATTTTCATTTGGGGTAAAAAAAATCATTCTTTCTCCTGTTTAAAGTCCTGTCTGGTGCCAGGAGCAATTGCTTACGGCCACACCACTGCGAACACGCCCGATCTCGTCTGATCTCGGAAGCTAAGCACGGTCGGGCCTGGTTAGTACTTGGATGGGAGACCGCCTGGGAATACCAGGTGCTGTAATTTTTTTCATTTGGGGTAAAAAAAATGATCCTTTCTCCTGTTTAAAGTCCTGTCTGGTGCCAGGAGCAATTGCTTACAGCCACACCACTGCGAACACGCCCGATCTCGTCTGATCTCGGAAGCTAAGCACGGTCGGGCCTGGTTAGTACATGGATGGGAGACCGCCTGGGAATACCAGGTGCTGTAAGCTATTTTCATTTGGGGTAAAAAAAATCATCCTGTCTCCTGTTTAAAGTCCTGTCTGGTGCCAGGAGCAATTGCTTACTGCCACACCACCGTGAACACGCCCGATCTCGTCTGATCTCGGAAGCTAAGCACGGTCGGGCATGGTTAGTACCTGGATGGGAGACCGCCTGGGAATACCAGGTGCTGTGAGCTATTTTCATTTGGGGAAAAAAAAATCATCCTTTCTCCTGTTTAAAGTCCTGTCTGGTGCCAGGAGCAATTTCTTACGGCCACACCACCGGGAACACGCCCG
>NC_140271.1:28546864-28571864 GCF_964030765.1 Micromesistius poutassou
CTGTTTAAAGTCCTGTCTGGTGCCAGGAGCAATTGCTTACAGCCACACCACTGCGAACACGCCCGATCTCGTCTGATCTCGGAAGCTAAGCACGGTCGGGCCTGGTTAGTACCTGGATGGGAGACCGCCTGGGAATACCAGGTGCTGTAAGCTATTTTCATTTGGGGTAAAAAAAATCATCCTGTCTCCTGTTTAAAGTCCTGTCTGGTGCCAGGAGCAATTGCTTACGGCCACACCACCGTGAACACGCCCGATCTCGTCTGATCTCGGAAGATAAGCACGGTCGGGCATGGTTAGTACCTGGATGGGAGACCGCCTGGGAATACCAGGTGCTGTAATCTATTTTCATTTGGGGTAAAAAAAATGATCCTTTCTCCTGTTTAAAGTCCTGTCTGGTGCCAGGAGCACTTGGTTACGGCCACACCACTGCGAACACACCCGAACTCGTCTGATCTCGGAAGCTAAGCACGGTCGGGCCTGGTTAGTACCTGGATGGGAGACCGCCTGGGAATACCAGGTGCTGTAAGCTATTTTCATTTGGGGTAAAAAAAATGATCCTTTCTCCTGTTTAAAGTCCTGTCTGGTGCCAGGAGCAATTGCTTACGGTCACACCACTGCGAACACGCCCGATCTCGTCTGATCTCGGAAGCTAAGCACGGTCGGGCATGGTTAGTACTTGGATGGGAGACCGCCTGGGAATACCAGGTGCTGTAATCTATTTTCATTTGGGGTAAAAAAAAAGATCCTTTCTCCTGTTTAAAGTCCTGTCTGGTGCCAGGAGCAATTGCGTACGGTCTCACCACTGAGAACACGCCCGATCTCGTCTGATCTCGGAAGCTAAGCACGGTCGGGCCTGGTTAGTACCTGGATGGGAGACCGCCTGGGAATACCAGGTGCTTTAAGATATTTTCATTTGGGGTAAAAAAAATCATCCTTTCTCCTGTTTAAAGTCCTGTCTGGTGCCAGGAGCAATTGCTTACGGCCACACCACCGTGAACACGCCCGATCTTGTCTGATCTCGGAAGCAAAGTACGGTCGGGCCTGGTTAGTACTTGGATGGGAGTCCGCCTGGGAATACCAGGTGCTGTAAGCTATTTTCATTTGGGGTAAAAAAAATGATCCTTTCTCCTGTTTAAAGTCCTTTCTGGTGCCAGGAGCAATTGCTTACGGCCACACCACTGCGAACACGTCCGATCTCGTCTGATCTCGGAAGCTAAGCATGGTCAGGCCTGGTTAGCACCTGGATGGGAGACCTCCTGGGAATACCAGGTGCTGTAAGCTATTTTCATTTGGGGTAAAAAAAATGATCCTTTCTCCTGTTTAAAGTCCTGTCTGGTGCCAGGAGGAATTGCTTATGGCCACACCACTGCGAACACGCCCGATCTCGTCTGATCCCGGAAGCTAAGCACGGTCGGGCCTGCTTAGTACCTGGATGGGAGACCGCCTGGGAATACCAGGTGCTGTAAGCTATTTTCATTTGGGGTAAAAAAAATCATCTTTTCTCCTGTTTAAAGTCCTGTCTGGTGCCAGGAGCAATTGCTTACGGCCACACCACCGTGAACACGCTCGATCTCGTCTGATCTCGGAAGCTAAGCACGGTCGGGCCTGGTTAGTACCTGGATGGGAGACCGCCTGGGACTACCAGGTGCTGTAAGCTATTTTCATTTGGGGTAAAAAAAATTATCCTTTCTCCTGTTTAAAGTCCTGTCTGGTGCCAGGAGCAATTAGTTACAGCCACACCACTGCGAACACGCCAGATCTCGTCTGATCTCTGAAGCTAAGCACGGTCGGGCCTGGTTAGTACCTGGATGGGAGACCGCCTGGGAATACCAGGTGCTGTAAGCTATTTTCATTTGGGGTAAAAAAAATCATCCTTTCTCCTGTTTAAAGTCCTGTCTGGTGCCAGGAGCAATTGCTTACGGCCACACCACCGTGAACACGCTCGATCTCGTCTGATCTCGGAAGCTAAGCACGGTCGGGCCTGGTTAGTACCTGGATGGGAGACCGCCTGGGAATACCAGGTGCTGTAAGCTATTTTCATTTGGGGTAAAAAAAATGATCCTTTCTCCTGTTTAAAGTCCTGTCTGGTGCCAGGAGCAATTGCTTACGGTCACACCACTGCGAACACGCCCGATCTCGTCTGATCTCGGAAGCTAAGCACGGTCGGGCATGGTTAGTACTTGGATGGGAGACCGCCTGGGAATACCAGGTGCTGTAATCTATTTTCATTTGGGGTAAAAAAAAAGATCCTTTCTCCTGTTTAAAGTCCTGTCTGGTGCCAGGAGCAATTGCGTACGGTCTCACCACTGAGAACACGCCCGATCTCGTCTGATCTCGGAAGCTAAGCACGGTCGGGCCTGGTTAGTACCTGGATGGGAGACCGCCTGGGAATACCAGGTGCTTTAAGATATTTTCATTTGGGGTAAAAAAAATCATCCTTTCTCCTGTTTAAAGTCCTGTCTGGTGCCAGGAGCAATTGCTTACGGCCACACCACCGTGAACACGCCCGATCTTGTCTGATCTCGGAAGCAAAGTACGGTCGGGCCTGGTTAGTACTTGGATGGGAGTCCGCCTGGGAATACCAGGTGCTGTAAGCTGTTTTCATTTGGGGTAAAAAAAATGATCCTTTCTCCTGTTTAAAGTCCTTTCTGGTGCCAGGAGCAATTGCTTACGGCCACACCACTGCGAACACGTCCGATCTCGTCTGATCTCGGAAGCTAAGCATGGTCAGGCCTGGTTAGCACCTGGATGGGAGACCTCCTGGGAATACCAGGTGCTGTAAGCTATTTTCATTTGGGGTAAAAAAAATGATCCTTTCTCCTGTTTAAAGTCCTGTCTGGTGCCAGGAGGAATTGCTTATGGCCACACCACTGCGAACACGCCCGATCTCGTCTGATCCCGGAAGCTAAGCACGGTCGGGCCTGCATAGTACCTGGATGGGAGACCGCCTGGGAATACCAGGTGCTGTAAGCTATTTTCATTTGGGGTAAAAAAAATCATCTTTTCTCCTGTTTAAAGTCCTGTCTGGTGCCAGGAGCAATTGCTTACGGCCACACCACCGTGAACACGCTCGATCTCGTCTGATCTCGGAAGCTAAGCACGGTCGGGCCTGGTTAGTACCTGGATGGGAGACCGCCTGGGACTACCAGGTGCTGTAAGCTATTTTCATTTGGGGTAAAAAAAATTATCCTTTCTCCTGTTTAAAGTCCTGTCTGGTGCCAGGAGCAATTAGTTACAGCCACACCACTGCGAACACGCCAGATCTCGTCTGATCTCTGAAGCTAAGCACGGTCGGGCCTGGTTAGTACCTGGATGGGAGACCGCCTGGGAATACCAGGTGCTGTAAGCTATTTTCATTTGGGGTAAAAAAAATCATCCTTTCTCCTGTTTAAAGTCCTGTCTGGTGCCAGGAGCAATTGCTTACGGCCACACCACCGTGAACACGCTCGATCTCGTCTGATCTCGGAAGCTAAGCACGGTCGGGCCTGGTTAGTACCTGGATGGGAGACCGCCTGGGAATACCAGGTGCTGTAAGCTATTTTCATTTGGGGTAAAAAAAATGATCCTTTCTCCTGTTTAAAGTCCTGTCTGGTGCCAGGAGCAATTGCTTACGGTCACACCACTGCGAACACGCCCGATCTCGTCTGATCTCGGAAGCTAAGCACGGTCGGGCATGGTTAGTACTTGGATGGGAGACCGCCTGGGAATACCAGGTGCTGTAATCTATTTTCATTTGGGGTAAAAAAAAAGATCCTTTCTCCTGTTTAAAGTCCTGTCTGGTGCCAGGAGCAATTGCGTACGGTCTCACCACTGAGAACACGCCCGATCTCGTCTGATCTCGGAAGCTAAGCACGGTCGGGCCTGGTTAGTACCTGGATGGGAGACCGCCTGGGAATACCAGGTGCTTTAAGATATTTTCATTTGGGGTAAAAAAAATCATCCTTTCTCCTGTTTAAAGTCCTGTCTGGTGCCAGGAGCAATTGCTTACGGCCACACCACCGTGAACACGCCCGATCTTGTCTGATCTCGGAAGCAAAGTACGGTCGGGCCTGGTTAGTACTTGGATGGGAGTCCGCCTGGGAATACCAGGTGCTGTAAGCTATTTTCATTTGGGGTAAAAAAAATGATCCTTTCTCCTGTTTAAAGTCCTTTCTGGTGCCAGGAGCAATTGCTTACGGCCACACCACTGCGAACACGTCCGATCTCGTCTGATCTCGGAAGCTAAGCATGGTCAGGCCTGGTTAGCACCTGGATGGGAGACCTCCTGGGAATACCAGGTGCTGTAAGCTATTTTCATTTGGGGTAAAAAAAATGATCCTTTCTCCTGTTTAAAGTCCTGTCTGGTGCCAGGAGGAATTGCTTATGGCCACACCACTGCGAACACGCCCGATCTCGTCTGATCCCGGAAGCTAAGCACGGTCGGGCCTGCTTAGTACCTGGATGGGAGACCGCCTGGGAATACCAGGTGCTGTAAGCTATTTTCATTTGGGGTAAAAAAAATCATCTTTTCTCCTGTTTAAAGTCCTGTCTGGTGCCAGGAGCAATTGCTTACGGCCACACCACCGTGAACACGCTCGATCTCGTCTGATCTCGGAAGCTAAGCACGGTCGGGCCTGGTTAGTACCTGGATGGGAGACCGCCTGGGACTACCAGGTGCTGTAAGCTATTTTCATTTGGGGTAAAAAAAATTATCCTTTCTCCTGTTTAAAGTCCTGTCTGGTGCCAGGAGCAATTAGTTACAGCCACACCACTGCGAACACGCCAGATCTCGTCTGATCTCTGAAGCTAAGCACGGTCGGGCCTGGTTAGTACCTGGATGGGAGACCGCCTGGGAATACCAGGTGCTGTAAGCTATTTTCATTTGGGGTAAAAAAAATCATCCTTTCTCCTGTTTAAAGTCCTGTCTGGTGCCAGGAGCAATTGCTTACGGCCACACCACCGTGAACACGCTCGATCTCGTCTGATCTCGGAAGCTAAGCACGGTCGGGCCTGGTTAGTACCTGGATGGGAGACCGCCTGGGACTACCAGGTGCTGTAAGCTATTTTCATTTGGGGTAAAAAAAATTATCCTTTCTCCTGTTTAAAGTCCTGTCTGGTGCCAGGAGCCATTAGTTACGGCCACACCACTGCGAACACGCCAGATCTCGTCTGATCTCGGAAGCTAAGCACGGTCGGGCCTGGTTAGTACCTGGATGGGAGACCGCCTGGGAATACCAGGTCCTGTAAGCTATTTTCATTTGGGGTAAAAAAAATCATCCTTTCTCCTGTTTAAAGTCCTGTCTGGTGCCAGCAGCAATTGCTCACGGCCACACCACTGCGAACACGCCCGATCTCGTCTGATCTCGGAAGCTAAGCACGGTCGGGCCTGGTTAGTACCTGGATGGGAGACCGCCTGGGAATACCAGGTGCTGTAAGCTATTTTCATTTGGGGTAAAAAAAATCATCCTTTCTCCTGTTTAAAGTCCTGTCTGGTGCCAGGAGCAATTGCTTACGGCCACACCACCGTGAACACGCTCGATCTCGTCTGATCTCGGAAGCTAAGCACGGTCGGGCCTGGTTAGTACCTGGATGGGAGACCGCCTGGGAATACCAGGTGCTGTAAGCTATTTTCATTTGGGGTAAAAAAAATGATCCTTTCTCCTGTTTAAAGTCCTGTCTGGTGCCAGGAGCAATTGCTTACGGTCACACCACTGCGAACACGCCCGATCTCGTCTGATCTCGGAAGCTAAGCACGGTCGGGCATGGTTAGTACTTGGATGGGAGACCGCCTGGGAATACCAGGTGCTGTAATCTATTTTCATTTGGGGTAAAAAAAAAGATCCTTTCTCCTGTTTAAAGTCCTGTCTGGTGCCAGGAGCAATTGCGTACGGTCTCACCACTGAGAACACGCCCGATCTCGTCTGATCTCGGAAGCTAAGCACGGTCGGGCCTGGTTAGTACCTGGATGGGAGACCGCCTGGGAATACCAGGTGCTTTAAGATATTTTCATTTGGGGTAAAAAAAATCATCCTTTCTCCTGTTTAAAGTCCTGTCTGGTGCCAGGAGCAATTGCTTACGGCCACACCACCGTGAACACGCCCGATCTTGTCTGATCTCGGAAGCAAAGTACGGTCGGGCCTGGTTAGTACTTGGATGGGAGTCCGCCTGGGAATACCAGGTGCTGTAAGCTATTTTCATTTGGGGTAAAAAAAATGATCCTTTCTCCTGTTTAAAGTCCTTTCTGGTGCCAGGAGCAATTGCTTACGGCCACACCACTGCGAACACGTCCGATCTCGTCTGATCTCGGAAGCTAAGCATGGTCAGGCCTGGTTAGCACCTGGATGGGAGACCTCCTGGGAATACCAGGTGCTGTAAGCTATTTTCATTTGGGGTAAAAAAAATGATCCTTTCTCCTGTTTAAAGTCCTGTCTGGTGCCAGGAGGAATTGCTTATGGCCACACCACTGCGAACACGCCCGATCTCGTCTGATCCCGGAAGCTAAGCACGGTCGGGCCTGCTTAGTACCTGGATGGGAGACCGCCTGGGAATACCAGGTGCTGTAAGCTATTTTCATTTGGGGTAAAAAAAATCATCTTTTCTCCTGTTTAAAGTCCTGTCTGGTGCCAGGAGCAATTGCTTACGGCCACACCACCGTGAACACGCTCGATCTCGTCTGATCTCGGAAGCTAAGCACGGTCGGGCCTGGTTAGTACCTGGATGGGAGACCGCCTGGGACTACCAGGTGCTGTAAGCTATTTTCATTTGGGGTAAAAAAAATTATCCTTTCTCCTGTTTAAAGTCCTGTCTGGTGCCAGGAGCAATTAGTTACAGCCACACCACTGCGAACACGCCAGATCTCGTCTGATCTCTGAAGCTAAGCACGGTCGGGCCTGGTTAGTACCTGGATGGGAGACCGCCTGGGAATACCAGGTGCTGTAAGCTATTTTCATTTGGGGTAAAAAAAATCATCCTTTCTCCTGTTTAAAGTCCTGTCTGGTGCCAGGAGCAATTGCTTACGGCCACACCACCGTGAACACGCTCGATCTCGTCTGATCTCGGAAGCTAAGCACGGTCGGGCCTGGTTAGTACCTGGATGGGAGACCGCCTGGGACTACCAGGTGCTGTAAGCTATTTTCATTTGGGGTAAAAAAAATTATCCTTTCTCCTGTTTAAAGTCCTGTCTGGTGCCAGGAGCCATTAGTTACGGCCACACCACTGCGAACACGCCAGATCTCGTCTGATCTCGGAAGCTAAGCACGGTCGGGCCTGGTTAGTACCTGGATGGGAGACCGCCTGGGAATACCAGGTCCTGTAAGCTATTTTCATTTGGGGTAAAAAAAATCATCCTTTCTCCTGTTTAAAGTCCTGTCTGGTGCTAGGAGCAATTGCTTACGGCCACACCACCGTGAACACGCCCAATCTCGTCTGATATCGGAAGCTAAGCACGGTCGGGCCTGGTTAGTACTTGGATGGGAGACCGCCTGGGAATACCAGGTGCTGTAATCTATTTTCATTTGGGGTAAAAAAAATGATCCTTTCTCCTGTTTAAAGTCCTGTCTGGTGCCAGGAGCAATTGCTTACAGCCACACCACTGCGAACACGCCCGATCTCGTCTGATCTCGGAAGCTAAGCACGGTCGGGCCTGGTTAGTACCTGGATGGGAGACCGCCTGGGAATACCAGGTGCTGTAAGCTATTTTCATTTGGGGTAAAAAAAATGATCCTTTCTCCTGTTTAAAGTCCTGTCTGGTGCCAGGAGCAATTGCTTACGGTCACACCACTGCGAACACGCCAGATCTCGTCTGATCTCGGAAGCTAAGCACAGTCGGGCCTGGTTAGTACCTGGATGGGAGACCGCCTGGGAATACCAGGTGCTGTAAGCTATTTTCATTTGGTGTAAAAAAAATCGTCCTTTCTCCTGTTTAAAGTCCTGTCTGGTGCCAGGAGCAATTTCTTACGGCCACACCACCGGGAACACGCCCGATCTCGTCTGATCTTGGAAGCTAAGCACGGTCGGGCATGGTTAGTACTTGGATGGGAGACCGCCTGGGAATACCAGGTGCTGTAATCTATTTTCATTTGGGGTAAAAAAAATCATCCTTTCTCCTGTTTAAAGTCCTGTCTGGTGCCAGGAGCAATTGCTTACGGCCACACCACCGTGAACACGCCCGATCTTGTCTGATCTCGGAAGCAAAGTACGGTCGGGCCTGGTTAGTACTTGGATGGGAGTCCGCCTGGGAATACCAGGTGCTGTAAGCTATTTTCATTTGGGGTAAAAAAAATGATCCTTTCTCCTGTTTAAAGTCCTTTCTGGTGCCAGGAGCAATTGCTTACGGCCACACCACTGCGAACACGCCCGATCTCGTCTGATCTCGGAAGCTAAGCATGGTCAGGCCTGGTTAGCACCTGGATGGGAGACCTCCTGGGAATACCAGGTGCTGTAAGCTATTTTCATTTGGGGTAAAAAAAATGATCCTTTCTCCTGTTTAAAGTCCTGTCTGGTGCCAGGAGGAATTGCTTATGGCCACACCACTGCGAACACGCCCGATCTCGTCTGATCCCGGAAGCTAAGCACGGTCGGGCCTGCTTAGTACGTGGATGGGAGACCGCCTGGGAATACCAGGTGCTGTAAGCTATTTTCATTTGGGGTAAAAAAAATCATCCTTTCTCCTGTTTAAAGTCCTGTCTGGTGCCAGGAGCAATTGCTTACGGCCACACCACCGTGAACACGCTCGATCTCGTCTGATCTCGGAAGCTAAGCACGGTCGGGCCTGGTTAGTACCTGGATGGGAGACCGCCTGGGACTACCAGGTGCTGTAAGCTATTTTCATTTGGGGTAAAAAAAATTATCCTTTCTCCTGTTTAAAGTCCTGTCTGGTGCCAGGAGCAATTAGTTACAGCCACACCACTGCGAACACGCCAGATCTCGTCTGATCTCTGAAGCTAAGCACGGTCGGGCCTGGTTAGTACCTGGATGGGAGACCGCCTGGGAATACCAGGTGCTGTAAGCTATTTTCATTTGGGGTAAAAAAAATCATCCTTTCTCCTGTTTAAAGTCCTGTCTGGTGCCAGGAGCAATTGCTTACGGCCACACCACCGTGAACACGCTCGATCTCGTCTGATCTCGGAAGCTAAGCACGGTCGGACCTGGTTAGTACCTGGATGGGAGACCGCCTGGGACTACCAGGTGCTGTAAGCTATTTTCATTTGGGGTAAAAAAAATTATCCTTTCTCCTGTTTAAAGTCCTGTCTGGTGCCAGGAGCCATTAGTTACGGCCACACCACTGCGAACACGCCAGATCTCGTCTGATCTCGGAAGCTAAGCACGGTCGGGCCTGGTTAGTACCTGGATGGGAGACCGCCTGGGAATACCAGGTCCTGTAAGCTATTTTCATTTGGGGTAAAAAAAATCATCCTTTCTCCTGTTTAAAGTCCTGTCTGGTGCCAGGAGCAATTGCTCACGGCCACACCACTGCGAACACGCCCGATCTCGTCTGATCTCGGAAGCTAAGCACGGTCGGGCCTGGTTAGTACCTGGATGGGAGACCGCCTGGGAATACCAGGTGCCTGTAAGCTATTTTCATTTGGGGTAAAAAAAATCATCCTTTCTTCTGTTTAAAGTCCTGTCTGGTGCCAGGAGCAATTGCTTACGGCCACACCACCGTGAACACGCCCGATCTCGTCTGATCTCGGAAGCTAAGCATGGTCGGGCCTGGTTAGTACTTGGATGGGAGACCGCCTGGGAATACCAGGTGCTGTAATCTATTTTCATTTGGGGTAAAAAAAATCATCCTTTCTCCTGTTTAAAGTCCTGTCTGGTGCTAGGAGCAATTGCTTACGGCCACACCACCGTGAACACGCCCAATCTCGTCTGATATCGGAAGCTAAGCACGGTCGGGCCTGGTTAGTACTTGGATGGGAGACCGCCTGGGAATACCAGGTGCTGTAATCTATTTTCATTTGGGGTAAAAAAAATGATCCTTTCTCCTGTTTAAAGTCCTGTCTGGTGCCAGGAGTAATTGCTTACGGCCACACCACTGCGAACACGCCCGAATTCGTCTGATCTCGGAAGCGAAGCACGGTCGGGCCTGGTTAGTACCTGGATGGGAGACCGCCTGGGAATACCAGGTGCTGTAAGCTATTTTCATTTGGGGTAAAAAAAATCATCCTTTCTCCTGTTTAAAGTCCTGTCTGGTGCCAGGAGCAATTGCTTATGGCCACACCACTGCGAACACGCCCGATCTCGTCTGATCTCGGAAGCTAAGCACGGTCGGGCCTGGTTAGTACCTGGATGGGAGACCGCCTGGGAATACCAGGTGCTGTAAGCTATTTTCATTTGGGGTAAAAAAAATCATCCTTTCTCCTGTTTAAAGTCCTGTCTGGTGCCAGGAGCAATTGCTTACGGCCACACCACTGCGAACACGCCCGATCTCGTCTGATCTCGGAAGCTAAGCACGGTCGGGCCTGGTTAGTACCTGGATGGGAGACCGCCTGGGAATACCAGGTGCTGTAAGCTATTTTCATTTGGGGTAAAAAAAATCATCCTTTCTCCTGTTTAAAGTCCTGTCTGGTGCCCGAAGCAATTGCTTACGGCCACACCACAGTGAACACGCCCGATCTCGTCTGATCTCGGAAGGTAAGCACGGTCAGGCATGGATAGTGCTTGGATGGGAGACCGCCTGGCAATACCAGGTGCTGTAATCTATTTTCATTTGGGGTAAAAAAAATGATCCTTTCTCCTGTTTAAAGTCCTGTCTGGTGCCAGGAGCAATTGCTTACGGCCACACCACTGCGAACACGCCTGATCTCGTCTGATCTCGGAAGCTAAGCACGGTCGGGCCTGGTTAGTACCTGGATGGGAGACCGCCTGGGAATACCAGGTGCTGTAAGCTATTTTCATTTGGGGTAAAAAAAATGATCCTTTCTCCTGTTTAAAGTCCTGTCTGGTGCCAGGAGCAATTGCTTACGGCCACACCACTGCGAACACGCCCGGTATCGTCTGATCTCGGAAGCTAAGCACGGTCGGGCCTGGTTTGTACCTGGATGGGAGACCGCCTGGGAATACCAGGTGCTGTAAGCTATTTTCATTTGGGGTAAAAAAAATCATTCTTTCTCCTGTTTAAAGTCCTGTCTGGTGCCAGGAGCAATTGCTTACGGCCACACCACTGCGAACACGCCCAATCTCGTCTGATCTCGGAAGCTAAGCACGGTCGGGCCTGGTTAGTACTTGGATGGGCGACCGCCTGGGAATACCAGGTGCTGTAATTTTTTTCATTTGGGGTAAAAAAAATGATCCTTTCTCCTGTTTAAAGTCCTGTCTGGTGCCAGGAGCAATTGCTTACAGCCACACCACTGCGAACACGCCCGATCTCGTCTGATCTCGGAAGCTAAGCACGGTCGGGCCTGGATAGTACCTGGATGGGAGACCGCCTGGGAATACCAGGTGCTGTAATCTATTTTCATTTGGGGGAAAAAAAAATCATCCTTTCTCCTGTTTATAGTCCTGTCTGGTGCCAGGAGCAATTGCTTACGGCCACACCACTGCGAACACGCCCGATCTCGTCTGATCTCGGAAGCTAAGCACGGTCGGGCCTGGTTAGTACCTGGATGGGAGACCGCCTGGGAATACCAGGTGCCTGTAAGCTATTTTCATTTGGGGTAAAAAAAATCATCCTTTCTTCTGTTTAAAGTCCTTTCTGGTGCCAGGAGCAATTGCTTACGGCCACACCACCGTGAACACGCCCGATCTCGTCTGATCTCGGAAGCTAAGCACGGTCGGGCCTGGTTAGTACTTGGATGGGAGACCGCCTGGGAATACCAGGTGCTGTAATCTATTTTCATTTGGGGTAAAAAAAATCATCCTTTCTCCTGTTTATAGTCCTGTCTGGTGCCAGGAGCAATTGCTTACGGCCACACCACTGCGAACACGCCCGATCTCGTCTGATCTCGGAAGCTAAGCACGGTCGGGCCTGGTTAGTACCTGGATGGGAGACCGCCTGGGAATACCAGGTGCCTGTAAGCTATTTTCATTTGGGGTAAAAAAAATCATCCTTTCTTCTGTTTAAAGTCCTGTCTGGTGCCAGGAGCAATTGCTTACGGCCACACCACCGTGAACACGCTCGATCTCGTCTGATCTCGGAAGCTAAGCACGGTCGGGCCTGGTTAGTACCTGGATGGGAGACCGCCTGGGACTACCAGGTGCTGTAAGCTATTTTCATTTGGGGTAAAAAAAATTATCCTTTCTCCTGTTTAAAGTCCTGTCTGGTGCCAGGAGCAATTAGTTACAGCCACACCACTGCGAACACGCCAGATCTCGTCTGATCTCTGAAGCTAAGCACGGTCGGGCCTGGTTAGTACCTGGATGGGAGACCGCCTGGGAATACCAGGTGCTGTAAGCTATTTTCATTTGGGGTAAAAAAAATCATCCTTTCTCCTGTTTAAAGTCCTGTCTGGTGCCAGGAGCAATTGCTTACGGCCACACCACCGTGAACACGCTCGATCTCGTCTGATCTCGGAAGCTAAGCACGGTCGGACCTGGTTAGTACCTGGATGGGAGACCGCCTGGGACTACCAGGTGCTGTAAGCTATTTTCATTTGGGGTAAAAAAAATTATCCTTTCTCCTGTTTAAAGTCCTGTCTGGTGCCAGGAGCCATTAGTTACGGCCACACCACTGCGAACACGCCAGATCTCGTCTGATCTCGGAAGCTAAGCACGGTCGGGCCTGGTTAGTACCTGGATGGGAGACCGCCTGGGAATACCAGGTCCTGTAAGCTATTTTCATTTGGGGTAAAAAAAATCATCCTTTCTCCTGTTTAAAGTCCTGTCTGGTGCCAGGAGCAATTGCTCACGGCCACACCACTGCGAACACGCCCGATCTCGTCTGATCTCGGAAGCTAAGCACGGTCGGGCCTGGTTAGTACCTGGATGGGAGACCGCCTGGGAATACCAGGTGCCTGTAAGCTATTTTCATTTGGGGTAAAAAAAATCATCCTTTCTTCTGTTTAAAGTCCTGTCTGGTGCCAGGAGCAATTGCTTACGGCCACACCACCGTGAACACGCCCGATCTCGTCTGATCTCGGAAGCTAAGCATGGTCGGGCCTGGTTAGTACTTGGATGGGAGACCGCCTGGGAATACCAGGTGCTGTAATCTATTTTCATTTGGGGTAAAAAAAATCATCCTTTCTCCTGTTTAAAGTCCTGTCTGGTGCTAGGAGCAATTGCTTACGGCCACACCACCGTGAACACGCCCAATCTCGTCTGATATCGGAAGCTAAGCACGGTCGGGCCTGGTTAGTACTTGGATGGGAGACCGCCTGGGAATACCAGGTGCTGTAATCTATTTTCATTTGGGGTAAAAAAAATGATCCTTTCTCCTGTTTAAAGTCCTGTCTGGTGCCAGGAGTAATTGCTTACGGCCACACCACTGCGAACACGCCCGAATTCGTCTGATCTCGGAAGCGAAGCACGGTCGGGCCTGGTTAGTACCTGGATGGGAGACCGCCTGGGAATACCAGGTGCTGTAAGCTATTTTCATTTGGGGTAAAAAAAATCATCCTTTCTCCTGTTTAAAGTCCTGTCTGGTGCCAGGAGCAATTGCTTATGGCCACACCACTGCGAACACGCCCGATCTCGTCTGATCTCGGAAGCTAAGCACGGTCGGGCCTGGTTAGTACCTGGATGGGAGACCGCCTGGGAATACCAGGTGCTGTAAGCTATTTTCATTTGGGGTAAAAAAAATCATCCTTTCTCCTGTTTAAAGTCCTGTCTGGTGCCAGGAGCAATTGCTTACGGCCACACCACTGCGAACACGCCCGATCTCGTCTGATCTCGGAAGCTAAGCACGGTCGGGCCTGGTTAGTACCTGGATGGGAGACCGCCTGGGAATACCAGGTGCTGTAAGCTATTTTCATTTGGGGTAAAAAAAATCATCCTTTCTCCTGTTTAAAGTCCTGTCTGGTGCCCGAAGCAATTGCTTACGGCCACACCACAGTGAACACGCCCGATCTCGTCTGATCTCGGAAGGTAAGCACGGTCAGGCATGGATAGTGCTTGGATGGGAGACCGCCTGGCAATACCAGGTGCTGTAATCTATTTTCATTTGGGGTAAAAAAAATGATCCTTTCTCCTGTTTAAAGTCCTGTCTGGTGCCAGGAGCAATTGCTTACGGCCACACCACTGCGAACACGCCTGATCTCGTCTGATCTCGGAAGCTAAGCACGGTCGGGCCTGGTTAGTACCTGGATGGGAGACCGCCTGGGAATACCAGGTGCTGTAAGCTATTTTCATTTGGGGTAAAAAAAATGATCCTTTCTCCTGTTTAAAGTCCTGTCTGGTGCCAGGAGCAATTGCTTACGGCCACACCACTGCGAACACGCCCGGTATCGTCTGATCTCGGAAGCTAAGCACGGTCGGGCCTGGTTTGTACCTGGATGGGAGACCGCCTGGGAATACCAGGTGCTGTAAGCTATTTTCATTTGGGGTAAAAAAAATCATTCTTTCTCCTGTTTAAAGTCCTGTCTGGTGCCAGGAGCAATTGCTTACGGCCACACCACTGCGAACACGCCCAATCTCGTCTGATCTCGGAAGCTAAGCACGGTCGGGCCTGGTTAGTACTTGGATGGGCGACCGCCTGGGAATACCAGGTGCTGTAATTTTTTTCATTTGGGGTAAAAAAAATGATCCTTTCTCCTGTTTAAAGTCCTGTCTGGTGCCAGGAGCAATTGCTTACAGCCACACCACTGCGAACACGCCCGATCTCGTCTGATCTCGGAAGCTAAGCACGGTCGGGCCTGGATAGTACCTGGATGGGAGACCGCCTGGGAATACCAGGTGCTGTAATCTATTTTCATTTGGGGGAAAAAAAAATCATCCTTTCTCCTGTTTATAGTCCTGTCTGGTGCCAGGAGCAATTGCTTACGGCCACACCACTGCGAACACGCCCGATCTCGTCTGATCTCGGAAGCTAAGCACGGTCGGGCCTGGTTAGTACCTGGATGGGAGACCGCCTGGGAATACCAGGTGCCTGTAAGCTATTTTCATTTGGGGTAAAAAAAATCATCCTTTCTTCTGTTTAAAGTCCTTTCTGGTGCCAGGAGCAATTGCTTACGGCCACACCACCGTGAACACGCCCGATCTCGTCTGATCTCGGAAGCTAAGCACGGTCGGGCCTGGTTAGTACTTGGATGGGAGACCGCCTGGGAATACCAGGTGCTGTAATCTATTTTCATTTGGGGTAAAAAAAATCATCCTTTCTCCTGTTTAAAGTCCTGTCTGGTGCTAGGAGCAATTGCTTACGGCCACACCACCGTGAACACGCCCAATCTCGTCTGATATCGGAAGCTAAGCACGGTCGGGCCTGGTTAGTACTTGGATGGGAGACCGCCTGGGAATACCAGGTGCTGTAATCTATTTTCATTTGGGGTAAAAAAAATGATCCTTTCTCCTGTTTAAAGTCCTGTCTGGTGCCAGGAGTAATTGCTTACGGCCACACCACTGCGAACACGCCCGAATTCGTCTGATCTCGGAAGCTAAGCACGGTCGGGCCTGGTTAGTACCTGGATGGGAGACCGCCTGGGAATACCAGGTGCTGTAAGCTATTTTCATTTGGGGTAAAAAAAATCATCCTTTCTCCTGTTTAAAGTCCTGTCTGGTGCCAGGAGCAATTGCTTATGGCCACACCACTGCGAACACGCCCGATCTCGTCTGATCTCGGAAGCTAAGCACGGTCGGGCCTGGTTAGTACCTGGATGGGAGACCGCCTGGGAATACCAGGTGCTGTAAGCTATTTTCATTTGGGGTAAAAAAAATCATCCTTTCTCCTGTTTAAAGTCCTGTCTGGTGCCAGGAGCAATTGCTTACGGCCACACCACTGCGAACACGCCCGATCTCGTCTGATCTCGGAAGCTAAGCACGGTCGGGCCTGGTTAGTACCTGGATGGGAGACCGCCTGGGAATACCAGGTGCTGTAAGCTATTTTCATTTGGGGTAAAAAAAATCATCCTTTCTCCTGTTTAAAGTCCTGTCTGGTGCCCGAAGCAATTGCTTACGGCCACACCACAGTGAACACGCCCGATCTCGTCTGATCTCGGAAGGTAAGCACGGTCAGGCATGGATAGTGCTTGGATGGGAGACCGCCTGGCAATACCAGGTGCTATAATCTATTTTCATTTGGGGTAAAAAAAATGATCCTTTCTCCTGTTTAAAGTCCTGTCTGGTGCCAGGAGCAATTGCTTACGGCCACACCACTGCGAACACGCCTGATCTCGTCTGATCTCGGAAGCTAAGCACGGTCGGGCCTGGTTAGTACCTGGATGGGAGACCGCCTGGGAATACCAGGTGCTGTAAGCTATTTTCATTTGGGGTAAAAAAAATGATCCTTTCTCCTGTTTAAAGTCCTGTCTGGTGCCAGGAGCAATTGCTTACGGCCACACCACTGCGAACACGCCCGGTATCGTCTGATCTCGGAAGCTAAGCACGGTCGGGCCTGGTTTGTACCTGGATGGGAGACCGCCTGGGAATACCAGGTGCTGTAAGCTATTTTCATTTGGGGTAAAAAAAATCATTCTTTCTCCTGTTTAAAGTCCTGTCTGGTGCCAGGAGCAATTGCTTACGGCCACACCACTGCGAACACGCCCAATCTCGTCTGATCTCGGAAGCTAAGCACGGTCGGGCCTGGTTAGTACTTGGATGGGCGACCGCCTGGGAATACCAGGTGCTGTAATTTTTTTCATTTGGGGTAAAAAAAATGATCCTTTCTCCTGTTTAAAGTCCTGTCTGGTGCCAGGAGCAATTGCTTACAGCCACACCACTGCGAACACGCCCGATCTCGTCTGATCTCGGAAGCTAAGCACGGTCGGGCCTGGTTAGTACCTGGATGGGAGACCGCCTGGGAATACCAGGTGCTGTAATCTATTTTCATTTGGGGGAAAAAAAAATCATCCTTTCTCCTGTTTATAGTCCTGTCTGGTGCCAGGAGCAATTGCTTACGGCCACACCACTGCGAACACGCCCGATCTCGTCTGATCTCGGAAGCTAAGCATGGTCGGCCATGGTTAGTACCTGGATGGGAGACCGCCTGGGAATACCAGGTGCTGTAATCTATTTTCATTTGGGGTAAAAAAAATGATCCTTTCTCCTGTTTAAAGTCCTGTCTGGTGCCAGGAGCACTTGGTTACGGCCACACCACTGCGAACACACCCGAACTCGTCTGATCTCGGAAGCTAAGCACGGTCGGGCCTGGTTAGTACCTGGATGGGAGACCGCCTGGGAATACCAGGTGCTGTAAGCTATTTTCATTTGGGGTAAAAAAAATGATCCTTTCTCCTGTTTAAAGTCCTGTCTGGTGCCAGGAGCAATTGCTTACGGTCACACCACTGCGAACACGCCCGATCTCGTCTGATCTCGGAAGCTAAGCACGGTCGGGCATGGTTAGTACTTGGATGGGAGACCGCCTGGGAATACCAGGTGCTGTAATCTATTTTTATTTGGGGTAAAAAAAAAGATCCTTTCTCCTGTTTAAAGTCCTGTCTGGTGCCAGGAGCAATTGCGTACGGTCTCACCACTGAGAACACGCCCGATCTCGTCTGATCTCGGAAGCTAAGCACGGTCGGGCCTGGTTAGTACCTGGATGGGAGACCGCCTGGGAATACCAGGTGCTTTAAGCTATTTTCATTTGGGGTAAAAAAAATGATCCTTTCTCCTGTTTAAAGTCCTGTCTGGTGCCAGGAGCAATTGCTTACGGCCACACCACCGTGAACACGCTCGATCTCGTCTGATCTCGGAAGCTAAGCACGGTCGGGCCTGGTTAGTACCTGGATGGGAGACCGCCTGGGACTACCAGGTGCTGTAAGCTATTTTCATTTGGGGTAAAAAAAATTATCCTTTCTCCTGTTTAAAGTCCTGTCTGGTGCCAGGAGCAATTAGTTACAGCCACACCACTGCGAACACGCCAGATCTCGTCTGATCTCTGAAGCTAAGCACGGTCGGGCCTGGTTAGTACCTGGATGGGAGACCGCCTGGGAATACCAGGTGCTGTAAGCTATTTTCATTTGGGGTAAAAAAAATCATCCTTTCTCCTGTTTAAAGTCCTGTCTGGTGCCAGGAGCAATTGCTTACGGCCACACCACTGCGAACACGCCTGATCTCGTCTGATCTCGGAAGCTAAGCACGGTCGGGCCTGGTTAGTACCTGGATGGGAGACCGCCTGGGAATACCAGGTGCTGTAAGCTATTTTCATTTGGGGTAAAAAAAATGATCCTTTCTCCTGTTTAAAGTCCTGTCTGGTGCCAGGAGCAATTGCTTACGGCCACACCACTGCGAACACGCCCGGTATCGTCTGATCTCGGAAGCTAAGCACGGTCGGGCCTGGTTTGTACCTGGATGGGAGACCGCCTGGGAATACCAGGTGCTGTAAGCTATTTTCATTTGGGGTAAAAAAAATCATTCTTTCTCCTGTTTAAAGTCCTGTCTGGTGCCAGGAGCAATTGCTTACGGCCACACCACTGCAAACACGCCCAATCTCGTCTGATCTCGGAAGCTAAGCACGGTCGGGCCTGGTTAGTACTTGGATGGGCGACCGCCTGGGAATACCAGGTGCTGTAATTTTTTTAATTTGGGGTAAAAAAAATTATCCTTTCTCCTGTTTAAAGTCCTGTCTGTTGCCAGGAGCAATTGCTTACAGCCACACCACTGCGAACACGCCCGATCTCGTCTGATCTCGGAAGCTAAGCACGGTCGGGCCTGGTTAGTACCTGGATGGGAGACCGCCTGGGAATACCAGGTGCTGTAATCTATTTTCATTTGGGGGAAAAAAAAATCATCCTTTCTCCTGTTTATAGTCCTGTCTGGTGCCAGGAGCAATTGCTTACGGCCACACCACTGCGAACACGCCCGATCTCGTCTGATCTCGGAAGCTAAGCATGGTCGGCCATGGTTAGTACCTGGATGGGAGACCGCCTGGGAATACCAGGTGCTGTAATCTATTTTCATTTGGGGTAAAAAAAATGATCCTTTCTCCTGTTTAAAGTCCTGTCTGGTGCCAGGAGCACTTGGTTACGGCCACACCACTGCGAACACACCCGAACTCGTCTGATGTCGGAAGCTAAGCACGGTCGGGCCTGGTTAGTACCTGGATGGGAGACCGCCTGGGAATACCAGGTGCTGTAAGCTATTTTCATTTGGGGTAAAAAAAATGATCCTTTCTCCTGTTTAAAGTCCTGTCTGGTGCCAGGAGCAATTGCTTACGGTCACACCACTGCGAACACGCCCGATCTCGTCTGATCTCGGAAGCTAAGCACGGTCGGGCATGGTTAGTACTTGGATGGGAGACCGCCTGGGAATACCAGGTGCTGTAATCTATTTTCATTTGGGGTAAAAAAAATGATCCTTTCTCCTGTTTAAAGTCCTGTCTGGTGCCAGGAGCAATTGCGTACGGTCTCACCACTGAGAACACGCCCGATCTCGTCTGATCTCGGAAGCTAAGCACGGTCGGGCCTGGTTAGTACCTGGATGGGAGACCGCCTGGGAATACCAGGTGCTTTAAGATATTTTCATTTGGGGTAAAAAAAATCATCCTTTCTCCTGTTTAAAGTCCTGTCTGGTGCCAGGAGCAATTGCTTACGGCCACACCACCGTGAACACGCCCGATCTTGTCTGATCTCGGAAGCAAAGTACGGTCGGGCTTGGTTAGTACTTGGATGGGAGTCCGCCTGGGAATACCAGGTGCTGTAAGCTATTTTCATTTGGGGTAAAAAAAATGATCCTTTCTCCTGTTTAAAGTCCTTTCTGGTGCCAGGAGCAATTGCTTACGGCCACACCACTGCGAACACGTCCGATCTCGTCTGATCTCGGAAGCTAAGCATGGTCAGGCCTGGTTAGCACCTGGATGGGAGACCTCCTGGGAATACCAGGTGCTGTAAGCTATTTTCATTTGGGGTAAAAAAAATGATCCTTTCTCCTGTTTAAAGTCCTGTCTGGTGCCAGGAGGAATTGCTTATGGCCACACCACTGCGAACACGGCCGATCTCGTCTGATCCCGGAAGCTAAGCACGGTCGGGCCTGCTTAGTACCTGGATGGGAGACCGCCTGGGAATACCAGGTGCTGTAAGCTATTTTCATTTGGGGTAAAAAAAATCATCTTTTCTCCTGTTTAAAGTCCTGTCTGGGGCCAGGAGCAATTGCTTACGGCCACACCACCGTGAACACGCTCGATCTCGTCTGATCTCGGAAGCTAAGCACGGTCGGGCCTGGTTAGTACCTGGATGGGAGACCGCCTGGGACTACCAGGTGCTGTAAGCTATTTTCATTTGGGGTAAAAAAAATTATCCTTTCTCCTGTTTAAAGTCCTGTCTGGTGCCAGGAGCAATTAGTTACAGCCACACCACTGCGAACACGCCAGATCTCGTCTGATCTCTGAAGCTAAGCACGGTCGGGCCTGGTTAGTACCTGGATGGGAGACCGCCTGGGAATACCAGGTGCTGTAAGCTATTTTCATTTGGGGTAAAAAAAATGATCCTTTCTCCTGTTTAAAGTCCTGTCTGGTGCCAGGAGCAATTGCTTACGGTCACACCACTGCGAACACGCCCGATCTCGTCTGATCTCGGAAGCTAAGCACGGTCGGGCATGGTTAGTACTTGGATGGGAGACCGCCTGGGAATACCAGGTGCTGTAATCTATTTTCATTTGGGGTAAAAAAAATGATCCTTTCTCCTGTTTAAAGTCCTGTCTGGTGCCAGGAGCAATTGCGTACGGTCTCACCACTGAGAACACGCCCGATCTCGTCTGATCTCGGAAGCTAAGCACGGTCGGGCCTGGTTAGTACCTGGATGGGAGACCGCCTGGGAATACCAGGTGCTTTAAGATATTTTCATTTGGGGTAAAAAAAATCATCCTTTCTCCTGTTTAAAGTCCTGTCTGGTGCCAGGAGCAATTGCTTACGGCCACACCACTGCGAACACGTCCGATCTCGTCTGATCTCGGAAGCTAAGCATGGTCAGGCCTGGTTAGCACCTGGATGGGAGACCTCCTGGGAATACCAGGTGCTGTAAGCTATTTTCATTTGGGGTAAAAAAAATGATCCTTTCTCCTGTTTAAAGTCCTGTCTGGTGCCAGGAGGAATTGCTTATGGCCACACCACTGCGAACACGGCCGATCTCGTCTGATCCCGGAAGCTAAGCACGGTCGGGCCTGCTTAGTACCTGGATGGGAGACCGCCTGGGAATACCAGGTGCTGTAAGCTATTTTCATTTGGGGTAAAAAAAATCATCTTTTCTCCTGTTTAAAGTCCTGTCTGGTGCCAGGAGCAATTGCTTACGGCCACACCACCGTGAACACGCTCGATCTCGTCTGATCTCGGAAGCTAAGCACGGTCGGGCCTGGTTAGTACCTGGATGGGAGACCGCCTGGGACTACCAGGTGCTGTAAGCTATTTTCATTTGGGGTAAAAAAAATTATCCTTTCTCCTGTTTAAAGTCCTGTCTGGTGCCAGGAGCAATTAGTTACAGCCACACCACTGCGAACACGCCAGATCTCGTCTGATCTCTGAAGCTAAGCACGGTCGGGCCTGGTTAGTACCTGGATGGGAGACCGCCTGGGAATACCAGGTGCTGTAAGCTATTTTCATTTGGGGTAAAAAAAATCATCCTTTCTCCTGTTTAAAGTCCTGTCTGGTGCCAGGAGCAATTGCTTACGGCCACACCACCGTGAACACGCTCGATCTCGTCTGATCTCGGAAGCTAAGCACGGTCGGGCCTGGTTAGTACCTGGATGGGAGACCGCCTGGGACTACCAGGTGCTGTAAGCTATTTTCATCTGGGGTAAAAAAAATTATCCTTTCTCCTGTTTAAAGTCCTGTCTGGTGCCAGGAGCCATTAGTTACGGCCACACCACTGCGAACACGCCAGATCTCGTCTGATCTCGGAAGCTAAGCACGGTCGGGCCTGGTTAGTACCTGGATGGGAGACCGCCTGGGAATACCAGGTCCTGTAAGCTATTTTCATTTGGGGTAAAAAAAATCATCCTTTCTCCTGTTTAAAGTCCTGTCTGGTGCCAGCAGCAATTGCTCACGGCCACACCACTGCGAACACGCCCGATCTCGTCTGATCTCGGAAGCTAAGCACGGTCGGGCCTGGTTAGTACCTGGATGGGAGACCGCCTGGGAATACCAGGTGCCTGTAAGCTATTTTCATTTGGGGTAAAAAAAATCATCCTTTCTTCTGTTTAAAGTCCTGTCTGGTGCCAGGAGTAATTGCTTACGGCCACACCACCGTGAACACGCCCGATCTCGTCTGATCTCGGAAGCTAAGCACGGTCGGGCCTGGTTAGTACTTGGATGGGAGACCGCCTGGGAATACCAGGTGCTGTAATCTATTTTCATTTGGGGTAAAAAAAATCATCCTTTCTCCTGTTTAAAGTCCTGTCTGGTGCTAGGAGCAATTGCTTACGGCCACACCACTGTGAACACGCCCAATCTCGTCTGATATCGGAAGCTAAGCACGGTCGGGCCTGGTTAGTACTTGGATGGGAGACCGCCTGGGAATACCAGGTGCTGTAATCTATTTTCATTTGGGGTAAAAAAAATGATCCTTTCTCCTGTTTAAAGTCCTGTCTGGTGCCAGGAGCAATTGCTTACAGCCACACCACTGCGAACACGCCCGATCTCGTCTGATCTCGGAAGCTAAGCACGGTCGGGCCTGGTTAGTACCTGGATGGGAGACCGCCTGGGAATACCAGGTGCTGTAAGCTATTTTCATTTGGGGTAAAAAAAATGATCCTTTCTCCTGTTTAAAGTCCTGTCTGGTGCCAGGAGCAATTGCTTACGGTCACACCACTGCGAACACGCCAGATCTCGTCTGATCTCGGAAGCTAAGCACAGTCGGGCCTGGTTAGTACCTGGATGGGAGACCGCCTGGGAATACCAGGTGCTTTAAGATATTTTCATTTGGGGTAAAAAAAATCATCCTTTCTCCTGTTTAAAGTCCTGTCTGGTGCCAGGAGCAATTGCTTACGGCCACACCACCGTGAACACGCCCGATCTTGTCTGATCTCGGAAGCAAAGTACGGTCGGGCCTGGTTAGTACTTGGATGGGAGTCCGCCTGGGAATACCAGGTGCTGTAAGCTATTTTCATTTGGGGTAAAAAAAATGATCCTTTCTCCTGTTTAAAGTCCTTTCTGGTGCCAGGAGCAATTAGTTACAGCCACACCACTGCGAACACGCCAGATCTCGTCTGATCTCTGAAGCTAAGCACGGTCGGGCCTGGTTAGTACCTGGATGGGAGACCGCCTGGGAATACCAGGTGCTGTAAGCTATTTTCATTTGGGGTAAAAAAAATCATCCTTTCTCCTGTTTAAAGTCCTGTCTGGTGCCAGGAGCAATTGCTTACGGCCACACCACCGTGAACACGCTCGATCTCGTCTGATCTCGGAAGCTAAGCACGGTCGGACCTGGTTAGTACCTGGATGGGAGACCGCCTGGGACTACCAGGTGCTGTAAGCTATTTTCATTTGGGGTAAAAAAAATTATCCTTTCTCCTGTTTAAAGTCCTGTCTGGTGCCAGGAGCTATTAGTTACGGCCACACCACTGCGAACACGCCAGATCTCGTCTGATCTCGGAAGCTAAGCACGGTCGGGCCTGGTTAGTACCTGGATGGGAGACCGCCTGGGAATACCAGGTGCCTGTAAGCTATTTTCATTTGGGGTAAAAAAAATCATCCTTTCTTCTGTTTAAAGTCCTGTCTGGTGCCAGGAGTAATTGCTTACGGCCACACCACCGTGAACACGCCCGATCTCGTCTGATCTCGGAAGCTAAGCACGGTCGGGCCTGGTTAGTACTTGGATGGGAGACCGCCTGGGAATACCAGGTGCTGTAATCTATTTTCATTTGGGGTAAAAAAAATCATCCTTTCTCCTGTTTAAAGTCCTGTCTGGTGCTAGGAGCAATTGCTTACGGCCACACCACCGTGAACACGCCCAATCTCGTCTGATATCGGAAGCTAAGCACGGTCGGGCCTGGTTAGTACTTGGATGGGAGACCGCCTGGGAATACCAGGTGCTGTAATCTATTTTCATTTGGGGTAAAAAAAATGATCCTTTCTCCTGTTTAAAGTCCTGTCTGGTGCCAGGAGTAATTGCTTACGGCCACACCACTGCGAACACGCCCGATCTCGTCTGATCTCGGAAGCTAAGCACGGTCGGGCCTGGTTAGTACCTGGATGGGAGACCGCCTGGGAATACCAGGTGCTGTAAGCTATTTTCATTTGGGGTAAAAAAAATCATCCTTTCTCCTGTTTAAAGTCCTGTCTGGTGCCAGGAGCAATTGCTTATGGCCACACCACTGCGAACACGCCCGATCTCGTCTGATCTCGGAAGCTAAGCACGGTCGGGCCTGGTTAGTACCTGGATGGGAGACCGCCTGGGAATACCAGGTGCTGTAAGCTATTTTCATTTGGGGTAAAAAAAATCATCCTTTCTCCTGTTTAAAGTCCTGTCTGGTGCCAGGAGCAATTGCTTACGGCCACACCACTGCGAACACGCCCGATCTCGTCTGATCTCGGAAGCTAAGCACGGTCGGGCCTGGTTAGTACCTGGATGGGAGACCGCCTGGGAATACCAGGTGCTGTAAGCTATTTTCATTTGGGGTAAAAAAAATCATCCTTTCTCCTGTTTAAAGTCCTGTCTGGTGCCCGAAGCAATTGCTTACGGCCACACCACAGTGAACACGCCCGATCTCGTCTGATCTCGGAAGGTAAGCACGGTCGGGCCTGGTTAGTACCTGGATGGGAGACCGCCTGGGAATACCAGGTGCTGTAAGCTATTTTCATTTGGGGTAAAAAAAAAGATCCTTTCTCCTGTTTAAAGTCCTGTCTGGTGCCAGGAGCAATTGCTTACGGCCACACCACTGCGAACACGCCCGATCTCGTCTGATCTCGGAAGCTAAGCACGGTCGGGCCTGGTTAGTACCTGGATGGGAGACCGCCTGGGAATACCAGGTGCTTTAAGATATTTTCATTTGGGGTAAAAAAAAT
>NC_140271.1:28576864-28601864 GCF_964030765.1 Micromesistius poutassou
CCCTGGTTAGTACCTGGATGGGAGACCGCCTGGGAATACCAGGTGCTGTAAGATATTTTCATTTGGGGTAAAAAAAATGATCCTTTCTCCTGTTTAAAGTCCTGTCTGGTACCAGGAGTAATTGCTTACGGCCACACCACCGTGAACACGCCCAATCTCGTCTGATCTTGGAAGCTAAGCACGGTCGGGCCTGGTTAGTACTTGGATGGCAGACCGCCTGGGAATACCAGGTGCTGTAATCTTTTTTCATTTGGGGTAAAAAAAATGATCCTTTATCCTGTTTAAAGTCCTGTCTGGTGCCTGGAGCAATTGCTTACGGCCACACCACCATGAACACGCCCGATCTCGTCTGATCTCGGAAGCTAAGCACGGTCGGGCCTGGTTAGTACCTGGATGGGAGACCGCCTGGGAATACCAGGTGCTGTAAGCTATTTTCATTTGGGGTAAAAAAAATCATCCTTTCTCCTGTTTAAAGTCCTGTCTGGTGCTAGGAGCAATTGCTTACGGCCACACCACTGCGAACACGCCCGATCTCGTCTGATCTCGGAAGCTAAGCACGGACGGGCCTGGTTAGTACCTGGATGGGAGACCGCCTAGGAATACCAGGTGCTGTAAGCTATTTTCATTTGTGGTAAAAAAAATCATCCTTTCTCCTGTTTAAAGTCCTGTCTGGTGCCAGGAGCAATTGTTTACGGCCACACCACCGTGAACACGCCCGATCTCGTCTGATCTCGGAAGCTAAGCACAGTCGGGCCTGGTTAGGACTTGAATGGGAGACCGCCTGGGAATACCAGGTGCTGTAATCTTTTTTCATTTGGGGTAAAAAAAAATGATCCTTTCTCCTGTTTAAAGTCCTGTCTGGTGCCAGGAGCAATTGCTTACGGCCACACCACTGCGAACATGCCCGATCTCGTCTGATCTCGGAAGCTAAGCACGGTCGGGCTTGGTTAGTACTTGGATGGGAGACCGCCTGGGAATACCAGGTGCTGTAATCTATTTTCATTTGGGGTAAAAAAAATCATCCTTTCTCCTGTTTAAAGTCCTGTCTGGTGCCAGGAGCAATTGCTTACGGCCACACCACCGTGAACACGCCCGATTTCGTCTGATCTTGGAAGCTAAGCACGGTCGGGGCTGGTTAGTACTTGGATGGGAGACCGCCTGGGAATACCAGGTGCTGGAGAAATTGCTTACGGACACGCCCGATCTCGTCTGATCTCGGAAGCTAAGCACGGTCGGGCCTGGTTAGTACCTGGATGGGAGACCGCCTGGGAATACCAGGTGCTGTAAGCTATTTTAATTTGGGGTAAAAAAAATCATCCTTTCTCCTGTTTAAAGTCCTGTCTGGTGCCACGAGAAATTGCTTACGGCCACACCACCGTGAACACGCCCGATCTCGTCTGATATCGGAAGCTAAGCACGGTCGGGCCTGGTTAGTACTTGGATGGGAGACCGCCTGGGAATACCAGGTGCTGTAATCTATTTTCATTTGGAGTAAAAAAAATGATCCTTTCTCCTGTTTAAAGTCCTGTCTGGTGCCATGAGCAATTGCTTACGGCCACACCACTGCGAACACGCCCGATCTCTTCTGATCTCGGAAGCTAAGCACGGTCGGGCCTGGTTAGTACCTGGATGGGAGACCGCCTGGGAATGCCAGGTGCTGTAAGCTATTTTCATTTGGGGTAAAAAAAATGATCCTTTCTCCTGTTTAAAGTCCTGTCTGGTGCCCGCAGCAATTGCTTACGGCCACACCACCGTGAACACGCCCGATCTCGTCTGATCTCGGAAGCTAATCAAGGTCGGGCCTGGTTAGTACCTGGATGGGAGACCGCCTGGGAATACCAGGTGCTGTAAGATATTTTCATTTGAGGTAAAAAAAATGATCCTTTCTCCTGTTTAAAGTCCTGTCTGGTACCAGGAGTAATTGCTTACGGCCACACCACCGTGAACACGCCCAATCTCGTATGATCTTGGAAGCTAAGCACGGTCGCGCCTGGTTAGTACTTGGATGGGAGACCGCCTGGGAATACCAGGTGCTGTAATCTTTTTTCATTTGGGGTAAAAAAAATGATCCTTTATCCTGTTTAAAGTCCTGTCTGGTGCCAGGAGCAATTGCTTACGGCCACACCACTGCGAACACGCCCGATCTCGTCTGATCTCGGATGCTAAGCACGGTCGGGCCTGGTTAGTACTTGGATGGGAGACCGCCTGGGAATACCAGGTGCTGTAAGCTATTTTCATTTGGGGTAAAAAAAATCATCCTTTCTCCTGTTTAAAGTCCTGTCTGGTGCCAGGAGTAATTGCTTTCGGCCACACCACCGTGAACACGCCCGATCTCGTCTGATCTCGGAAGCTAAGCACGGTCGGGCCTGGTTAGTACTTGGAGGGGAGACCGCCTGGGAATACCAGGTGCTGTAATCTATTTTCATTTGGGGTAAAAAAAAATGTTCCTTTCTCCTGTTTAAAGTCCTGTCTGGTGCCAGGAGCAATTGCTTACGGCCACACCACTGCGAACACGCCCGATCTCGTCTGATCTCGGAAGCTAAGCACGGTCGGGCCTGGTTAGTACTTGGATGGGAGACCGCCTGGGAATACCATGTGCTGTAATCTATTTTCATTTGGGGTAAAAAAAATGATCCTTTCTCCTGTTTAAAGTCCTTTCTGGTGCCAGGAGTAATTGCTTACGGCCACACCACTGCGAACACGCCCGATCTCGTCTGATCTCGGAAGCTAAGCACGGTCGGGCCTGGTTAGTACCTGGATGGGAGACCGCCTGGGAATACCAGGTGCTGTAAGCTATTTTCATTTGGGGTAAAAAAAAATCATCCTTTCTCCTGTTTAAAGTCCTGTCTGGTGCCAGGAGCAATTGCTTACGGCCACACCACTGCGAACACGCCCGATCTCGTCTGATCTCGGAAGCTTAGCACGGTCGAGCATGGTTAGTACCTCGATGGGAGACCGCCTGGGAATACTAGGTGCTGTAAGCTATTTTCAATTGGGGTAAAAAAAATCATCCTTTATCCTGTTTAAAGTCCTGTCTGGTGCCAGGAGTAATTGCTTACGGCCACACCACCGTGAACACGCCCGATCTCGTCTGATCTCGGAAGCTAAGCACGGTCGGGCCTGCTTAGTACTTGGAGGGGAGACCGCCTGGGAATACCAGGTGCTGTGATCTATTTTCATTTGGGGTAAAAAAAATGATCCTTTCTCCTGTTTAAAGTCCTGTCTGGTGCCAGGAGCAATTGCTTACGGCCACACCACTGCGAACACGTCAGATCTCGTCTGATCTCGGAAGCTAAGCACGGTCGGGCCTGGTTAGTACTTGGATGGGAGACCGCCTGGGAATACCAGGTGCTGTAATCTATTTTCATTTGGGGTAAAAAAAATGATCCTTTCTCCTGTTTAAAGTCCTGTCTGGTGCCAGGAGTAATTGCTTACGGCCACACCACTGCGAACACGCCCGATCTCGTCTGATCTCGGAAGCTAAGCACGTTCGGGCCTGGTTAGTACCTCGATGGGAGACCGCCTGGGAATACTAGGTGCTGTAAGCTATTTTCATTTGGGGTAAAAAAAATCATCCTTTATCCTGTTTAAAGTCCTGTCTGGTGCCAGGAGTAATTGCTTACGGCCACACCACCGTGAACACGCCCAATCTCGTCTGATCTCGGAAGCTAAGCACGGTCGGGCCTGGTTAGTACTTGGAGGGGAGACCGCCTGGGAATACCAGGTGCTGTAATCTATTTTCATTTGGGGTAAAAAAAATGGTCCTGTCTGGTGCCAGGAGCAATTGCTTACGGCCACACCACTGCGAACACGCCCGATCTCGTCTGATCTCGGAAGCTAAGCACGGTCGGGCCTGGTTAGTACCTGGATGGGAGACCGCCTGGGAATACCAGGTGCTGTAAGCTATTTTCATTTGGGGTAAAAAAAATCATCCTTTCTCCTGTTTAAAGTCCTGTCTGGTGCCAGGAGCAATTGCTTACGGCCACACCACCGTGAACACGCCCGATCTCGTCTGATTTCGGAAGCTAAGCACGGTCGGGCCTGGTTAGTACTTGGATGGGAGACCGCCTGGGAATACCAGGTGCTATAATCTATTTTCATTTGGGGTAAAAAAAATGATCCTTTCTCCTGTTTAAAGTCCTGTCTGGTGCCAGGAGCAATTGCTTACGGCCACACCACCGTGAACACGCCCGATCTCGTCTGATTTCGGAAGCTAAGCACGGTCGGGCCTGGTTAGTACTTGGATGGGAGACCGCCTGGGAATACCAGGTGTTGTAATCTATTTTCATTTGGGGTAAAAAAAAATGATCCTTTCTCCTGTTTAAAGTCCTGTCTGGTGCCAGGAGCAATTGCTTTCGGCCACACCACCGTGAACACGCCCGATCTCGTCTGATCTCGGAAGCTAAGCACGGTCGGGCCTGCTTAGTACTTGGAGGGGAGACCGCCTGGGAATACCAGGTGCTGTGATCTATTTTCATTTGGGGTAAAAAAAATGATCCTTTCTCCTGTTTAAAGTCCTGTCTGGTGCCAGGAGCAATTGCTTACGGCCACACCACTGCGAACACGTCAGATCTCGTCTGATCTCGGAAGCTAAGCACGGTCGGGCCTGGTTAGTACTTGGATGGGAGACCGCCTGGGAATACCAGGTGCTGTAATCTATTTTCATTTGGGGTAAAAAAAATGATCCTTTCTCCTGTTTAAAGTCCTGTCTGGTGCCAGGAGTAATTGCTTACGGCCACACCACTGCGAACACGCCCGATCTCGTCTGATCTCGGAAGCTAAGCACGTTCGGGCCTGGTTAGTACCTCGATGGGAGACCGCCTGGGAATACTAGGTGCTGTAAGCTATTTTCATTTGGGGTAAAAAAAATCATCCTTTATCCTGTTTAAAGTCCTGTCTGGTGCCAGGAGTAATTGCTTACGGCCACACCACCGTGAACACGCCCAATCTCGTCTGATCTCGGAAGCTAAGCACGGTCGGGCCTGGTTAGTACTTGGAGGGGAGACCGCCTGGGAATACCAGGTGCTGTAATCTATTTTCATTTGGGGTAAAAAAAATGGTCCTGTCTGGTGCCAGGAGCAATTGCTTACGGCCACACCACTGCGAACACGCCCGATCTCGTCTGATCTCGGAAGCTAAGCACGGTCGGGCCTGGTTAGTACCTGGATGGGAGACCGCCTGGGAATACCAGGTGCTGTAAGCTATTTTCATTTGGGGTAAAAAAAATCATCCTTTCTCCTGTTTAAAGTCCTGTCTGGTGCCAGGAGCAATTGCTTACGGCCACACCACCGTGAACACGCCCGATCTCGTCTGATTTCGGAAGCTAAGCACGGTCGGGCCTGGTTAGTACTTGGATGGGAGACCGCCTGGGAATACCAGGTGCTATAATCTATTTTCATTTGGGGTAAAAAAAATGATCCTTTCTCCTGTTTAAAGTCCTGTCTGGTGCCAGGAGCAATTGCTTACGGCCACACCACCGTGAACACGCCCGATCTCGTCTGATTTCGGAAGCTAAGCACGGTCGGGCCTGGTTAGTACTTGGATGGGAGACCGCCTGGGAATACCAGGTGTTGTAATCTATTTTCATTTGGGGTAAAAAAAAATGATCCTTTCTCCTGTTTAAAGTCCTGTCTGGTGCCAGGAGCAATTGCTTTCGGCCACACCACCGTGAACACGCCCGATCTCGTCTGATCTCGGAAGCTAAGCACGGTCGGGCCTGGTTAGTACTTGGATGGGAGACCGCCTGGGAATACCAGGTGCTGTAAGCTATTTTCATTTGGGGTAAAAAAAATCATCCTTTCTCCTGTTTAAAGTCCTGTCTGGTGCCAGGAGCACTTGCTTTCGGCCACACCACCGTGAACACGCCCGATCTCGTCTGATCTCGGAAGCTAAGCACGGTCGGGCCTGGTTAGTACTTGGAGGGGAGACCGCCTGGGAATACCAGGTGCTGTAATCTATTTTCATTTGGGGTAAAAAAAATGATCCTTTCTCCTGTTTAAAGTCCTGTCTGGTGCCAGGAGCAATTGCTTACGGCCACACCACTGCGAACACGCCCGATCTCGTCTGATCTCGGAAGCTAAGCACGGTCGGGCCTGGTTAGTACTTGGATGGGAGACCGCCTGGGAATACCAGGTGCTGTAATCTATTTTCATTTGGGGTAAAAAAAAATGATCCTTTCTCCTGTTTAAAGTCCTGTCTGGTGCCAGAAGCAATTGCTTACGGCCACACCACCGTGAACACGCCCGATCTCGTCTGATTTCGGAAGCTAAGCATGGTCGGGCCTGGTTAGTACCTGGATGGGAGACCGCCTGGGAATACCAGGTGCTGTATTCATTTGGGGTAAAAAAAATCATCCTTTCTCCTGTTTAAAGTCCTGTCTGGTGCCAGGAGCAATTGATTACGGCCACACCACCGTGAACACGCCCGTTCTCGTCTGACCTCGGAAGCTAAGCACGGACGGGCCTGGTAAGTACTTGGATGGGAGACCGCCTGGGAATACCAGGTGCTATAATCTATTTTCATTTGGGGTAAAAAAAAATGATCCTTTCTCCTGTTTAAAGTCCTGTGTGGTGCCAGGAGCAATTCCTTACGGCCACACCACTGCGAACACGCCCGATCTCGTCTGATCTCGGAAGCTAAGCACGGTCGGGCCTGGTTAGTACTTGGAGGGGAGACCGCCTGGGAATACCAGGTGCTGTAATCTATTTTCATTTGGGGTAAAAAAAATGATCCTTTCTCCTGTTTAAAGTCCTGTCTGGTGCCAGGAGCAATTGCTTACGGCCACACCACTGCGAACACGCCCGATCTCGTCTGACCTCGGAAGCTAAGCACGGTCGGGCCTGGTTAGTACTTGGATGGGAGACCGCCTGGGAATACCAGGTGCTGTAATCTATTTTCATTTGGGGTAAAAAAAAATGATCCTTTCTCCTGTTTAAAGTCCTGTCTGGTGCCAGAAGCAATTGCTAACGGCCACACCACCGTGAACACGCCCGATCTCGTCTGATTTCGGAAGCTAAGCACGGTCGGGCCTGGTTAGTACCTGGATGGGAGACCGCCTGGGAATACCAGGTGCTGTATTCATTTGGGGTAAAAAAAATGATCCTTTCTCCTGTTTAAAGTCCTGTCTGGTGCCAGGAGCAATTGCTTACGGCCACACCACTGCGAACACGCCCGATCTCGTCTGATCTCGGAAGCTAAGCACGGTCGGGCCTGGTTAGTACTTGGATGGGAGACCGCCTGGGAATACCAGGTGCTGTAATCTATTTTCATTTGGGGTAAAAAAAATGATCCTTTCTCCTGTTTAAAGTCCTGTCTGGTGCCAGGAGTAATTGGTTACGGCCACACCACTGCGAACACGCCCGATCTCGTCTGATCTCGGAAGCTAAGAACGGTCGGGCCTGGTTAGTACCTGGATGGGAGACCGCCTGGGAATACCAGGTGCTGTAATCTATTTTCATTTGGGGTAAAAAAAAAAGATCCTTTCTCCTGTTTAAAGTCCTGTCTGGTGCCAGGAGCAATTGCTTACGGCCACACCACTGCGAACACGCCCGATCTCGTCTGATCTCGGAAGCTAAGCACGGTCGGGCCTGGTTAGTACTTGGATGGGAGACCGCCTGGGAATACCAGGTGCTGTAATCTATTTTCATTTGGGGTAAAAAAAAATGATCCTTTCTCCTGTTTAAAGTCCTGTCTGGTGCCAGAAGCAATTGCTTACGGCCACACCACCGTGAACACGCCCGATCTCGTCTGATTTCGGAAGCTAAGCATGGTCGGGCCTGGTTAGTACCTGGATGGGAGACCGCCTGGGAATACCAGGTGCTGTATTCATTTGGGGTAAAAAAAATCATCCTTTCTCCTGTTTAAAGTCCTGTCTGGTGCCAGGAGCAATTGATTACGGCCACACCACCGTGAACACGCCCGTTCTCGTCTGACCTCGGAAGCTAAGCACGGACGGGCCTGGTTAGTACTTGGATGGGAGACCGCCTGGGAATACCAGGTGCTGTAATCTATTTTCATTTGGGGTAAAAAAAATGATCCTTTCTCCTGTTTAAAGTCCTGTCTGGTGCCAGGAGTAATTGGTTACGGCCACACCACTGCGAACACGCCCGATCTCGTCTGATCTCGGAAGCTAAGCACGGTCGGGCCTGGTTAGTACCTGGATGGGAGACCGCCTGGGAATACCAGGTGCTGTAAGCTAATTTCATTTGGGGTAAAAAAAATCATCCTTTCTCCTGTTTAAAGTCCTGTCTGGTGCCAGGAGCAATTGCTTACGGCCACACCACCGTGAACACGCCCGATCTCGTCTGATTTCGGAAGCTAAGCACGGTCGGGCCTGGTTAGTACTTTGATGGGAGACCGCCTGGGAATACCAGGTGCTATAATCTATTTTCATTTGGGGTAAAAAAAATCATCCTTTCTCCTGTTTAAAGTCCTGTCTGGTGCCAGGAGCAATTGATTACGGCCACACCACCGTGAACACGCCCGTTCTCGTCTGACCTCGGAAGCTAAGCACGGACGGGCCTGGTTAGTACTTGGATGGGAGACCGCCTGGGAATACCAGGTGCTGTAATCTATTTTCATTTGGGGTAAAAAAAATGATCCTTTCTCCTGTTTAAAGTCCTGTCTGGTGCCAGGAGTAATTGGTTACGGCCACACCACTGCGAACACGCCCGATCTCGTCTGATCTCGGAAGCTAAGCACGGTCGGGCCTGGTTAGTACCTGGATGGGAGACCGCCTGGGAATACCAGGTGCTGTAAGCTAATTTCATTTGGGGTAAAAAAAATCATCCTTTCTCCTGTTTAAAGTCCTGTCTGGTGCCAGGAGCAATTGCTTACGGCCACACCACCGTGAACACGCCCGATCTCGTCTGATTTCGGAAGCTAAGCACGGTCGGGCCTGGTTAGTACTTTGATGGGAGACCGCCTGGGAATACCAGGTGCTATAATCTATTTTCATTTGGGGTAAAAAAAAATGATCCTTTCTCCTGTTTAAAGTCCTGTCTGGTGCCAGGAGCAATTCCTTACGGCCACACCACTGCGAACACGCCCGATCTCGTCTGATCTCGGAAGCTAAGCACGGTCGGGCCTGGTTAGTACTTGGAGGGGAGACCGCCTGGGAATACCAGGTGCTGTAATCTATTTTCATTTGGGGTAAAAAAAATGATCCTTTCTCCTGTTTAAAGTCCTGTCTGGTGCTAGGAGCAATTGCTTACGGCCACACCACTGCGAACACGCCCGATCTCGTCTGACCTCGGAAGCTAAGCACGGTCGGGCCTGGTTAGTACTTGGATGGGAGACCGCCTGGGAATACCAGGTGCTGTAATCTATTTTCATTTGGGGTAAAAAAAAATGATCCTTTCTCCTGTTTAAAGTCCTGTCTGGTGCCAGAAGCAATTGCTAACGGCCACACCACCGTGAACACGGCCGATCTCGTCTGATTTCGGAAGCTAAGCACGGTCTGGCCTGGTTAGTACCTGGATGGGAGACCGCCTGGGAATACCAGGTGCTGTATTCATTTGGGGTAAAAAAAATGATCCTTTCTCCTGTTTAAAGTCCTGTCTGGTGCCAGGAGTAATTGCTTACGGCCACACCACTGCGAACACGCCCGAGCTCGTCTGATCTCGGAAGCTAAGCACGGTCGGGCCTGGTTAGTACCTGGATGGGAGACCGCCTGGGAATACCAGGTGCTGTAAGCTATTTTCATTTGGGGTAAAAAAAATCATCCTTTCTCCTGTTTAAAGTCCTGTCTGGTGCCAGGAGCAATTGATTACGGCCACACCACCGTGAACACGCCCGATCTCGTCTGATCTCGGAAGCTAAGCACGGACGGGCCTGGTTAGTACTTGGATGGGAGACCGCCTGGGAATACCAGGTGCTGTAATCTATTTTCATTTGGGGTAAAAAAAATGATCCTTTCTCCTGTTTAAAGACCTGTCTGGTGCCAGGAGCAATTGCTTACGGCCACACCACTGCGAACACGCCCGATCTCGTCTGATCTCGGAAGCTAAGCACGGTCGGGCTTGGTTAGTACCTGGATGGGAGACCGCCTGGGAATACCAGGTGCTGTAATCTATTTTCATTTGGGGTAAAAAAAATGATCCTTTCTCCTGTTTAAAGTCCTGTCTGGTGCCAGGAGCAATTGCTTACGGCCACACCACTGCGAACACGCCCGATCTCGTCTGATCTCGGAAGCTAAGCACGGTCGGGCCTGGTTAGTACTTGGATGGGAGACCGCCTGGGAATACCAGGTGCTGTAATCTATTTTCATTTGGGGTAAAAAAAAATGATCCTTTCTCCTGTTTAAAGTCCTGTCTTGTGCCAGAAGCAATTGCTTACGGCCACACCACCGTGAACACGCACGATCTCGTCTGATTTCGGAAGCTAAGCACGGTCGGGCCTGGTTAGTACCTGGATGGGAGACCGCCTGGGAATACCAGGTGCTGTATTCATTTGGGGTAAAAAAAATGATCCTTTCTCCTGTTTAAAGTCCTGTCTGGTGCCAGGAGTAATTGCTTACGGCCACACCACTGCGAACACGCCCGATCTCGTCTGATCTCGGAAGCTAAGCACGGTCGGGCCTGGTTAGTACATGGATGGGAGACCGCCTGGGAATACCAGGTGCTGTAAGCTATTTTCATTTGGGTTAAAAAAAATCATCCTTTCTCCTGTTTAAAGTCCTGTCTGGTGCCAGGAGCAATTGGTTACGGCCACACCACCGTGAACACGCCCGATCTCGTCTGATCTCGGAAGCTAAGCACGGACGGGCCTGGTTAGTACTTGGATGGGAGACCGCCTGGGAATACCAGGTGCTGTAATCTATTTTCATTTGGGGTAAAAAAAATGATCCTTTCTCCTGTTTAAAGTCCTGTCTGGTGCCAGGAGCAATTGCTTACGGCCACACCACCGGGAACACGCCCGATCTCGTCTGATCTCGGAAGCTAAGCACGGTCGGGCCTGTTTAGTACCTGGATGGGAGACCGCCTGGGAATACCAGGTGCTTTAAGCTATTTTCATTTGGGGTAAAAAAAATCATCCTTTCTCCTGTTTAAAGTCCTGTCTGGTGCCAGGAGCATTTGATTACGGCCACACCACCGGGAACACGCCCGATCTCGTCTGATCTCGGAACCTAAGCACGGTCGGGCCTGGTTAGTACTTGGATGGGAGACCGCCTGGGAATACCATGTGCTGTAATCTATTTTCATTTGGGGTAAAAAAAATGATCCTTTCTCCTGTTTAAAGTCCTGTCTGGTGCCAGGAGTAATTGCTTACGGCCACACCACTGCGAACACGCCCGATCTCGTCTGATCTCGGAAGCTAAGCACGGTCGGGCCTGGTTAGTACCTGGATGGGAGACCGCCTGGGAATACCAGGTGCTGTAAGCTATTTTCATTTGGGGTAAAAAAAATCATCCTTTCTCCTGTTTAAAGTCCTGTCTGGTGCCAGGAGCAATTGCTTACGGCCACACCACCGGGAACACGCCCGATCTCGTCTGATCTCGGAAGCTAAGCACGGTCGGGCCTGGTTAGTACCTGGATGGGTGACCGCCTGGGAATACCAGGTGCTTTAAGCTATTTTCATTTGGGGTAAAAAAAATCATCCTTTCTCCTGTTTAAAGTCCTGTCTGGTGCCAGGAGCATTTGCTTACGGCCACACCACCGGGAACACGCCCGATCTCGTCTGATCTCGGAACCTAAGCACGGTCGGGCCTGGTTAGTACTTGGATGGGAGACCGCCTGGGAATACCATGTGCTGTAATCAATTTTCATTTGGGGTAAAAAAAATGATCCTTTCTCCTGTTTAAAGTCCTGTCTGGTGCCAGGAGCAATTGCTTACGGCCACACCACTGCGAACACGCCCGATCTCGTCTGATCTCGGAAGCTAAGCACGGTCGGGCCTGGTTAGTACCTGGATGGGAGACCGCCTGGGAATACCAGGTGCTGTAATCTATTTTCATTTGGGGTAAAAAAAATGATCCTTTCTCCTGTTTAAAGTCCTGTCTGGTGCCAGGAGCAATTGCTTACGGCCACACCACCGGGAACACGCCCGATCTCGTCTGATCTCGGAAGCTAAGCACGGTCGGGCCTGTTTAGTACCTGGATGGGAGACCGCCTGGGAATACCAGGTGCTTTAAGCTATTTTCATTTGGGGTAAAAAAAATCATCCTTTCTCCTGTTTAAAGTCCTGTCTGGTGCCAGGAGCATTTGATTACGGCCACACCACCGGGAACACGCCCGATCTCGTCTGATCTCGGAACCTAAGCACGGTCGGGCCTGGTTAGTACTTGGATGGGAGACCGCCTGGGAATACCATGTGCTGTAATCTATTTTCATTTGGGGTAAAAAAAATGATCCTTTCTCCTGTTTAAAGTCCTGTCTGGTGCCAGGAGTAATTGCTTACGGCCACACCACTGCGAACACGCCCGATCTCGTCTGATCTCGGAAGCTAAGCACGGTCGGGCCTGGTTAGTACCTGGATGGGAGACCGCCTGGGAATACCAGGTGCTGTAAGCTATTTTCATTTGGGGTAAAAAAAATCATCCTTTCTCCTGTTTAAAGTCCTGTCTGGTGCCAGGAGCAATTGCTTACGGCCACACCACCGGGAACACGCCCGATCTCGTCTGATCTCGGAAGCTAAGCACGGTCGGGCCTGGTTAGTACCTGGATGGGTGACCGCCTGGGAATACCAGGTGCTTTAAGCTATTTTCATTTGGGGTAAAAAAAATCATCCTTTCTCCTGTTTAAAGTCCTGTCTGGTGCCAGGAGCATTTGCTTACGGCCACACCACCGGGAACACGCCCGATCTCGTCTGATCTCGGAACCTAAGCACGGTCGGGCCTGGTTAGTACTTGGATGGGAGACCGCCTGGGAATACCATGTGCTGTAATCAATTTTCATTTGGGGTAAAAAAAATGATCCTTTCTCCTGTTTAAAGTCCTGTCTGGTGCCAGGAGCAATTGCTTACGGCCACACCACTGCGAACACGCCCGATCTCGTCTGATCTCGGAAGCTAAGCACGGTCGGGCCTGGTTAGTACCTGGATGGGAGACCGCCTGGGAATACCAGGTGCTGTAATCTATTTTCATTTGGGGTAAAAAAAATGATCCTTTCTCCTGTTTAAAGTCCTGTCTGGTGCCAGGAGCAATTGCTTACGGCCACACCACTGCGAACACGCCCGATCTCGTCTGATCTCGGAAGCTAAGCACGGTCGGGCCTGGTTAGTACCTGGATGGGAGACCGCCTGGGAATACCAGGTGCTGTAAGCTAATTTCATTTGGGGTAAAAAAAATCATCCTTTCTCCTGTTTAAAGTCCTGTCTGGTGCCAGGAGCAATTGCTTACGGCCACACCACCGTGAACACGCCCGATCTCGTCTGATTTCGGAAGCTAAGCACGGTCGGGCCTGGTTAGTACTTTGATGGGAGACCGCCTGGGAATACCAGGTGCTATAATCTATTTTCATTTGGGGTAAAAAAAAATGATCCTTTCTCCTGTTTAAAGTCCTGTCTGGTGCCAGGAGCAATTCCTTACGGCCACACCACTGCGAACACGCCCGATCTCGTCTGATCTCGGAAGCTAAGCACGGTCGGGCCTGGTTAGTACTTGGAGGGGAGACCGCCTGGGAATACCAGGTGCTGTAATCTATTTTCATTTGGGGTAAAAAAAATGATCCTTTCTCCTGTTTAAAGTCCTGTCTGGTGCCAGGAGCAATTGCTTACGGCCACACCACTGTGAACACGCCCGATCTCGTCTGACCTCGGAAGCTAAGCACGGTTGGGCCTGGTTAGTACTTGGATGGGAGACCGCCTGGGAATACCAGGTGCTGTAATCTATTTTCATTTGGGGTAAAAAAAAATGATCCTTTCTCCTGTTTAAAGTCCTGTCTGGTGCCAGAAGCAATTGCTAACGGCCACACCACCGTGAACACGCCCGATCTCGTCTGATTTCGGAATCTAAGCACGGTCGGGCCTGGTTAGTACCTGGATGGGAGACCGCCTGGGAATACCAGGTGCTGTATTCATTTGGGGTAAAAGAAATGATCCTTTCTCCTGTTTAAAGTCCTGTCTGGTGCCAGGAGTAATTGCTTACGGCCACACCACTGCGAACACGCCCGATCTCGTCTGATCTCGGAAGCTAAGCACGGTCGGGCCTGGTTAGTACCTGGATGGGAGACCGCCTGGGAATACCAGGTGCTGTAAGCTATTTTCATTTGGGGTAAAAAAAATCATCCTTTCTCCTGTTTAAAGTCCTGTCTGGTGCCAGGAGCAATTGATTACGGCCACACCACCGTGAACACGCCCGATCTCGTCTGATCTCGGAAGCTAAGCACGGACGGGCCTGGTTAGTACTTGGATGGGAGACCGCCTGGGAATACCAGGTGCTGTAATCTATTTTCATTTGGGGTAAAAAAAATGATCCTTTCTCCTGTTTAAAGACCTGTCTGGTGCCAGGAGCAATTGCTTACGGCCACACCACTGCGAACACGCCCGATCTCGTCTGATCTCGGAAGCTAAGCACGGTCGGGCTTGGTTAGTACCTGGATGGGAGACCGCCTGGGAATACCAGGTGCTGTAATCTATTTTCATTTGGGGTAAAAAAAATGATCCTTTCTCCTGTTTAAAGTCCTGTCTGGTGCCAGGAGCAATTGCTTTCGGCCACACCACTGCGAACACGCCCGATCTCGTCTGATCTCGGAAGCTAAGCACGGTCGGGCCTGGTTAGTACCTGGATGGGAGACCGCCTGGGAATACCAGGTGCTGTATTCATTTGGGGTAAAAAAAATGATCCTTTCTCCTGTTTAAAGTCCTGTCTGGTGCCAGGAGTAATTGCTTACGGCCACACCACTGCGAACACGCCCGATCTCGTCTGATCTCGGAAGCTAAGCACGGTCGGGCCTGGTTAGTACCTGGATGGGAGACCGCCTGGGAATACCAGGTGCTGTAAGCTATTTTCATTTGGGGTAAAAAAAATCATCCTTTCTCCTGTTTAAAGTCCTGTCTGGTGCCAGGAGCAATTGATTACGGCCACACCACCGTGAACACGCCCAATCTCGTCTGATCTCGGAAGCTAAGCACGGACGGGCCTGGTTAGTACTTGGATGGGAGACCGCCTGGGAATACCAGGTGCTGTAATCTATTTTCATTTGGGGTAAAAAAAATGATCCTTTCTCCTGTTTAAAGACCTGTCTGGTGCCAGGAGCAATTGCTTACGGCCACACCACTGCGAACACGCCCGATCTCGTCTGATCTCGGAAGCTAAGCACGGTCGGGCTTGGTTAGTACCTGGATGGGAGACCGCCTGGGAATACCAGGTGCTGTAATCTATTTTCATTTGGGGTAAAAAAAATGATCATTTCTCCTGTTTAAAGTCCTGTCTGGTGCCAGGAGCAATTGCTTTCGGCCACACCACTGCGAACACGCCCGATCTCGTCTGATCTCGGAAGCTAAGCACGGTCGGGCCTGGTTAGTACCTGGATGGGAGACCGCCTGGGAATACCAGGTGCTGTAAGCTATTTTCATTTGGGGTAAAAAAAATCATCCTTTCTCCTGTTTAAAGTCCTGTCTGGTGCCAGGAGCAATTGGTTACGGCCACACCACCGTGAACACGCCCGATCTCGTCTGATCTCGGAAGCTAAGCACAGACGGGCCTGGTTAGTACTTGGATGGGAGACCGCCTGGGAATACCAGGTGCTGTAATCTATTTTCATTTGGGGTAAAAAAAATGATCCTTTCTCCTGTTTAAAGTCCTGTCTGGTGCCAGGAGCAATTGCTAACGGCCACACCACCGGGAACACGCCCGATCTCGTCTGATCTCGGAAGCTAAGCACGGTCGGGCCTGGTTAGTACCTGGATGGGAGACCGCCTGGGAATACCAGGTGCTTTAAGCTATTTTCATTTGGGGTAAAAAAAATCATCCTTTCTCCTGTTTAAAGTCCTGTCTGGTGCCAGGAGCAATTGCTTACGGCCACACCACCGTGAACACGCCCGATCTCGTCTGATTTCGGAAGCTAAGCACGGTCGGGCCTGGTTAGTACCTGGATGGGAGACCGCCTGGGAATACCAGGTGCTGTATTCATTTGGGGTAAAAAAAATGATCCTTTCTCCTGTTTAAAGTCCTGTCTGGTGCCAGGAGTAATTGCTTACGGCCACACCACTGCGAACACGCCCGATCTCGTCTGATCTCGGAAGCTAAGCACGGTCGGGCCTGGTTAGTACCTGGATGGGAGACCGCCTGGGAATACCAGGTGCTGTAAGCTATTTTCATTTGGGGTAAAAAAAATCATCCTTTCTCCTGTTTAAAGTCCTGTCTGGTGCCAAGAGCAATTGCTTACGGCCACACCACCGTGAACACGCCCGATCTCGTCTGATCTCGGAAGCTAAGCACGGTCGGGCCTGGTTAGTACTTGGATGGGAGACCGCCTGGGAATACCAGGTGCTGTAATCTATTTTCATTTGGGGTAAAAAAAATGATCCTTTCTCCTGTTTAAAGTCCTGTCTGGTGCCAGGAGCAATTGCTTACGGCCACACCACTGCGAACACGCCCGATCTCGTCTGATCTCGGAAGCTAAGCACGGTCGGGCCTGGTTAGTACCTGGATGGGAGACCGCCTGGGAATACCAGGTGCTGTAAGCTATTTTCATCTGGGGTAAAAAAAATCATCCTTTCTCCTGTTTAAAGTCCTGTCTGGTGCCAGGAGCAATTGCTTACGGCAACACCACTGCGAACACGCCCGATCTCGTCTGATCTCGGAAGCTAAGCACGGACGGGCCTGGTTAGTACCTGGATGGGAGACCGCCTGGGAAAACCAGGTGCTGTAAGCTATTTTCATTTGGGGTAAAAAAAATCGTCCTTTCTCCTGTTTAAAGTCCTGTCTGGTGCCAGGAGCAATTGCTTACGGCCACACCACTGCGAAAACGCCCGATCTCGTCTGATATCGGAAGCTAAGCACGGTCGGGCCTGGTTAGTACTTGGATGGGAGACCGCCTGGGAATACCAGGTGCTGTAATCTATTTTCATTTGGGGTAAAAAAAATGATCCTTTCTCCTGTTTAAAGTCCTGTCTGGTGCCATGAGCAATTGCTTACGGCCCCACCACTGCGAGCACGCCTGATCTCGTCTGATCTCGGAAGCTAAGCACGGTCGGGCCTGGTTAGTACTTGGATGGGAGACCGCCTGGGAATACCAGGTGCTGTAATCTATTTTCATTTGGGGTAAAAAAAATGATCCTTTCTCCTGTTTAAAGTCCTGTCTGGTGCCATGAGCAATTGCTTACGGCCACACCACTGCGAACACGTCTGATCTCGGAAGCTAAGCACGGTCGGGCCTGGTTAGTACCTGGATGGGAGACCGCCTGGGAATACCAGGTGCTGTAAGCTATTTTCATTTGGGGTAAAAAAAATCATCCTTTCTCCTGTTTAAAGTCCTGTCTGGTGCCAGGAGCAATTGCTTACGGCCACACCACCGGGAACACGCCCGATCTCGTCTGATCTCGGAAGCTAAGCACGGTCGGGCCTGGTTAGGACTTGAATGGGAGACCGCCTGGGAATACCAGGTACTGTAATCTATTTTCATTTGGGGTAAAAAAAATGATCCTTTCTCCTGTTTAAAGTCCTGTCTGGTGCCAGGAGCAATTGTTTACGTCCACACCACTGCGAACACGCCCGATCTCGTCTGATCTCGGTAGCTAAGCACGGTCGGGCCTGGTTAGTACTTGGATGGGAGACCGCCTGGGAATACCAGGTGCTGTAATCTATTTTCATTTGGGGTAAAAAAAATGATCCTTTCTCCTGTTTAAAGTCCTGTCTGGTGCCAGGAGTAATTGCTTACGGCCACACCACTGCGAACACGCCCAATCTCGTCTGATCTCGGAAGCTAAGCACGGTCGGGCCTGGTTAGTACCTGGATGGGAGACCGCCTGGGAATACCAGGTGCTGTAAGCTATTTTCATTTGGGGTAAAAAAAATCATCCTTTCTCCTGTTTAAAGTCCTGTCTGGTGCAAGGAGCAATTTCTTACGGCCACACCACCGTGAACACGCCCGATCTCGTCTGATCTCGGAAGCTAAGCACGGTCGGGCCTGGTTAGTACTTGGATGGGAGACCGCCTGGGAATACCAGGTGCTGTAAGCTATTTTCATTTGGGGTAAAAAAAATCATCCTTTCTCCTGTTTAAAGTCCTGTCTGGTGCCACGAGCAATTGCTTACGGCCACACCACCGTGAACACGCCCGATCTCGTCTGATATCGGAAGCTAAGCACGGTCGGGCCTGGTTAGTACTTGGATGGGAGACCGCCTGGGAATACCAGGTGCTGTAATCTATTTTCATTTGGGGTAAAAAAAATGATCCTTTCTCCTGTTTAAAGTCCTGTCTGGTGCCATGAGCAATTGCTTACGGCCACACCACTGCGAACACGCCCGATCTCGTCTGATCTCGGAAGCTAAGCACGGTCGGGCCTGGTTAGTACCTGGATGGGAGACCGCCTGGCAATAACAGGTGCTGTAAGCTATTTTCATTTGGGGTAAAAAAAATCATCCTTTCTCCTGTTTAAAGTCCTGTCTGGTGCCAGGTGCAATTGCTTAAGGCCACACCACCGTGAACACGCCCGATCTCGTCTGATCTCGGAAGCTAAGCACGGTCGGGCCCCTGGATGGGAGACCGCCTGGCAATACCAGGTGCTGTAAGCTATTTTCATTTGGGGTAAAAAAAATCATCCTTTCTCCTGTTTAAAGTCCTGTCTGGTGCTAGGAGCAATTGCTTACGGCCACACCACTGCGAACACGCCTGATCTCGGAAGCTAAGCACAGACGGGCCTGGTTAGTACTTGGATGGGAGACCGCCTGGGAATACCAGGTGCTGTAAGCTATTTTCATTTGGGGTAAAAAAAATCATCCTTTCTCCTGTTTAAAGTCCTGTCTGGTGCCAGGAGCAATTGCTTACGGCCACACCACCGGGAACACGCCCGAGCTCGTCTGATCTCGGAAGCTAAGCACGGTCGGGCCTGGTTAGGACTTGAATGGGAGACCGCCTGGGAATACCAGGTACTGTAATCTATTTTCATTTGGGGTAAAAAAAATGATCCTTTCTCCTGTTTAATGTCCTGTCTGGTGCCAGGAGCAATTGTTTACGTCCACACCACTGCGAACACGCCCGATCTCGTCTGATCTCGGTAGCTAAGCACGGTCGGGCCTGGTTAGTACTTGGATGGGAGACCGCCTGGGAATACCAGGTGCTGTAATCTATTTTCATTTGGGGTAAAAAAAATGATCCTTTCTCCTGTTTAAAGTCCTGTCTGGTGCAAGGAGCAATTTCTTACGGCCACACCACCGTGAACACGCCCGATCTCGTCTGATCTCGGAAGCTAAGCACGGTCGGGCCTGGTTAGTACTTGGATGGGAGACCGCCTGGGAATACCAGGTGCTGTAAGCTATTTTCATTTGGGGTAAAAAAAATCATCCTTTCTCCTGTTTAAAGTCCTGTCTGGTGCCACGAGCAATTGCTTACGGCCACACCACCGTGAACACGCCCGATCTCGTCTGATATCGGAAGCTAAGCACGGTCGGGCCTGGTTAGTACTTGGATGGGAGACCGCCTGGGAATACCAGGTGCTGTAATATATTTTCATTTGGGGTAAAAAAAATGATCCTTTCTCCTGTTTAAAGTCCTGTCTGGTGCCACGAGCAATTGCTTACGGCCACACCACCGGGAACACGCCCGATCTCGACTGATCTCGGAAGCTAAGCACGGTCGGGCCTGGTTAGTACCTGGATGGGAGACCGCATGGGAATACCAGGTGCTGTAATATATTTTCATTTGGGGTAAAAAAAATGATCCTTTCTCCTGTTTAAAGTCCTGTCTGGTGCCAGGAGTAATTGCTTAAGGCCACACCACTGCGAACACGCCCGATCTCGACTGATCTCGGAAGCTAAGCACGGTCGGGCCTGGTTAGTACCTGGATGGGAGACCGCATGGGAATACCAGGTGCTGTAAGCTATTTTCATTTGGGGTAAAAAAAATCATCCTTTCTCCTGTTTAAAGTCCTGTCTGGTGTCAGGAGCAATTGCTTACGGCCACACCACTGCGAACAGGTCTGATCTCGGAAGCTAAGCACGGTCGGGCCTGGTTAGTACCTGGATGGGAGACCGCCTGGGAATACCAGGTGCTGTAAGCTATTTTCATTTGGGGTAAAAAAAATCATCCTTTCTCCTGTTTAAAGTCCTGTCTGGTGCCAGGAGCAATTGCTTACGGCCACACCACCGTGAACACGCCCGATCTCGTCTGATATCGGAAGCTAAGCACGGTCGGGCCTGGTTAGGACTTGAATGGGAGACCGCCTGGGAATACCAGGTACTGTAATCTATTTTCATTTGGGGTAAAAAAAATGATCCTTTCTCCTGTTTAATGTCCTGTCTGGTGCCACGAGCAATTGCTTACGGCCACACCACCGGGAACACGCCCGATCTCGACTGATCTCGGAAGCTAAGCACGGTCGGGCCTGGTTAGTACCTGGATGGGAGACCGCATGGGAATACCAGGTGCTGTAATATATTTTCATTTGGGGTAAAAAAAATGATCCTTTCTCCTGTTTAAAGTCCTGTCTGGTGCCAGGAGTAATTGCTTAAGGCCACACCACTGCGAACACGCCCGATCTCGACTGATCTCGGAAGCTAAGCACGGTCGGGCCTGGTTAGTACCTGGATGGGAGACCGCATGGGAATACCAGGTGCTGTAAGCTATTTTCATTTGGGGTAAAAAAAATCATCCTTTCTCCTGTTTAAAGTCCTGTCTGGTGCCAGGAGCAATTGCTTACGGCCACACCACTGCGAACAGGCCTGATCGCGTCTGATCTCGGAAGCTAAGCACGGTCGGGCCTGGTTAGTACCTGGATGGGAGACCGCCTGGGAATACCAGGTGCTGTAAGCTATTTTCATTTGGGGTAAAAAAAATCATCCTTTCTCCTGTTTAAAGTCCTGTCTGGTGCCAGGAGAAATTGCTTACGGCCACACCACCGTGAACACGCCCGATCTCGTCTGATATCGGAAGCTAAGCACGGTCGGGCCTGGTTAGTACTTGGATGGGAGGCCGCCTGGGAATACCAGGTGCTGTAAGCTATTTTCATTTGGGGTAAAAAAAATCATCCTTTCTCCTGTTTAAAGTCCTGTCTGGTGCCAGGAGCAATTGCTTACGGCAACACCACTGCGAACACGCCCGATCTCGTCTGATCTCGGAAGCTAAGCATGGTCGGGCCTGGTTAGTACCTGGATGGGAGACCGCCTGGGAATACCAGGTGCTGTAAGCTATTTTCATTTGGGGTAAAAAAAATCGTCCTTTCTCCTGTTTAAAGTCCTGTCTGGTGCCAGGAGCAATTGCTTACGGCCACACCACTGCGAAAACGCCCGATCTCGTCTGATATCGGAAGCTAAGCACGGTCGGGCCTGGTTAGTACTTGGATGGGAGACCGCCTGGGAATACCAGGTGCTGTAATCTATTTTCATTTGGGGTAAAAAAAATCATCCTTTCTCCTGTTTAAAGTCCTGTCTGGTGCTAGGAGCAATTGCTTACGGCCACACCACTGCGAACACGCCTGATCTCGGAAGCTAAGCACGGACGGGCCTGGTTAGTACTTGGATGGGAGACCGCCTGGGAATACCAGGTGCTGTAAGCTATTTTCATTTGGGGTAAAAAAAATCATCCTTTCTCCTGTTTAAAGTCCTGTCTGGTGCCAGGAGCAATTGCTTACGGCCACACCACCGGGAACACGCCCGATCTCGTCTGATCTCGGAAGCTAAGCACGGTCGGGCCTGGTTAGGACTTGAATGGGAGACCGCCTGGGAATACCAGGTACTGTAATCTATTTTCATTTGGGGTAAAAAAAATGATCCTTTCTCCTGTTTAAAGTCCTGTCTGGTGCCAGGAGCAATTGTTTACGTCCACACCACTGCGAACACGCCCGATCTCGTCTGATCTCGGTAGCTAAGCACGGTCGGGCCTGGTTAGTACCTGGATGGGAGACCGCCTGGCAATACCAGGTGCTGTAAGCTATTTTCATTTGGGGTAAAAAAAATCATCCTTTCTCCTGTTTAAAGTCCTGTCTGGTGCCAGGTGCAATTGCTTAAGGCCACACCACCGTGAACACGCCCGATCTCGTCTGATCTCGGAAGCTAAGCACGGTCGGGCCCCTGGATGGGAGACCGCCTGGCAATACCAGGTGCTGTAAGCTATTTTCATTTGGGGTAAAAAAAATCATCCTTTCTCCTGTTTAAAGTCCTGTCTGGTGCTAGGAGCAATTGCTTACGGCCACACCACTGCGAACACGCCTGATCTCGGAAGCTAAGCACAGACGGGCCTGGTTAGTACTTGGATGGGAGACCGCCTGGGAATACCAGGTGCTGTAAGCTATTTTCATTTGGGGTAAAAAAAATCATCCTTTCTCCTGTTTAAAGTCCTGTCTGGTGCCAGGAGCAATTGCTTACGGCCACACCACCGGGAACACGCCCGAGCTCGTCTGATCTCGGAAGCTAAGCACGGTCGGGCCTGGTTAGGACTTGAATGGGAGACCGCCTGGGAATACCAGGTACTGTAATCTATTTTCATTTGGTGTAAAAAAAATGATCCTTTCTCCTGTTTAAAGTCCTGTCTGGTGCCAGGAGCAATTGTTTACGTCCACACCACTGCGAACACGCCCGAACTCGTCTGATCTCGGTAGCTAAGCACGGGCGGGCCTGGTTAGTACTTGGATGGGAGACCGCCTGGGAATACCAGGTGCTGTAATCTATTTTCATTTGGGGTAAAAAAAATGATCCTTTCTCCTGTTTAAAGTCCTGTCTGGTGCCAGGAGTAATTGCTTACGGCCACACCACTGCGAACACGCCCGATCTCGTCTGATCTCGGAAGCTAAGCACGGTCGGGCCTGGTTAGTACCTGGATGGGAGACCGCCTGGGAATACCAGGTGCTGTAAGCTATTTTCATTTGGGGTAAAAAAAATCATCCTTTCTCCTGTTTAAAGTCCTGTCTGGTGCAAGGAGCAATTTCTTACGGCCACACCACCGTGAACACGCCCGATCTCGTCTGATCTCGGAAGCTAAGCACGGTGGGGCCTGGTTAGTACTTGGATGGGAGACCGCCTGGGAATACCAGGTGCTGTAAGCTATTTTCATTTGGGGTAAAAAAAATCATCCTTTCTCCTGTTTAAAGTCCTGTCTGGTGCCACGAGCAATTGCTTACGGCCACACCACCGTGAACACGCCCGATCTCGACTGATCTCGGAAGCTAAGCACGGTCGGGCCTGGTTAGTACCTGGATGGGAGACCGCATGGGAATACCAGGTGCTGTAAGCTATTTTCATTTGGGGTAAAAAAAATCATCCTTTCTCCTGTTTAAAGTCCTGTCTGGTGCCAGGAGAAATTGCTTACGGCCACACCACTGCGAACACGCCCGATCTCGTCTGATCTCGGAAGCTAAGCACGGTCGGGCCTGGTTAGTACCTGGATGGGAGACCGCCTGGGAATACCAGGTGCTGTAAGCTATTTTCATTTGGGGTAAAAAAAATCATCCTTTCTCCTGTTTAAAGTCCTGTCTGGTGCCAGGAGCAAATGCTTACGGCCACACCACCGTGAACACGCCCGATCTTGTCTGATATCGGAAGCTAAGCACGGTCGGGCCTGGTTAGTACTTGGATGGGAGACCGCCTGGGAATACCAGGTGCTGTAATCTATTTTCATTTGGGGTAAAAAAAATGATCCTTTCTCCTGTTTAAAGTCCTGTCTGGTGCCATGAGCAATTGCTTACGGCCACACCACTGCGAACACGCCCGATCTCGTCTGATCTCGGAAGCTAAGCACGGTCGGGCCTGGTTAGTACCTGGATGGGAGGCCGCCTGGGAATACCAGGTGCTGTAAGCTATTTTCATTTGGGGTAAAAAAAATCATCCTTTCTCCTGTTTAAAGTCCTGTCTGGTGCCAGGAGCAATTGCTTACGGCCACACCACTGCGAACACGCCCGGTATCGTCTGATCTCGGAAGCTAAGCACGGTCGGGCCTGGTTAGTACCTGGATGGGAGACCGCCTGGGAATACCAGGTGCTGTAAGCTATTTTCATTTGGGGTAAAAAAAATCATCCTTTCTCCTGTTTAAAGTCCTGTCTGGTGCTAGGAGAAATTGCTTACGGCCACACCACTGCGAACACGCCTGATCTCGGAAGCTAAGCACGGACGGGCCTGGTTAGTACCTGGATGGGAGACCGCCTAGGAATACCAGGTGCTGTAAGCTATTTTCATTTGTGGTAAAAAAAATCATCCTTTCTCCTGTTTAAAGTCCTGTCTGGTGCCAGGAGCAATTGCTTACGGCCACACCACCGTGAACACGCCCGATCTCGTCTGATCTCGGAAGCTAAGCACAGTCGGGCCTGGTTAGTACTTGGATGGGAGACCGCCTGGGAATACCAGGTGCTGTAATCTATTTTCATTTGGGGTAAAAAAAAATCATCCTTTCTCCTGTTTAAAGTCCTGTCTGGTGCCAGGAGCAATTGCTTACGGCCACACCACCGTGAACACGCCCGATCTCGTCTGATCTCGGAAGGTAAGCACAGTCGGGCCTGGTTAGTACTTGGATGGGAGACCGCCTGGGAATACCAGGTGCTGTAAGCTATTTTCATTTGGGGTAAAAAAAATCATCCTTTCTCCTGTTTAAAGTCCTGTCTGGTGCCACGAGCAATTGCTTACGGCCACACCACCGTGAACACGCCCGATCTCGTCTGATATCGGAAGCTAAGCACGGTCGGGCCTGGTTAGTACTTAGATGGGAGACCGCCTGGGAATACCAGGTGCTGTAATCTATTTTCATTTGGGGTAAAAAAAATGATCCTTTCTCCTGTTTAAAGTCCTGTCTGGTGCCATGAGCAATTGCTTACGGCCACACCACTGCGAACACGCCCGATCTCGTCTGATCTCGGAAGCTAAGCACGGTCGGGCCTGGTTAGTACCTGGATGGGAGACCGCCTGGCAATACCAGGTG
>NC_140271.1:28606864-28614364 GCF_964030765.1 Micromesistius poutassou
CGCCTGGGAATACCAGGTGCTGTTGGGGTAAAAAAAATCATCCTTTCTCCTGTTTAAAGTCCTGTCTGGTGCCAGGAGCAATTACTTACGGCCACACCACCGGGAACACGCCCGATCTCGTCTGATCTCGGAAGCTAAGCACGGTCGTGCCTGGTTAGGACTTGAATGGGAGACCGCCTGGGAATACCAGGTGCTGTAATCTATTTTCATTTGGGGTAAAAAAAAATGATCCTTTCTCCTGTTTAAAGTCCTGTCTGGTGCCAGGAGCAATTGCTTACGGCCACACCACTGCGAACATGCCCGATCTCGTCTGATCTCGGAAGCTAAGCACGGTCGGGCTTGGTTAGTACTTGGATGGGAGAAAGCATGGGAATACCAGGTGCTGTAATCTATTTTCATTTGGGGTAAAAGAAATGATCCTTTCTCCTGTTTAAAGTCCTGTCTGGTGCCAGGAGCAATTGCTTACGGCCACACCACCGTGAACACGCCCGATCTCGTCTGATCTCGAAAGGTAAGCACAGTCGGGCCTGGTTAGTACTTGGATGGGAGACCGCCTGGGAATACCAGGTGCTGTAAGCTATTTTCATTTGGGGTAAAAAAAATCATCCTTTCTCCTGTTTAAAGTCCTGTCTGGTGCCAGGAGCAATTATTTACGTCCACACCACTGCGAACACGCCCGATCTCGTCTGATCTCGGTAGCTAAGCACGGTCGGGCCTGGTTAGTACTTGGATGGGAGACCGCCTGGGAATACCAGGTGCTGTAATCTATTTTCATTTGGGGTAAAAAAAATGATCCTTTCTCCTGTTTAAAGTCCTGTCTGGTGCCAGGAGCAATTGCTTACGGCCACACCACTGCGAACACGCCCGATCTCGTCTGATCTCGGAAGCTAAGCACGGTCGGGCCCGGTTAGTACCTGGATGGGAGACCGCCTGGGAATACCAGGTGCTGTAAGCTATTTTCATTTGGGGTAAAAAAAATCATCCTTTCTCCTGTTTAAAGTCCTGTCTGGTGCAAGTAGCAATTGCTTATGGCCACACCACCGTGAACACGCCCATTCTCGTCTGATCTCGGAAGCTAAGCACGGTCGGGCCTGGTTAGTACTTGGATGGGAGACCACCTGGGAATACCAGGTGCTGTAAGCTATTTTCATTTGGGGTAAAAAAAATCATCCTTTCTCCTGTTTAAAGTCCTGTCTGGTGCCACGAGCAATTGCTTACGGCCACACCACCGTGAACACGCCCGATCTCGTCTGCTATCGGAAGCTATGCACGGTCGGGCCTGGTTAGTACTTGGATGGGAGACCGCCTGGGAATACCAGGTGCTGTAATCTATTTTCATTTGGGGTAAAAAAAATGATCCTTTCTCCTGTTTAAAGTCCTGTCTGGTGCCATGAGCAATTGCTTACGGCCACACCACTGCGAACACGCCCGATCTCATCTGATCTCGGAAGCTAAGCACGGTCGGGCCTGGTTAGTACCTGGATGGGAGACCGCCTGGGAATGCCAGGTGCTGTAAGCTATTTTCATTTGGGGTAAAAAAAATCACCCTTTCTCCTGTTTAAAGTCCTGTCTGGTGCCCGGAGCAATTGCTTACGGCCACACCACCGTGAACACGCCCGATCTCGTCTGATCTCGGAAGCTCAGCACGGTCGGGCCTGGTTAGTACCTGGATGGGAGACCGCCTGGGAATACCAGGTGCTGTAAGCTATTTTCATTTGGGGTAAAAAAAATCATCCTTTCTCCTGTTTAAAGTCCTGTCTGGTGCCAGGAGCAATTGCTTACGGCCACACCACCGTGAACACGCCCGATCTCGTCTGATATCGGAAGCTAAGCACGGTCGGGCCTGGTTAGTACTTGGATGGGAGACCGCCTGGGAATTCCAGGTGCTGTAATCTATTTTCATTTGGGGTAAAAAAAATCATCCTTTCTCCTGTTTAAAGTCCTGTCTGGTGCCATGAGCAATTGCTTACGGCCACACCACTGAGAACACGCCCAATCTCGTCTGATCTCGGAAGCTAAGCACGGTCGGGCCTGGTTAGTACCAGGATGGGAGACCGCCTGGGAATACCAGGTGCTGTAAGCTATTTTCATTTGGGGTAAAAAAAATCATCCTTTCTCCTGTTTAAAGTCCTGTCTGGTGCCAGGAGCAATTGCTTACGGCCACACCACTGCGAACACGACCGATCTCGTATGATCTTGGAAGCGAAGCACGGTCGGGCCTGGTTAGTACTTGGATGGGAGACCGCCTGGGAATACCAGGTGCTGTAAGCTATTTTCATTTGGGGTAAAAAAAATCATCCTTTCTCCTGTTTAAAGTCCTGTCTGGTGCCAGGAGCAATTACTTACGGCCACACCACCGGGAACACGCCCGATCTCGTCTGATCTCGGAAGCTAAGCACGGTCGTGCCTGGTTAGGACTTGAATGGGAGACCGCCTGGGAATACCAGGTGCTGTAATCTATTTTCATTTGTGGTAAAAAAAATCATCCTTTCTCCTGTTTAAAGTCCTGTCTGGTGCCAGGTGTAATTGCTTTATGCCACACCACCGTGAACACGCCCGATCTCGTCTGATCTCGGAAGCTAAGCACGGTCGGGCCTGGGTAGTACTTGGATGGGAGACCGCCTGGGAATACCAGGTGCTGTAATCTATTTTCATTTGGGGTAAAAAAAAATCATCCTTTCTCCTGTTTAAATTCCTGTCTGGTGCCATGAGTAATTGCTTAAGGCCACACCACCGTGAACACGCCCGATCTCGTCTGATCTCGGAAGCTAAGCACGGTCGGGCCTGGTTAGTACTTGGATGGGAGACCGCCTGGGAATACCAGGTGCTGTAATCTATTTTCATTTGGGGTAAAAAAAATCATCCTTTCTCCTGTTTAAAGTCCTGTCTGGTGCCAGGTGCAATTGCTTAAGGCCCCACCACCGTGAACACGCCCGATCTCGTCTGATCTCGGAAGCTAAGCACGGTCGGGCCTGGTTAGTACTTGGATGGGAGACCGCCTGGGAATACCAGGTGCTGTAATCTATTTTCATTTGTGGTAAAAAAAATCATCCTTTCTCCTGTTTAAAGTCCTGTCTGGTGCCAGGTGAAATTGCTTAAGGCCACACCACCGTGAACACGCCCGATCTCGTCTCATCTCGGAAGCTAAGCACGGTCTGGCCTGGTTAGTACTTGGATGGGAGACCGCCTGGGAATACCAGGTGCTGTAATCTATTTTCATTTGTGGTAAAAAAAAATCATCCTTTCTCCTGTTTAAAGTCCTGTCTGGTGCCATGAGTAATTGCTTAAGGCCACACCACCGTGAACACGCCCGATCTCGTCTGATCTCGGAAGCTAAGCACGGTCGGGCCTGGTTGGTACTTGGATGGGATACCGCCTGGGAATACCAGGTGCTGTAATCTATTTTCATTTGGGGTAAAAAAAATCATCCTTTCTCCTGTTTAAAGTCCTGTCTGGTGCCAGGTGCAATTGCTTAAGGCCACACCACCGTGAACACGCCCGATCTCGTCTGATCTCGGAAGCTAAGCACGGTCGGGCTTGGTTAGTACTTGGATGGGAGACCGCCTGGGAATACCAGGTGCTGTAATCTATTTTCATTTGTGGTAAAAAAAATCATCCTTTCTCCTGTTTAAAGTCCTGTCTGGTGCCATGAGTAATTGCTTAAGGCCACACCACCGTGAACACGCCCGATCTCGTCTGATCTCGGAAGCTAAGCACGGTCGGGCCTGGTTTGTACTTGGATGGGAGACAGCCTGGGAATACCAGGTGCTGTAATCTATTTTCATTTGGGGTAAAAAAAATCATCCTTTCTCCTGTTTAAAGTCCTGTCTGGTGCCAGGTGCAATTGTTTAAGGCCACACCACCGTGAACACGCCCGATCTCGTCTGATCTCGGAAGCTAAGCACGGTGGGGCCTGGTTAGTACTTGGATGTGAGACCGCCTGGGAATACCAGGTGCTGTAATCTATTTTCATTTGGGGTAAAAAAAATCATCCTTTCTCCTGTTTAAAGTCCTGTCTGGTGCCAGGTGCAATTGCTTAAGGCCACACCACCGTGAACACGCTCGATATCGTCTGATCTCGGAAGCTAAGCACGGTCGGGCCTGGTTAGTACGTGGATGGGAGACCGCCTGGGAATACCAGGTGCTGTAATCTATTTTCATTTGTGGTAAAAAAAATCATCCTTTGTCCTGTTTAAAGTCCTGTATGGTGCCATGAGTAATTGCTTAAGGCCACACCTCCGTGAACACGCCCGATCTCGTCTGATCTCGGAAGCTAAGCACGGTCGGGCCTGGTTAGTACTTGGATGGGAGACCGCCTGGGAATACCAGGTGCTGTAATCTATTTTCATTTGGGGTAAAAAAAATCATCCTTTCTCCTGTTTAAAGTCCTGTCTGGTGCCAGGTGCAATTGCTTAAGGCCACACCACCGTGAACACGCCCGATCTCCTCTGATCTCGGAAGCTAAGCACGGTGGGGCCTGGTTAGTACTTGGATGTGAGACCGCCTGGGAATACCAGGTGCTGTAATCTAATTTCATTTGGGGTAAAAAAAATCATCCTTTCTCCTGTTTAAAGTCCTGTCTGGTGCCAGGAGCAATTGCTTACGGCCACACCACCGTGATCTCGTCTGATCCCGTTCAGGTGCGCAAGCAGGAAGTGAGCACAGAGCAGTTGAGTGTTTGTTGGGACCGTGTGTGCTTGATAGTGAGAAGGCACTTTTTTGTTGATAGTTTTATTGTTTCATTCATAGTTTGATAGTTTCATAGTTTGTTTCATTCCCCCTGCAGCCTGGCTGTTTGGGGGATTGTTTCATACTTTCTTGTTTAGATGGATAATCTGGTAAATGGGAAAATAGGTGGAAAGGCCACTTTGATTCATGTGGAACCCGATATTGATCATGCTTCTCGTGATTGGATGGATAATTTAGTAAATGAAAACATGGGAGCTACTACCAGTTTGACACATGTAGAACAGGTGACTGAGCCTGAGCATGTTGAAGTAAGAGAGAAAGGAATAACACAGACTAATTCCGTTAGTACAGAGGGAGAAAACATGGTGAATAGCAGGAGAGATAAAGAGGGTCTAAATGAAGTGATGAATGCGGGAGAGAGTGACGGTGGCTATAAAAAGGAGCTGACGTTGATTGTAGAGCTGGTCGGTGAAGACAATATAACTATGATGGAGCTATTGCGAGGAATCAAAGATAAGTGCGGGATTGTTCTGGCCTGCAGGGTCAAAAGTAAGATCATATACGAGATCACCATGCAGGAGGGAAAGGGCAAGACGAGGTTATTGGATGGGTTCAAAATCAAAAACACTCAGGTGACAGCTAAAGAAGTACGCAGCAATGAAATAGTTGTTTCATTTCTAAACTTGCCACCTTATATTTCTGACGCTGAAATAAGGCAGAAACTCTCAACGTGGGGCGTGAAGGCGATTTCGCCCATCAAAAGAAGGAAATGGCCTGGGACAGACGTGGCGGACGGGACAAGGTTCTGTAAAGTACAGTTCACTGAACTTGTACAGTCACTGCCCTACTCAACAAAGTTTGAGACGCTAGACGGAGGGGAGTACTTCCGCGTAATTCACGACAGGCAGGTGAAGGTCTGCAGGCTGTGCATCCAGCCAGGACATATTGTGAGAGAATGCCCAGACTTCACCTGCTATAAATGCAAGCGCCAGGGACACTATGCTAGGGAGTGTGACCTGCAGGGAGCAAGACGCGGAGAGGAGCGGCCGGTGGATGCGGAGCCAGCCGGTGGCGGCGAGAGCGTGTCCTGGTCCGAGGAGGAGCAGCGACAGCGGGACGAGGACATCGCATGCTCTGATCCCATACCATTGGAGGGAGAGGAGAACACCGGAGCTGCCAACGGAGAGGAGATGACCCCAGACACCATTGGCAGCGGTGTGGATGGCGTGTCCAGGGGGACGGGTCGCACGACGAGAGGAGCATCCGGGCAAAGTGCTGAAGAAGGCGCTAGCGCAGCGCCCAAAACTCCATCAGCCCTGGCGAATGAGCGAGGAGGCGGTCGACCTGGGAAGGTGGAGACCCCGGGGTGCGGAGAGGCTCCGCGGGACGGGACGGCTGTGGCTGCTTCACCTGGAAAGGAGCCAGACGATTCGAACATGGAGGTGAAGGGGACGGGAACATCGGAGGAAGGAGAGTTGATGGATTGCGAAGCGGTGAGAGCCAGCAGGAAAAGAATGAACAAAAAGAAGGACAAAAGGGAGCCAAAAGAGCGGAAGGTATGACCCATCGAGCATCTATGGAAATCTGTGTTTTTCTTTGCATTACTATGGTCATTATAACATCCCTAAATGCGAATGGCCTGAGGAACATGATAAAGCTAGAAAGAGCGATTGAACTGTGTAAATCGGACATGTTGTGCCTGCAGGAGACGCACTGGGATGATGGAATTGTGAAAAACCTTGGGAAACTTTGGAAAGGGCCCATATTTACAGATAATGGGAGTGCGAAGGCACGTGGAGTGGCGATCCTTGTCAGAGAGAGGTCTGTTAGTGGAGCAAAACAGACCTTTTGTGGAGGGAATGGAAGAGTGATAGCGATTGAATTTGTGCACAATAAAAACACATATAAATTAATCAATATATATGCACCAAACGTGGAGGAAATGAGGAAAGATTTTTTCAAGGACTTGGAGGTTCTGTGCACGGGAGGTTGTATGATGGTTGGTGACTATAATGTAAAATTATCAAGACTAGATTATTCAAATTACGTAAAATACAGGTATGATGGGTCAAGGAACTTTCTGAAAAACATGATGGCAGAACACAAAATGGTGGACATATGGAGGGAGGAAAATGCAGACAGTAAAGGGTTTTCGCGGAGGCAGGTGGTTATGGGGACCCTTAGACAGAGTCGAATAGACCTGGTCCTGGTTAAGGAAAACATTGTCAGCAAAATAAAGGAGGTGAAATATACTTTTACCACTCTTAGTGATCATGCAATCCTGTCACTGAGGTTAAGGGACGTATGTGTAAGGAATGTAGGTGGAGGAATGTGGTGCCTAAACAATAGCTTATTAGGAGAGGATTCATATAAAGAGATGATAGCTAAATGTATCAAAGAAGAAATAGAGAACATTTTAAACGGAGATAATATTTGTATTTGGTGGGAAAAATTGAAAGAAAAAGTTAAAAAGAAAAGCATACACTATGCCAAACAAATGAACTTTAGAAAGGAGCAGGTAGAGAAAGAGATACAAAATAAATTAAATGAAGAAGCAGGGAAAGCAGACAAAGATGCAAATTATAATATACAAAAGTATATGGAATTGAGAAGGGAACTAAAAGAGTGTGAGAAAAATAAATATGATGGGGCGATAGTAAGGAGTAGAGTACAGTATGCTGTAGAGGGAGAAAGGTGCACAGCGTACTTTCTAAACCTAGAGAAAAATAAACAGGAAAATAATTATATAAATGAACTACAGAATGAAAATGGAGAGAAGGTAAATGATTTGGTTAGCATCTTGAATACAGT
>NC_140271.1:28641864-28646864 GCF_964030765.1 Micromesistius poutassou
CCTTTCTCCTGTTTAAAGTCCTGTCTGGTGCCAGGAGCAATTGCTTACGGCCACACCACCGTGAACACGCCCGATATCGTCTGATCTCGGAAGCTAAGCACAGTCGGGCCTGGTTAGTACTTGGATGGGAGACCGCCTGGGAGTACCAGGTGCTGTAAGCTATTTTCATTTGGGGTAAAAAAAATCATCCTTTCTCCTGTTTAAAGTCCTGTCTGGTGCCAGGAGCAATTGCTTACGGCCACACCACCGTGAACACGCCCGATCTCGTCTGATCTCGGAAGCTAAGCACGGTCGGGCCTGGTTAGTACTTGGATGGGAGACCGCCTGGGAATACCAGGTGCTGTAATCTATTTTAATTTGGGGTAAAAAAAATGATCCTTTCTCCTGTTTAAAGTCCTGTCTGGTGCCAGGAGCAATTGCTTAAGGCCACACCACTGCGAACACGCCCGATCTCGTCTGATCTCGGAAGCTAAGCACGGTCGGTGCTGGTTAGTACCTGGATGGGAGACCGCCTGGGAATACCAGGTGCTGTAAGCTATTTTCATTTGGGGTAAAAAAAATCATCCTTTCTCCTGTTTAAAGTCCTGTCTGGTGCCAGGAGCAATTGCTTACGGCCACACCACCGTGAACACGCCCGATCTCGTCTGATCTCGGAAGCTAAGCACGGTCGGGCCTGGTTAGTACTTGGATGGGAGACCGCCTGGGAATACCAGATGCTGTAAGCTATTTTCATTTGGGGTAAAAGAAATCATCCTTTCTCCTGTTTAAAGTCCTGTCTGGTGCCAGGAGCAATTGCTTACGGCCACACCACCGTGATCTCGTCTGATCTCGGAAGCTAAGCACGGTCGGGCCTGGTTAGTACTTGGATGGGAGACCGCCTGGGAATACCAGGTGCTGTAATCTATTTTCATTTGGGGTAAAAAAAATCATCCTTTCTCCTGTTTAAAGTCCTGTCTGGTGCCAGGAGCAATTTCTTACGGCCACACCACCGTGAACACGCCCGATCTCGTCTAATCTCGGAAGCTAAGCACGGTCGGGCCTAGTTAGTACTTGGATGGGAGACCGACTGGCAATACCAGGTGCTGTAATCTATTTTCATTTGGGGTAAAAAAATTTATCCTTTCTCCTGTTTAAAGTCCTGTCTGGTGCCAGGAGCAATTGCTTACGGCCACACCACCGCGAACACGCCCGATCTCGTCTGATCTCGGAAGCTCAGCACGGTGGGGCCTGGTTAGTACTTGGATGGGAGACCGCCTGGGAATACCAGGTGCTGTAATCTATTTTCATTTGGGGTAAAAAAAATCATCCTTTCTCCTGTTTAAAGTCCTGTCTGGTGCCAGGAGCAATTGCTTACGGCCACACCACTGCGAACACGCCCGATCTCGTCTGATCTCGGAAGCTAAGCACGGTCGGGCCAGGTTAGTACCAAGATGGGAGACCGCCTGGGAATACCAGGTGCTGTAAGCTATTTTCATTTGGGGTAAAAAAAATCATCCTTTCTCCTGTTTAAAGTCCTGTCTGGTGCCAGGAGCAATTGCTTACGGCCACACCACCGTGAACACGCCCCATCTCGTCTGATCTCGGAAGCTAAGCAAGGTCTGGCCTGGTTAGTACTTGGATGGGAGACCGCCTGGGAATACCAGGTGCTGTAATCTATTTTCATTTGGGGTAAAAAAAAATGATCCTTTCTCCTGTTTAAAGTCCTGTCTGGTGCCAGGAGCAACTGCTTACGGCCACACCACCGTGCACACGCCCGATCTCGTCTGATCTCGGTAGCTAAGCACGTTCGGGCCTGGTTAGTACTTGGATGGGAGACCGCCTGGGAATACCAGGTGCTGTAATCTATTTTCATTTGGGGTAAAAAAAATGATCCTTTCTCATGTTTAAAGTCCTGTCTGGTGCCAGGAGCAATTGCTTACGGCCACACCACTGCGAACACGCCCGATCTCGTCTGATCTCGGAAGCTAAGCACGGTTGGGCCTGGTTAGTACCTGGATGGGAGACCGCCTGGGAATACCAGGTGCTGTAAGCTATTTTCATTTGGGGTAAAAAAAATCATCCTTTCTCCTGTTTAAAGTCCTGTCTGGTGCCAGGAGCAATTGCTTACGGCCACACCACCGTGAACACGCCCGATCTCGTCTGATCTCGGAAGCTCAGCACGGTGGGGCCTGGTTAGTACTTGGATGGGAGACCGCCTGGGAATACCAGGTGCTGTAATCTATTTTCATTTGGGGTAAAAAAAATCATCCTTTCTCCTGTTTAAAGTCCTGTCTGGTGCCAGGAGCAATTGCTTACGGCCACACCACTGCGAACACGCCCGATCTCGTCTGATCTCGGAAGCTAAGCACGGTCGGGCCTGGTTAGTACTTGGATGGGAGACCGCCTCGGAATACCAGGTGCTGTAATCTATTTTCATTTGGGGTAAAAAAAATGATCCTTTCTCCTGTTGAAAGTCCTGTCTGGTGCCAGGAGCAATTGCTTACGGCCACACCACCGTGAACACGCCCGATATCGTCTGATCTCGGAAGCTAAGCACGGTCGGGCCTGGTTAGTACTTGGATGGGAGACCGCCTGGGAATACCAGGTGCTGTAAGCTATTTTCATTTGGGGTAAAAAAAATCATCCTTTCTCCTGTTTAAAGTCCTGTCTGGTGCCAGGAGCAATTGCTTACGGCCACACCACCGTGAACACACCCGATCTCGTCTGATCTCGGAAGCTAAGCACGGTCGGGCCTGGTTAGTACTTGGATGGGAGACCGCCTGGGAATACCAGGTGCTGTAATCTATTTTCATTTGGGGTAAAAAAAATGATCCTTTCTCCTGTTTAAAGTCCTGTCTGGTGCCAGGAGCAATTGCTTAAGGCCACACCACTGCGAACACGCCCGATCTCGTCTGATCTCGGAAGCTAAGCACGGTCGGGGCTGGTTAGTACCTGGATGGGAGACCGCCTGGGAATACCAGGTGCTGTAAGCTATTTTCATTTGGGGTAAAAAAAATCATCCTTTCTCCTGTTTAAAGTCCTGTCTGGTGCCAGGAGCAATTGTTTACGGCCACACCACCGTGAACACGCCCGATCTCGTCTGATCTCGGAAGCTAAGCACGGTCGGGCCTGGTTAGTACTTGGATGGGAGACCGCCTGGGAATACCAGATGCTGTAAGCTATTTTCATTTGGGGTAAAAGAAATCATCCTTTCTCCTGTTTAAAGTCCTGTCTGGTGCCAGGAGCAATTGCTTACGGCCACACCACCGTGATCTCGTCTGATCTCGGAAGCTAAGCACGGTCGGGCCTGGTTAGTACTTGGATGGGAGACCGCCTGGGAATACCAGGTGCTGTAATCTATTTTCATTTGGGGTAAAAAATATGATCCTTTCTCCTGTTTAAAGTCCTGTCTGGTGCCAGGAGCAATTGCTAAAGGCCACACCACTGTGAACACGCCCGATCTCGTCTGATCTCGGAAGCTAAGCACGGTCGGGCCTGGTTAGTACCTGGATGGGAGACCGCCTGGGAATACCAGGTGCTCTAAGCTATTTTCATTTGGGGTAAAAAAAATCATCCTTTCTCCTGTTTAAAGTCCTGTCTGGTGCCAGGAGCAATTGCTTACGGCAACACCACCGTGAACACGTCTGATCTCGGAAGCTAAGCACGGTCGGGCCTTGTTAGTACTTGGATGGGAGACCGCCTGGGAATACCAGGTGCTGTAATCTATTTTCATTTGGGGTAAAAAAAATGATCCTTTCTCCTGTTTAAAGTCCTGTCTGGTGCCAGGAGCATGTGCTTACGGCCACACAATTGCGAACACGCCCGATCTCGTCTGATCTCGGAAGGTAAGCACGGTCGGGCCTGGTTAGTACCTGGATGGGAGACCGCCTGGGATTACCAGGTGCTGTAAGCTATTTTCATTTGGGGTAAAAAAAATCATCCTTTCTCCTGTTTAAAGTCCTGTCTGGTGCCAGGAGCAATTGCTTACGGCCACACCACCGTGAACACGCCCGATCTCGTCTAATCTCGGAAGCTAAGCACGGTCGGGCCTAGTTAGTACTTGGATGGGAGACCGACTGGCAATACCAGGTGCTGTAATCTATTTTCATTTGGGGTAAAAAAAATCATCCTTTCTCCTGTTTAAAGTCCTGTCTGGTGCCAGGAGCAATTGCTTACGGCCACACCACTGCGAACACGCCCGATCTCGTCTGATCTCGGAAGCTAAGCACGGTCGGGCCAGGTTAGTACCAAGATGGGAGACCGCCTGGGAATACCAGGTGCTGTAAGCTATTTTCATTTGGGGCAAAAAAAAAAAGATCCTTTCTCCTGTTTAAAGTCCTGTCTGGTGCCAGGAGCAATTGCTTACGGCCACACCACTGCGAACACGCCCGATCTCGTCTGATCTCGGAAGCTAAGCACGGTCGGGCCGGGTTAGTACTTGGATGGGAGACCGCCTGGGAATACCAGGTGCTGTAATCTATTTTCATTTGGGGTAAAAAAAAATGATCCTTTCTACTGTTTAAAGTCCTGTCTGGTGCCAGGAGCAATTGCTTATGGCCACACCACTGCGAACACGCCCGATCTCGTCTGATCTTGGAAGCTAAGCACGGTCGGGCCTGGTTAGTACTTGGATGGGAGACCGCCTCGGAATACCAGGTGCTGTAATCTATTTTCATTTGGGGTAAAAAAATTTATCCTTTCTCCTGTTTAAAGTCCTGTCTGGTGCCAGGAGCAATTGCTTACGGCCACACCACCGTGAACACGCCCGATCTCGTCTGATCTCGGAAGCTCAGCACGGTGGGGCCTGGTTAGTACTTGGATGGGAGACCGCCTGGGAATACCAGGTGCTGTAATCTATTTTCATTTGGGGTAAAAAAAATCATCCTTTCTCCTGTTTAAAGTCCTGTCTGGTGCCAGGAGCAATTGCTTACGGCCACACCACTGCGAACACGCCCGATCTCGTCTGATCTCGGAAGCTAAGCACGGTCGGGCCAGGTTAGTACCAAGATGGGAGACCGCCT
>NC_140271.1:28649364-28651864 GCF_964030765.1 Micromesistius poutassou
TAAAGTCCTGTATGGTGCCATGAGTAATTGCTTAAGGCCACACCACCGTGAACACGCCCGATCTCGTCTGATCTCGGAAGCTAAGCACGGTCGGGCCTGGTTAGTACTTGGATGGGAGACCGCCTGGGAATACCAGGTGCTGTAATCTATTTTCATTTGGGGTAAAAAAAAATCATCCTTTCTCCTGTTTAAAGTCCTGTCTGGTGCCATGAATAATTGCTTAAGGCCACACCACCGTGAACACGTCCGATCTCGTCTGATCTCGGAAGCTAAGTACGGTCGGGCATGGTTAGTACTTGGATGGGAGACCGCCTGGGAATACCAGGTGCTGTAATCTATTTTCATTTGGGGTAAAAAAAATCATCCTTTCTCCTGTTTAAAGTCCTGTCTGGTGCAAGATGCAATTGCTTAAGGCCACACCACCGTGAACACGCCCGATCTCGTCTGATCTCGGAAGCTAAGCACGGTCGGGCCTGGTTAGTACTTGGATGGGAGACCGCCTGGGAATACCAGGTGCTGTAATCTATTTTCATTTGGGGTAAAAAAAATCATCCTTTCTCCTGTTTAAAGTCCTGTCTGGTGCCATGAATAATTGCTTAAGGACACACCACCGTGAACACGCCCGATCTCGTCTGATCTCGGAAGCTAAGCACGGTCGGGCCTGGTTAGTACTTGGATGGGAGACCGCCTGGGAATACCAGGTGCTGTAATTTCATTTGGGGTAAAAAAAATCATCCTTTCTCCTGTTTAAAGTCCAGTCTGGTGCAAGGTGCAATTGCTTTTGGCCACACCACCGTGAACACACCCGATCTCGTCTGATCTCGGAAGCTAAGCACGGTCGGGCCTGGTTAGTACTTGGATGGGAGACCGCCTGGGAATACCAGGTGCTGTAATCTATTTTCATTTGTGGTAAAAAAAATCATCCTTTCTCCTGTTTAAAGTCCTGTCTGGTGCCATGAGTAATTGCTTAAGGCCACACCACCGTGAACACGCCCGATCTCGTCTGATCTCGGAAGCTAAGGACGGTCGGGCCTGGTTAGTACTTGGATGGGAGACCGCCTGGGAATACCAGGTGCTGTAATCTATTTTCATTTGGGGTAAAAAAAATCATCCTTTCTCCTGTTTAAAGTCCTGTCTGGTGCCAGGTGCAATTGCTTAAGGCCACACCACCGTGAACACGCCCGATCTCGTCTGATCTCGGAAGCTAAGCACGGTCGGGCCTGGTTAGTACTTGGATGGGAGACCGCCTGGGAATACCAGGCGCTGTAATCTATTTTCATTCGTGGTAAAAAAAATCATCCTTTCTCCTGTTTAAAGTCCTGTCTGGTGCCATGAGTAATTGCTTAAGGCCACACCACCGTGAACACGCCCGATCTCGTCTGATCTCGGAAGCTAAGCATGGTCGGGCCTGGTTAGTACTTGGATGGGAGACCGCCTGGGAATACCAGGTGCTGTAATCTTTTTTCATTTGGGGTAAAAAAAATCATCCTTTCTCCTGTTTAAAGTCCTGTCTGGTGCCATGAGTACCAGTTGTTCCGTCCCAGTCGTAAGTTCCCAGTTGTAAGTTCCAAGTTGTAAGTTGTAAGTTCCCAGTTGTTCCGTTCCGGTTGTAAGTTCCCAGTTGTAAGTTCCGGTTGTAAGTTCCCAGTCGTAAGTTCCCAGTCGTTCCGTTCCGGTTGTAAGTTCCCAGTTGTTCCGTCTCAGTTGTAAGTTCCCAGTCGTAATTTCCCAGTCGTAAGTTCCCCGTTGTTCCGTCCCAAGTTGTAATTTCCCAGTCGTAAGTTGTTCCGTCCCATGTTGTAAGTTCCCAGTGGTTCCGTCCCAGTTGTAAGTTCCCAGTCGTAATTTCCCAGTTGTAAGTTCCCAGTTGTTCCGTCCCAGTTGTAAGTTCCCAGTCGTTCCGTCCCAGTTGTAAGTTCCCAGTTGTAAGTTCCCAGTTGTAGGTTCCCAGTCGTAAGTTCCCAGTTGTTCCGTACCAGTCGTAAGTCAGTTGTTCCGTCCCGGATGTAAGTTCCCAGTCGTAAGTTCCCAGTTGTAAGTTCCAAGTTGTTCCGTCCCATTTGTAAGTTCCCAGTCATAAGTTCCCAGTTGTTCCGTCCCAGTTGTAAGTTCCAAGCGGTCTCCCATCCAAGTACTAACCAGGCCCGACCGTGCTTAGCTTCCGAGATCAGACGAGATCAGGCGTGTTCACGGTGGTGTGGCCGTAAGCAATTACTCCTGGCACCAGACAGGACTTTAAACAGGAGAAAGGATGATTTTTTTCACCCCAAATGAAAATAGCTTACAGCACCTGGTATTCCCAGGCGGTCTCCCATCCAAGTACTAACCAGGCCCGACCGTGGTTAGCTTCCGCGCTCCAACGAGATCGGGCCTGTTCACAGTGGTGTGGCCGTAAGCATTTGCTCCTGGCACCAGACAGGACTTTAAACATGAGAAAAGATAATTTTTTTACCCCAAATGAAAATCTCTTACCGCACCTGGTATTCCCAGGCGGTCTCCC
>NC_140271.1:28656864-28729364 GCF_964030765.1 Micromesistius poutassou
TAAACAGGAGAAAAGATGATTTTTTTTACCCCAAATGAAAATAACTTACTTCACCTGGTATTCCCAGGCGGTCTCCCGTCCAAGTACTAACCAGGCCCGACCGTGCTTAGCTTCGGCGATCAGACGAGATCGGGCGTGTTCACGGTGGTGTGGCCGTAAGCAATTGCTCCTGGCACCAGACAGGACTTTAAACAGGAGAAAGGATCATTTTTTTTACCCCAAATGAAAATAGCTTACAGCACCTGGTATTCCCAGGCGGTCTCCCATCCAGGCACTAACCAGGCCCGACCGTGCTTAGCTTCCGAGATCAGAAGAGATCAGGCGTGTTCGCAGTGGTGTGGCCGTAAGCAATTACTCCTGGCACCAGACAGGACTTTAAACAGGAGAAAGGATCATTTTTTTTACCCCAAATGAAAATAGATTACAGCACCTGGTATACCCAGGTGGTCTCCCATCCAAGTACTAACCAGGCCCGACCGTGCTTAGCTTCCGAGATCAGACGAGATCGGGCGTGTTCACGGTGGTGTGGCCGTAAGCAATTGCTCCTGGCACCAGACAGGACTTTAAACAGGAGAAAGGATGATTTTTTTTACCCCAAATGAAAATAGCTTAGAGCACCTGGTATTCCCATGCGGTCTCCCATCCAGGTACTAACCAGGCCCAACCGTGCTTAGCTTCCGAGATCAGTCGAGATCGGGCGTGTTCGCAGTGGTGTGGCCGTAAGCAATTGCTCCTGGCACCAGACAGGACTTTAAACAGGAGAAAGGATCATTTTTTTTACCCCAAATGAAAATAGCTTACAGCACCTGGTAATCCCAGGCGGTCTCCCATCCAAGAACTAACCAGGCCTGACCGTGCTTAGCTTCCGCGCTCCGACGAGTTCGGGCCTGTTCACAGTGGTGTGGCCGTAAGCATTTGCTCCTGGCACCAGACAGGACTTTAAACATGAGAAAAGATCATTTTTTTTACCCCAAATGAAAATCTCTTACCGCACCTGGTATTCCCAGGCGGTCTCCCATCCAAGTACTAAACAGGCTCGACCATGCTTAGCTTCCGAGATCAGACGAGATCGGGCGTGTTCACGGTGGTGTGGCCGTAAGCAACTGCTCCTGGCACCAGACAGGACTTTAAACAGGAGAAAAGATGATTTTTTTTACCCCAAATGAAAATAACTTACTTCACCTGGTATTCCCAGGCGGTCTCCCGTCCAAGTACTAACCAGGCCCGACCGTGCTTAGCTTCGGCGATCAGACGAGATCGGGCGTGTTCACGGTGGTGTGGCCGTAAGCAATTGCTCCTGGCACCAGACAGGACTTTAAACAGGAGAAAGGATCATTTTTTTTACCCCAAATGAAAATAGCTTACAGCACCTGGTATTCCCAGCCGGTCTCCCATCCAAGTACTAACCAGCACGACCATGCTTAGCTTCCAATATCAGACGAGATCGGGCATGTTCACTGTGGTGTGGCCGTAAGCAATTGCTCCTGGCACCAGACAGGACTTTAAACAGGAGAAAGGATCATTTTTTTTTACCCCAAATGAAAATAGCTTACAGCACCTGGTATTCCCAGGCGGTCTCCCATCCAAGTACTAACCAGGCCCGACCGTGCTTAGCTTCCGAGATCCGACGAGATCGGGCGTGTTCGCAGTGGTGTGGCCGTAAGCAATTGCTCCTGGCACCAGACAGGACTTTAAACAGGAGAAAGGATCATTTTTTTTACCCCAAATGAAAATAGCTTACAGCACCTGGTAATCCCAGGCGGTCTCCCATCCAAGAACTAACCAGGCCTGACCGTGCTTAGCTTCCGCGCTCCGACGAGATCGGGCCTGTTCACAGTCGTGTGGCCGTAAGCATTTTCTCCTGGCACCAGACAGGACTTTAAACATGAGAAAAGAAGATTTTTTTTACCCCAAATGAAAATCTCTTACCGCACCTGGTATTCCCAGGCGGTCTCCCATCCAAGTACTAAACAGGCTCGACCATGCTTAGCTTCCGAGATCAGACGAGATCGGGCGTGTTCACGGTGGTGTGGCCGTAAGCAACTGCTCCTGGCACCAGACAGGACTTTAAACAGGAGAAAAGATGATTTTTTTTACCCCAAATGAAAATAACTTACTTCACCTGGTATTCCCAGGCGGTCTCCCGTCCAAGTACTAACCAGGCCCGACCGTGCTTAGCTTCGGCGATCAGACGAGATCGGGCGTGTTCACGGTGGTGTGGCCGTAAGCAATTGCTCCTGGCACCAGACAGGACTTTAAACAGGAGAAAGGATGATTTTTTTTTACCCCAAATGAAAATAGCTTACAGCACCTGGTATTCCCAGGCGGTCTCCCATCCAAGTACTAACCAGGCCCGACCGTGCTTAGCTTCCGAGATCAGTCGAGATCGGGCGTGTTCACGGTGGTGTGGCCGTAAGCAATTGCTCCTGGCACCAGAAAGGACTTTAAACAGGAGAAAGGATGATTTTTTTTACCCCAAATGAAAATAGCTTACAGCACCTGGTATTCCCAGGCGGTCTCCCATCCAAGTACTAACCAGGCCCGACCGTGCTTAGCTTCCGAGATCAGACGAGATCAGGCGTGTTCACGGTGGTGTGGCCGTAAGCAACTGCTCCTGGCACCAGACAGGACTTTAAACAGGAGAAAAGATGATTTTTTTTACCCCAAATGAAAATAACTTACTTCACCTGGTATTCCCAGGCGGTCTCCCGTCCAAGTACTAACCAGGCCCGACCGTGCTTAGCTTCTGCGATCAGACGAGATCAGGCGTGTTCACGGTGGTGTGGCCGTAAGCAATTGCTCCTGGCACCAGACAGGACTTTAAACAGGAGAAAGGATGATTTTTTTTTACCCCAAATGAAAATAGCTTACAGCACCTGGTATTCCCAGGCGGTCTCCCATCCAAGTACTAACCAGGCCCGACCGTGCTTAGCTTCCGAGATCAGTCGAGATCGGGCGTGTTCACGGTGGTGTGGCCGTAAGCAATTCCTCCTGGCACCAGAAAGGACTTTAAACAGGAGAAAGGATGATTTTTTTTACCCCAAATGAAAATAGCTTACAGCACCTGGTATTCCCAGGCGGTCTCCCATCCAAGTACTAACCAGGCCCGACCGTGCTTAGCTTCCGAGATCAGACGAGATCGGGCGTGTTCACGGTGGTGTGGCCGTAAGCAACTGCTCCTGGCACCAGACAGGACTTTAGACAGGAGAAAAGATGATTTTTTTTACCCCAAATGAAAATAACTTACTTCAGCTGGTATTCCCAGGCGGTCTCCCGTCCAAGTACTAACCAGGCCCGACCGTGCTTAGCTTCTGCGATCAGACGAGATCGGGCGTGTTCACGGTGGTGTGGCTGTAAGCAATTGCTCCTGGTACCAGACAGGACTTTAAACAGGAGAAAGGATGATTTTTTTTTACCCCAAATGAAAATAGCTTACAGCACCTGGTATTCCCAGGCGGTCTCCCATCCAAGTACTAACCAGGCCCGACCGTGCTTAGCTTCCGAGATCAGACGAGATCGGGCGTGTTCACGGTGGTGTGGCCGTAAGCAATTGCTCCTGGCACCAGAAAGGACTTTAAACATGAGAAAGGATGAATTTTTTTACCCCAAATGAAAATAGCTTACAGCACCTGGTATTCCCAGGCGGTCTCCCATCCAAGTACTAACCAGGCCCGACCGTGCTTAGCTTCCGAGATCAGACGAGATCGGGCGTGTTCACGGAGGTGTGCCCGTTAGCAATTGCTCCTGGCACCAGACAGGACTTTAAACAGGAGAAAGGATCATTTTTTTTACCCCAAATGAAAATAGCTTACAGCACCTGGTATTCCCACGCGGTCTCCCATCCAGGTACTAACCAAGCCCAACCGTGCTTACCTTCCGAGATCAGTCGAGATCGGGCGTGTTCGCAGTGGTGTGGCCGTAAGCAATTGCTCCTGGCACCAGACAGGACTTTAAACAGGAGAAAGGATCATTTTTTTTACCCCAAATGAAAATAGCTCACAGCAACTGGTAATCCCAGGCGGTCTCCCATCCAAGAACTAACCAGGCCTGACCGTGCTTAGCTTCCGCGCTCCGACGAGTTCGGGCCTGTTCACAGTGGTGTGGCCGTAAGCATTTACTCCTGGCACCAGACAGGACTTTAAACATGAGAAAAGATGATTTTTTTTACCCCAAATGAAAATCTCTTACCGCACCTGGTATTCCCAGGCGGTCTCCCATCCAAGTATTAAACAGGCTCGACCATGCTTAGCTTCCGAGATCAGACGAGATCGGGCGTGTTCACGGTGGTGTGGCCGTAAGCAACTGCTCCTGGCACCAGACAGGACTTTAAACAGGAGAAAAGATGTTTTTTTTTACCCCAAATGAAAATGACTTACTTCACCTGGTATTCCCACGCGGTCTCCCGTCCAAGTACTAACCAGGCCCGACCGTGCTTAGCTTCGGCGATCAGACGAGATCGGGCGTGTTCACGGTGGTGTGGCCGTAAGCAATTGCTCCTGGCACCAGACAGGACTTTAAACAGGAGAAAGGATCATTTTTTTTACCCCAAATGAAAATAGCTTACAGCACCTGGTAATCCCAGGCGGTCTCCCATCCAAGAACTAACCAGGCCTGACCGTGCTTAGCTTCCACGCTCTGACGAGATCGGGCCTGTTCACAGTGATGTGGCCGTAAGCATGTGCTCCTGGCACCAGACAGGACTTTAAACATGAGAAAAGATGATTTTTTTTACCCCAAATGAAAATCTCTTACCGCACCTGGTATTCCCAGGCGGTCTCCCATCCAAGTACTAAAGAGGCTCGACCATGCTTAGCTTCCGAGATCAGACGAGATCGGGCGTATTCACGGTGGTGTGGCCGTAAGTAATTGCTCCTGGCACCAGACAGGACTTTAAACAGGAGAAAGGATGATTTTTTTTACCCCAAATGAAAATAGCTTACAGCACCTGGTATTCCCAGGCGGTCTCCCATCCAAGTACTAACCAGGCCCGACCGTGCTTAGCTTCCGATATCCGACGAGATCGGGCGTGTTCGCAGTGGTGTGGCCGTAAGCAATTGCTCCTGGCACCAGACAGGACTTTAAACAGGAGAAAGGATCATTTTTTTTACCCCAAATGAAAATAGCTTACAGCACCTGGTATTCCCAGGCGGTCTCCCATCAAGGTACTAACCAGGCCCGACCGCGCTTAGCTTCCAATATCAGACGAGATCGGGCGTGTTTGCAGTGGTGTGGCCGTAAGCAATTGCTCTTGGCACCAGACAGGACTTTAAACAGGAGAAAGGATCATTTTTTTTACCCCAAATGAAAATAGATTACAGCACCTGGTATTCCCAGGCGGTCTCCCATCCAAGTACTAACCAGGCCCGACCGTGCTTAGCTTCCGAGATCAGACTAGATCGGGCGTGTTCACGGTGGTGTGGCCGTAAGCAATTGCTCCTGGCACCAGACAGGACTTTAAACAGGAGAAAGGATGATTTTTTTTACCCCAAATGAAAATAGATTACAGCACCTGGTATTCCCAGGCGGTCTCCCATCCAAGTACTAACCAGGCCCGACCGTGCTTAGATTCCGAGATCAGACGAGATCGGGCGTGTTCACGGTGGTGTGGCCGTAAGCAATTGCTCCTGGCACCAGACAGGACTTTAAACAGGAGAAAGGATGATTTTTTTTACCCCAAATGAAAATAGCTTACAGCACCTGGTATTCCCAGGCGGTCTCCCATCCAGGTACTAACCAGGCCCGACCGTGCTTAGCTTCCGAGATCAGACTAGATCGGGCGTGTTCACGGTGGTGTGGCCGTAAGCAATTGCTCCTGGCACCAGACAGGACTTTAAACAGGAGAAAGGATGATTTTTTTTACCCCAAATGAAAATATCTTACAGCACCTGGTATTCCCAGGCGGTCTCCCATCCAGGTATTAACCAGGCCGGATCGTGCTTAGCTTCCGAGATCAGACGAGATCGGGCGTGTTCGCAGTGGTGTGGCCGTAAGCAATTTCTCCTGGCACCAGACAGGACTTTAAACAGGAGAAAGGATGATTTTTTTTTACCGCAAATGAAAATAGTTTATAGCACCTGGTATTCCCAGCCAGTCTCCCATCCAAGTACTAACCAGCACGACCATGCTTAGCTTCCAATATCAGACGAGATCGGGCGTGTTCACTGTGGTGTGGCCGTAAGCAATTGCTCCTGGCACCAGACAGGACTTTAAACAGGAGAAAGGATGATTTTTTTTTACCCCAAATGAAAATAGCTTACAGCACCTGGTATTCCCAGGCGGTCTCCCATCCAAGTACTAACCAGGTCCGACCGTGCTTAGCTTCCGAGATCAGACGAGATCGGGCGTGTTCACGGTGGTGTGGCCGTAAGCAATTAATCCTGGCACCAGAAAGGACTTTAAACATGAGAAAGGATGAATTTTTTTACCCCAAATGAAAATAGCTTACAGCACCTGGTATTCCCAGGCGGTCTCCCATCCAAGTACTAACCAGGCCCCACCGTGCTTAGCTTCCGAGATCAGACGAGATCGGGCGTGTTCACGGAGGTGTGCCCGTTAGCAATTGCTCCTGGCACCAGACAGGACTTTAAACAGGAGAAAGGATCATTTTTTTTACCCCAAATGAAAATAGCTTACAGCACCTGGTATTCCCACGCGGTCTCCCATCCAGGTACTAACCAAGCCCAACCGTGCTTACCTTCCGAGATCAGTCGAGATCGGGCGTGTTCGCAGTGGTGTGGCCGTAAGCAATTGCTCCTGGCACCAGACAGGACTTTAAACAGGAGAAAGGATCATTTTTTTTACCCCAAATGAAAATAGCTTACAGCACCTGGTAATCCCAGGCGGTCTCCCATCCAAGAACTAACCAGGCCTGACCGTGCTTAGCTTCCGCGCTCCGACGAGTTCGGGCCTGTTCACAGTGGTGTGGCCGTAAGCATTTACTCCTGGCACCAGACAGGACTTTAAACATGAGAAAAGATGATTTTTTTTACCCCAAATGAAAATCTCTTACCGCACCTGGTATTCCCAGGCGGTCTCCCATCCAAGTATTAAACAGGCTCGACCATGCTTAGCTTCCGAGTTCAGACGAGATCGGGCGTGTTCACGGTGGTGTGGCCGTAAGCAACTGCTCCTGGCACCAGACAGGACTTTGAACAGGAGAAAAGATGTTTTTTTTTACCCCAAATGAAAATAACTTACTTCACCTGGTATTCCCACGCGGTCTCCCGTCCAAGTACTAACCAGGCCCGACCGTGCTTAGCTTCGGCGATCAGACGAGATCGGGCGTGTTCACGGTGGTGTGGCCGTAAGCAATTGCTCCTGGCACCAGACAGGACTTTAAACAGGAGAAAGGATCATTTTTTTTACCCCAAATGAAAATAGCTTACAGCACCTGGTATTCCCAGGCGGTCTCCCATCCAAGTACTAAAGAGGCTCGACCATGCTTAGCTTCCGAGATCAGACGAGATCGGGCGTGTTCACGGTGGTGTGGCCGTAAGCAACTGCTCCTGGCACCAGACAGGACTTTAAACAGGAGAAAAGATGATTTTTTTTACCCCAAATGAAAATAACTTACTTCACCTGGTATTCCCAGGCGGTCTCCCGTCCAAGTGCTAACCAGGCCCGACCGTGCTTAGCTTCGGCGATCATACGAGATCGGGCGTGTTCACGGTGGTGTGGCCGTAAGCAATTGCTCCTGGCACCAGACAGGACTTTAAACAGGAGGAAGGATCATTTTTTTTTACCCCAAATGAAAATATCTTACAGCACCTGGTATTCCCAGGCGGTCTCCCATCCAAGTACTAACCAGGCCCGACCGTGCTTAGCTTCCGAGATCAGACGAGATCGGGCGTGTTCACGGTGGTGTGGCCGTAAGCAATTGCTCCTGGCACCAGACAGGACTTTAAACAGGAGAAAGGATGATTTTTTTTTACCGCAAATGAAAATAGCTTATAGCACCTGGTATTCCCAGCCGGTCTCCCATCCAAGTACTAACCAGCACGACCATGCTTAGCTTCCAATATCAGACGAGATCGGGCGTGTTCACTGTGGTGTGGCCGTAAGTAATTGCTCCTGGCACCAGACAGGACTTTAAACAGGAGAAAGGATGATTTTTTTTACCCCAAATGAAAATAGCTTACAGCACCTGGTATTCCCAGGCGGTCTCCCATCCAAGTACTAACCAGGCCCGACCGTGCTTAGCTTCCGATATCCGACGAGATCGGGCGTGTTCGCAGTGGTGTGACCGTAAGCAATTGCTCCTGGCACCAGACAGGACTTTAAACAGGAGAAAGGATCATTTTTTTTACCCCAAATGAAAATAGCTTACAGCACCTGGTAATCCCAGGCGGTCTCCCATCCAAGTACTAACCAGGCCCGACCGTGCTTAGCTTCCGAGATCAGACGAGATCGGGCGTGTTCACGGAGGTGTGCCCGTTAGCAATTGCTCCTGGCACCAGACAGGACTTTAAACAGGAGAAAGGATCATTTTTTTTACCCCAAATGAAAATAGCTTACAGCACCTGGTATTCCCACGCGGTCTCCCATCCAGGTACTAACCAAGCCCAACCGTGCTTACCTTCCGAGATCAGTCGAGATCGGGCGTGTTCGCAGTGGTGTGGCCGTAAGCAATTGCTCCTGGCACCAGACAGGACTTTAAACAGGAGAAAGGATCATTTTTTTTACCCCAAATGAAAATAGCTTACAGCACCTGGTAATCCCAGGCGGTCTCCCATCCAAGAACTAACCAGGCCTGACCGTGCTTAGCTTCCGCGCTCCGACGAGTTCGGGCATGTTCACAGTGGTGTGGCCGTAAGCATTTACTCCTGGCACCAGACAGGACTTTAAACATGAGAAAAGATGATTTTTTTTACCCCAAATGAAAATCTCTTACCGCACCTGGTATTCCCAGGCGGTCTCCCATCCAAGTATTAAACAGGCTCGACCATGCTTAGCTTCCGAGATCAGACGAGATCGGGCGTGTTCACGGTGGTGTGGCCGTAAGCAACTGCTCCTGGCACCAGACAGGACTTTAAACAGGAGAAAAGATGTTTTTTTTTACCCCAAATGAAAATAACTTACTTCACCTGGTATTCCCACGCGGTCTCCCGTCCAAGTACTAACCAGGCCCGACCGTGCTTAGCTTCGGCGATCAGACGAGATCGGGCGTGTTCACGGTGGTGTGGCCGTAAGCAATTGCTCCTGGCACCAGACAGGACTTTAAACAGGAGAAAGGATCATTTTTTTTACCCCAAATGAAAATAGCTTACAGCACCTGGTAATCCCAGGCGGTCTCCCATCCAAGAACTAACCAGGCCTGACCGTGCTTAGCTTCCACGCTCCGACGAGATCGGGCCTGTTCACAGTGATGTGGCCGTAAGCATGTGCTCCTGGCACCAGACAGGACTTTAAACATGAGAAAAGATGATTTTTTTTACCCCAAATGAAAATCTCTTACCGCACCTGGTATTCCCAGGCGGTCTCCCATCCAAGTACTAAAGAGGCTCGACCATGCTTAGCTTCCGAGATCAGACGAGATCGGGCGTGTTCACGGTGGTGTGGCCGTAAGCAACTGCTCCTGGCACCAGACAGGACTTTAAACAGGAGAAAAGATGATTTTTTTTACCCCAAATGAAAATAACTTACTTCACCTGGTATTCCCAGGCGGTCTCCCGTCCAAGTACTAACCAGGCCCGACCGTGCTTAGCTTCCGAGATCAGACGAGATCGGGCGTGTTCACGGTGGTGTGGCCGTAAGCAATTGCTCCTGGCACCAGACAGGACTTTAAACAGGAGAAAGGATGATTTTTTTTACCCCAAATGAAAATAGCTTACAGCACCTGGTATTCCCAGGCGGTCTCCCATCCAGGTACTAACCAGGCCCGACCGCGCTTAGCTTCCAATATCAGACGAGATCGTGCGTGTTCGCAGTGGTGTGGCCGTAAGCAATTACTCTTGGCACCAGACAGGACTTTGAACAGGAGAAAGGATCATTTTTTTTACCCCAAATGAAAATAGATTACAGCACCTGGTATTCCCAGGCGGTCTCCCATCCAAGTACTAACCAGGCCCGACCGTGCTTAGCTTCCGAGATCAGACTAGATCGGGCGTGTTCACGGTGGTGTGGCCGTAAGCAATTACTCCTGGCACCAGACAGGACTTTAAACAGGAGAAAGGATGATTTTTTTTTACCGCAAATGAAAATAGTTTATAGCACCTGGTATTCCCAGCCGGTCTCCCATCCAAGTACTAACCAGCACGACCATGCTTAGCTTCCAATATCAGACGAGATCGGGCGTGTTCACTGTGGTGTGGCCGTAAGCAATTGCTCCTGGCACCAGACAGGACTTTAAACAGGAGAAAGGATGATTTTTTTTACCCCAAATGAAAATAGCTTACAGCACCTGGTATTCCCAGGCGGTCTCCCATCCAGGTATTAACCAGGCCGGATCGTGCTTAGCTTCCGAGATCAGACGAGATCGGGCGTGTTCGCAGTGGTGTGGCCGTAAGCAATTGCTCCTGGCACCAGACAGGACTTTAAACAGGAGAAAGGATCATTTTTTTTACCCCAAATGAAAATAGCTTACAGCACCTGGTATTCCCACGCGGTCTCCCATCCAGGTACTAACCAAGCCCAACCGTGCTTACCTTCCGAGATCAGTCGAGATCGGGCGTGTTCGCAGTGGTGTGGCCGTAAGCAATTGCTCCTGGCACCAGACAGGACTTTAAACAGGAGAAAGGATCATTTTTTTTACCCCAAATGAAAATAGCTTACAGCACCTGGTAATCCCAGGCGGTCTCCCATCCAAGAACTAACCAGGCCTGACCGTGCTTAGCTTCCGCGCTCCGACGAGTTCGGGCCTGTTCACAGTGGTGTGGCCGTAAGCATTTACTCCTGGCACCAGACAGGACTTTAAACATGAGAAAAGATGATTTTTTTTACCCCAAATGAAAATCTCTTACCGCACCTGGTATTCCCAGGCGGTCTCCCATCCAAGTATTAAACAGGCTCGACCATGCTTAGCTTCCGAGATCAGACGAGATCGGGCGTGTTCACGGTGGTGTGGCCGTAAGCAACTGCTCCTGGCACCAGACAGGACTTTAAACAGGAGAAAAGATGTTTTTTTTTACCCCAAATGAAAATGACTTACTTCACCTGGTATTCCCACGCGGTCTCCCGTCCAAGTACTAACCAGGCCCGACCGTGCTTAGCTTCGGCGATCAGACGAGATCGGGCGTGTTCACGGTGGTGTGGCCGTAAGCAATTGCTCCTGGCACCAGACAGGACTTTAAACAGGAGAAAGGATCATTTTTTTTACCCCAAATGAAAATAGCTTACAGCACCTGGTAATCCCAGGCGGTCTCCCATCCAAGAACTAACCAGGCCTGACCGTGCTTAGCTTCCACGCTCTGACGAGATCGGGCCTGTTCACAGTGATGTGGCCGTAAGCATGTGCTCCTGGCACCAGACAGGACTTTAAACATGAGAAAAGATGATTTTTTTTACCCCAAATGAAAATCTCTTACCGCACCTGGTATTCCCAGGCGGTCTCCCATCCAAGTACTAAAGAGGCTCGACCATGCTTAGCTTCCGAGATCAGACGAGATCGGGCGTGTTCACGGTGGTGTGGCCGTAAGCAACTGCTCCTGGCACCAGACAGGACTTTAAACAGGAGAAAAGATGATTTTTTTTACCCCAAATGAAAATCTCTTACCGCACCTGGTATTCCCAGGCGGTCTCCCATCCAAGTACTAACCAGGCCCGACCGTGCTTAGCTTCCGAGATCAGTCGAGATCGGGCGTGTTCACGGTGGTGTGGCCGTAAGCAATTGCTCCTGGCACCAGAAAGGACTTTAAACAGGAGAAAGGATGATTTTTTTTACCCCAAATGAAAATAGCTTACAGCACCTGGTATTCCCAGGCGGTCTCCCATCCAAATACTAACCAGGCCCGACCGTGCTTAGCTTCCGAGATCAGACGAGATCGGGCGTGTTCACAGTGGTGTGGCCGTAGGCAATTGCTCCTGGCACCAGACAGGACTTTAAACAGGAGAAAGGATGATTTTTTTTACCCCAAATTAAAATAGCTTACAGCACCTGGTATTCCCAGGCGGTCTCCCATCCAGGTACTAACCAGGCCCAACCGTGCTTAGCTTCCGAGATCAGTCGAGATCGGGCGTGTTCGCAGTGGTGTGGCCGTAAGCAATTGCTCCTGGCACCAGACAGGACTTTAAACAGGAGAAAGGATCATTTTTTTTACCCCAAATGAAAATAGCTTACAGCACCTGGTAATCCCAGGCGGTCTCCCATCCAAGAACTAACCAGGCCTGACCGTGCTTAGCTTCCGCGCTCCGACGAGTTCGGGCCTGTTCACAGTGGTGTGGCCGTAAGCATTTGCTCCTGGCACCAGACAGGACTTTAAACATGAGAAAAGATGATTTTTTTTACCCCAAATGAAAATCTCTTACCGCACCTGGTATTCCCAGGCGGTCTCCCATCCAAGTACTAAAGAGGCTCGACCATGCTTAGCTTCCGAGATCAGACGAGATCGGGCGTGTTCACGGTGGTGTGGCCGTAAGCAACTGCTCCTGGCACCAGACAGGACTTTAAACAGGAGAAAAGATGATTTTTTTTACCCCAAATGAAAATCTCTTACCGCACCTGGTATTCCCAGGCGGTCTCCCATCCAAGTACTAACCAGGCCCGACCGTGCTTAGCTTCCGAGATCAGTCGAGATCGGGCGTGTTCACGGTGGTGTGGCCGTAAGCAATTGCTCCTGGCACCAGAAAGGACTTTAAACAGGAGAAAGGATGATTTTTTTTACCCCAAATGAAAATAGCTTACAGCACCTGGTATTCCCAGGCGGTCTCCCATCCAAATACTAACCAGGCCCGACCGTGCTTAGCTTCCGAGATCAGACGAGATCGGGCGTGTTCACAGTGGTGTGGCCGTAGGCAATTGCTCCTGGCACCAGACAGGACTTTAAACAGGAGAAAGGATGATTTTTTTTACCCCAAATTAAAATAGCTTACAGCACCTGGTATTCCCAGGCGGTCTCCCATCCAGGTACTAACCAGGCCCAACCGTGCTTAGCTTCCGAGATCAGTCGAGATCGGGCGTGTTCGCAGTGGTGTGGCCGTAAGCAATTGCTCCTGGCACCAGACAGGACTTTAAACAGGAGAAAGGATCATTTTTTTTACCCCAAATGAAAATAGCTTACAGCACCTGGTAATCCCAGGCGGTCTCCCATCCAAGAACTAACCAGGCCTGACCGTGCTTAGCTTCCGCGCTCCGACGAGTTCGGGCCTGTTCACAGTGGTGTGGCCGTAAGCATTTGCTCCTGGCACCAGACAGGACTTTAAACATGAGAAAAGATGATTTTTTTTACCCCAAATGAAAATCTCTTACCGCACCTGGTATTCCCAGGCGGTCTCCCATCCAAGTACTAAACTGGCTCGACCATGCTTAGCTTCCGAGATCAGACGAGATCGGGCGTGTTCACGGTGGTGTGGCCGTAAGCAACTGCTCCTGGCACCAGACAGGACTTTAAACAGGAGAAAAGATGATTTTTTTTACCCCAAATGAAAATAACTTACTTCACCTGGTATTCCCAGGCGGTCTCCCGTCCAAGTACTAACCAGGCCCGACCGTGCTTAGCTTCGGCGATCAGACGAGATCGGGCGTGTTCACGGTGGTGTGGCCGTAAGCAATTGCTCCTGGCACCAGACAGGACTTTAAACAGGAGAAAGGATCATTTTTTTTACCCCAAATGAAAATAGCTTACAGCACCTGGTATTCCCAGCCGGTCTCCCATCCAAGTACTAACCAGGCCCGACCATGCTTAGCTTCCAATATCAGTCGAGATCGGGCGTGTTCACGGTGGTGTGGCCGTAAGCAATTGCTCCTGGCACCAGAAAGGACTTTAAACAGGAGAAAGGATGATTTTTTTTACCCCAAATGAAAATAGCTTACAGCACCTGGTATTCCCAGGCGGTCTCCCATCCAAGTACTAACCAGGCCCGACCGTGCTTAGCTTCCGAGATCAGACGAGATCGGGCGTGTTCACGGTGGTGTGGCCGTAAGCAACTGCTCCTGGCACCAGACAGGACTTTAAACAGGAGAAAAGATGATTTTTTTTACCCCAAATGAAAATAACTTACTTCACCTGGTATTCCCAGGCGGTCTCCCGTCCAAGTACTAACCAGGCCCGACCGTGCTTAGCTTCTGCGATCAGACGAGATCGGGCGTGTTCACGGTGGTGTGGCCGTAAGCAATTGATCCTGACACCAGACAGGACTTTAAACAGGAGAAAGGATGATTTTTTTTTACCCCAAATGAAAATAGCTTACAGCACCTGGTATTCCCAGGCGGTCTCCCATCCAAGTACTAACCAGGCCCGACCGTGCTTAGCTTCCGAGATCAGACGAGATCGGGCGTGTTCACGGTGGTGTGGCCGTAAGCAATTGCTCCTGGCACCAGAAAGGACTTTAAACATGAGAAAGGATGAATTTTTTTACCCCAAATGAAAATAGCTTACAGCACCTGGTATTCCCAGGCGGTCTCCCATCCAAGTACTAACCAGGCCCGACCGTGCTTAGCTTCCGAGATCAGACGAGATCGGGCGTGTTCACGGTGGTGTGCCCGTTAGCAATTACTCCTGGCACCAGACAGGACTTTAAACAGGAGAAAGGATCATTTTTTTTACCCCAAATGAAAATAGCTTACAGCACCTGGTATTCCCACGCAGTCTCCCATCCAGGTACTAACCAAGCCCAACCATGCTTAGCTTCCGAGATCAGTCGAGATCGGGCGTGTTCGCAGTGGTGTGGCCGTAAGCAATTGCTCCTGGCACCAGACAGGACTTTAAACAGGAGAAAGGATCATTTTTTTTACCCCAAATGAAAATAGCTTACAGCACCTGGTAATCCCAGGCGGTCTCCCATCCAAGAACTAACCAGGCCTGACCGTGCTTAGCTTCCACGCTCCGACGAGATCGGGCCTGTTCACAGTGGTGTGGCCGTAATCATTTGCTCCTGGCACCAGACAGGACTTTAAACATGAGAAAAGATTATTTTTTTTAACCCAAATGAAAATCTCTTACCGCACCTGGTATTCCCAGGCGGTCTCCCATCCAAGTACTAAACAGGCTCGACCATGCTTAGCTTCCGAGATCAGACGAGATCGGGCGTGTTCACGGTGGTGTGGCCGTAAGCAACTGCTCCTGGCACCAGACAGGACTTTAAACAGGAGAAAAGATGATTTTTTTTACCCCAAATGAAAATAACTTACTTCACCTGGTATTCACAGGCGGTCTCCCGTCCAAGTACTAACCAGGCCCGACCGTGCTTAGCTTCGGCGATCAGACGAGATCGGGCGTGTTCACGGTGGTGTGGCCGTAAGCAATTGCTCCTGGCACCAGACAGGACTTTAAACAGGAGAAAGGATCATTTTTTTTACCCCAAATGAAAATAGCTTACAGCACCTGGTATTCCCAGGCGGTCTCCCATCCAGGTACTAACCAGGCCCGACCGTGCTTAGCTTCCGATATCAGAAGAGATCAGGCGTGTTCGCAGTGGTGTGGCCGTAAGCAATTACTCCTGGCACCAGACAGGACTTTAAACAGGAGAAAGGATCATTTTTTTTACCCCAAATGAAAATAGATTACAGCACCTGGTATTCCCAGGCGGTCTCCCATCCAAGTACTAACCAGGCCCGACCGTGCTTAGCTTCCGAGATCAGACGAGATCGGGCGTGTTCACGATGGTGTGGCCGTAAGCAATTGCTCCTGGCACCAGACAGGACTTTAAACAGGAGAAAGGATCATTTTTTTTACCCCAAATGAAAATAGCTTACAGCACCTGGTATTCCCAGGCGGTCTCCCATCCAGGTACTAACCAGGCCCAACCGTGCTTAGCTTCCGAGATCAGTCGAGATCGGGCGTGTTCGCAGTGGTGTGGCCGTAAGCAATTGCTCCTGGCACCAGACAGGACTTTAAACAGGAGAAAGGATCATTTTTTTTACCCCAAATGAAAATAGCTTATAGCACCTGGTAATCCCAGGCGGTCTCCCATCCAAGAACTAACCAGGCCTGACCGTGCTTAGCTTCCGCGCTCCGACGAGTTCGGGCCTGTTCACAGTGGTGTGGCCGTAAGCATTTGCTCCTGGCACCAGACAGGACTTTAAACATGAGAAAAGATGATTTTTTTTACCCCAAATGAAAATCTCTTACCGCACCTGGTATTCCCAGGCGGTCTCCCATCCAAGTACTAAAGAGGCTCGACCATGCTTAGCTTCCGAGATCAGACGAGATCGGGCGTGTTCACGGTGGTGTGGCCGTAAGCAACTGCTCCTGGCACCAGACAGGACTTTAAACAGGAGAAAAGATGATTTTTTTTACCCCAAATGAAAATAACTTACTTCACCTGGTATTCCCAGGCGGTCTCCCGTCCAAGTGCTAACCAGGCCCGACCGTGCTTAGCTTCGGCGATCAGACGAGATCGGGCGTGTTCACGGTGGTGTGGCCGTATGCAATTGCTCCTGGCACCAGACAGGACTTTAAACAGGAGAAAGGATCATTTTTTTTTACCCCAAATGAAAATAGCTTACAGCACCTGGTATTCCCAGGCGGTCTCCCATCCAAGTACTAACCAGGCCCGACCGTGCTTAGCTTCCGAGATCAGACGAGATCGGGCGTGTTCACGGTGGTGTGGCCGTAAGCAATTGCTCCTGGCACCAGACAGGACTTTAAACAGGAGAAAGGATGATTTTTTTTTACCGCAAATGAAAATAGCTTATAGCACCTGGTATTCCCAGCCGGTCTCCCATCCAAGTACTAACCAGCACGACCATGCTTAGCTTCCAATATCAGACGAGATCGGGCGTGTTCACTGTGGTGTGGCCGTAAGTAATTGCTCCTGGCACCAGACAGGACTTTAAACAGGAGAAAGGATGATTTTTTTTACCCCAAATGAAAATAGCTTACAGCACCTGGTATTCCCAGGCGGTCTCCCATCCAAGTACTAACCAGGCCCGACCGTGCTTAGCTTCCGAGATCAGACGAGATCGGGCGTGTTCGCAGTGGTGTGGCCGTAAGCAATTGCTCCTGGCACCAGACAGGACTTTAAACAGGAGAAAGGATGATTTTTTTTGCTCCAAATGAAAATAGCTTACAGCACCTGGTATTCCCAGGCGGTCTCCCATCCAGGTACTAACCAGGCCCGACCGTGCTTAGCTTCCGAGATCAGAAGAGATCAGGCGTGTTCGCAGTGGTGTGGCCGTAAGCAATTACTCCTGGCACCAGACAGGACTTTAAACAGGAGAAAGGATCATTTTTTTTACCCCAAATGAAAATAGATTACAGCACCTGGTATTCCCAGGCGGTCTCCCATCCAAGTACTAACCAGGCCCGACCGTGCTTAGCTTCCGAGATCAGACGAGATCGGGCGTGTTCACGGTGGTGTGGCCATAAGCAATTGCTCCTGGCACCAGACAGGACTTTAAACAGGAGAAAGGATGATTTTTTTTACCCCAAATGAAAATAGCTTACAGCACCTGGTATTCCCAGGCGGTATCCCATCCAGGTACTAACCAGGCCCGACCGTGCTTAGCTTCCGAGATCAGACGAGATCGGGCGTGTTCACGGTGGTGTGCCCGTTAGCAATTGCTCCTGGCACCAGACAGGACTTTAAATAGGAGAAAGGATCATTTTTTTTACCCCAAATGAAAATAGCTTACAGCACCTGGTATTCCCAGGCGGTCTCCCATCCAAGTACTAACCAGGCCCGACCGTGCTTAGCTTCCGAGATCAGACGAGATTGGGCGTGTTCACGGTGGGGTGACCGTAAGCAATTACTCCTGGCACCAGACAGGACTTTAAACAGGAGAAAGGATGATTTTTTTTTACCCCATATGAAAATAGCTTACGGCACCTGGTATTCCCAGGCGGTCTCCCATCCAAGTACTAACCAGGCTCGACCGTGCTTAGCTTCCGAGATCAGACGAGATCGGGCGTGTTCACGGTGGTGTGGCCGTTAGCAATTGCTCCTGGCACCAGACAGGACTTTAAACAGGAGAAAGGATGATTTTTTTTACCCCAAATGAAAATAGCTTACAGCACCTGGTATTCCCAGGCGGTCTCCCATCCAGGTACTAACCAGGCCCGACCGTGCTTAGCTTCCGAGATCAGACGAGATCGGGCGTGTTCACGGTGGTGTGGCCGTAAGCAATTGCTCCTGGCAACAGACAGGACTTTAAACAGGAGAAAGGATGATTTTTTTTACCCCAAATGAAAATATCTTACAGCACCTGGTATTCCCAGGCGGTCTCCCATCCAGGTACTAACCAGGCCGGACCGTGCTTAGCTTCCGAGATCAGACGAGATCGGGCGCGTTCGCAGTGGTGTGGCCGTAAGCAATTTCTCCTGGCACCAGACAGGACTTTAAACAGGAGAAAGGATGATTTTTTTTACCCCAAATGAAAATAGCATACAGCACCTGGTATTCCCAGGTGGTCTCCGATCCAGGTACTAACCAGGCCCGACCTTGCTTAGCTTCCGAGATCAGACGAGATCGGGCGTGTTCGCAGTGGTGTGGCCGTAAGCAATTGCTCCTGGCACCAGCCAGGACTTTAAACAGGAGAAAGGATGATTTTTTTTGCTCCAAATGAAAATCTCTTACCGCACCTGGTATTCCCAGGCGGTCTCCCATCCAAGTACTAAAGAGGCTCGACCATGCTTAGCTTCCGAGATCAGACGAGATCGGGCGTGTTCACGGTGGTGTGGCCGTAAGCAACTGCTCCTGGCACCAGACAGGACTTTAAACAGGAGAAAAGATGATTTTTTTTACCCCAAATGAAAATAACTTACTTCACCTGGTATTCCCAGGCGGTCTCCCGTCCAAGTACTAACCAGGCCCGACCGTGCTTAGCTTCTGCGATCAGACGAGATCGGGCGTGTTCACGGTGGTGTGGCCGTAAGCAATTGCTCCTGGCACCAGACAGGACTTTAAACAGGAGAAAGGATCATTTTTTTTACCCCAAATGAAAATAGATTACAGCACCTGGTATACCCAGGTGGTCTCCCATCCAAGTACTAACCAGGCCCGACCGTGCTTAACTTCCGAGATCAGACGAGATCGGGCGTGTTCACGGTGGTGTGGCCGTAGGCAATTGCTCCTGGCACCAGACAGGACTTTAAACAGGAGAAAGGATGATTTTTTTTACCCCAAATTAAAATAGCTTACAGCACCTGGTATTCCCAGGCGGTCTCCCATCCAGGTACTAACCAGGCCCAACCGTGCTTAGCTTCCGAGATCAGTCGAGATCGGGCGTGTTCGCAGTGGTGTGGCCGTAAGCAATTGCTCCTGGCACCAGACAGGACTTTAAACAGGAGAAAGGATCATTTTTTTTACCCCAAATGAAAATAGCTTACAGCACCTGGTAATCCCAGGCGGTCTCCCATCCAAGAACTAACCAGGCCTGACCGTGCTTAGCTTCCGCGCTCCGACGAGTTCGGGCCTGTTCACAGTGGTGTGGCCGTAAGCATTTGCTCCTGGCACCAGACAGGACTTTAAACATGAGAAAAGATGATTTTTTTTACCCCAAATGAAAATCTCTTACCGCACCTGGTATTCCCAGGCGGTCTCCCGTCCAAGTACTAAACTGGCTCGACCATGCTTAGCTTCCGAGATCAGACGAGATCGGGCGTGTTCACGGTGGTGTGGCCGTAAGCAACTGCTCCTGGCACCAGACAGGACTTTAAACAGGAGAAAGGATGATTTTTTTTTACCCCAAATGAAAATAGCTTACAGCACCTGGTATTCCCAGGCGGTCTCCCATCCAAGTACTAACCAGGCCCGACCGTGCTTAGCTTCCGAGATCCGACGAGATCGGGCGTGTTCGCAGTGGTGTGGCCGCAAGCAATTGCTCCTGGCACCAGACAGGACTTTAAACAGGAGAAAGGATCATTTTTTTTACCCCAAATGAAAATAGCTTACAGCACCTGGTAATCCCAGGCGGTCTCCCATCCAAGAACTAACCAGGCCTGACCGTGCTTAGCTTCCGCGCTCCGACGAGATCGGGCCTGTTCACAGTGGTGTGGCCGTAAGCATTTTCTCCTGGCACCAGACAGGACTTTAAACATGAGAAAAGATGATTTTTTTTACCCCAAATGAAAATCTCTTACCGCACCTGGTATTCCCAGGCGGTCTCCCATCCAAGTACTAAACAGGCTCGACCATGCTTAGCTTCCGAGATCAGACGAGATCGGGCGTGTTCACGGTGGTGTGGCCGTAAGCAACTGCTCCTGGCACCAGACAGGATTTTAAACAGGAGAAAAGATGATTTTTTTTACCCCAAATGAAAATAACTTACTTCACATGGTATTCCCAGGCGGTCTCCCGTCCAAGTACTAACCAGGCCCGACCGTGCTTAGCTTCTGCGATCAGACGAGATCGGGCGTGTTCACGGTGGTGTGGCCGTAAGCAATTGCTCCTGGCACCAGACAGGACTTTAAACAGGAGAAAGGATGATTTTTTTTTACCCCAAATGAAAATAGCTTACAGCACCTGGTATTCCCAGGCGGTCTCCCATCCAAGTACTAACCAGGCCCGACCGTGCTTAGCTTCCGAGATCAGTCGAGATCGGGCGTGTTCACGGTGGTGTGGCCGTAAGCAATTGCTCCTGGCACCAGAAAGGACTTTAAACAGGAGAAAGGATGATTTTTTTTACCCCAAATGAAAATAGCTTACAGCACCTGGTATTCCCAGGCGGTCTCCCATCCAAGTACTAACCAGGCCCGACCGTGCTTAGCTTCCGAGATCAGACGAGATCGGGCGTGTTCACGGTGGTGTGGCCGTAAGCAATTGCTCCTGGCACCAGAAAGGACTTTAAACATGAGAAAGGATGAATTTTTTTACCCCAAATGAAAATAGCTTACAGCACCTGGTATTCCCAGGCGGTCTCCCATCCAAGTACTAACCAGGCCCGACCGTGCTTAGCTTCCGAGATCAGACGAGATCGGGCGTGTTCACGGTGGTGTGCCCGTTAGCAATTGCTCCTGGCACCAGACAGGACTTTAAACAGGAGAAAGGATCATTTTTTTTACCCCAAATGAAAATAGCTTACAGCACCTGGTATTCCCACGCGGTCTCCCATCCAGGTACTAACCAAGCCCAACCATGCTTAGCTTCCGAGATCAGTCGAGATCGGGCGTGTTCGCAGTGGTGTGGCCGTAAGCAATTGCTCCTGGCACCAGACAGGACTTTAAACAGGAGAAAGGATCATTTTTTTTACCCCAAATGAAAATAGCTTACAGCACCTGGTAATCCCAGGCGGTCTCCCATCCAAGAACTAACCAGGCCTGACCGTGCTTAGCTTCCACGCTCCGACGAGATCGGGCCTGTTCACAGTGGTGTGGCCGTAATCATTTGCTCCTGGCACCAGACAGGACTTTAAACATGAGAAAAGATTATTTTTTTTAACCCAAATGAAAATCTCTTACCGCACCTGGTATTCCCAGGCGGTCTCCCATCCAAGTACTAAACAGGCTCGACCATGCTTAGCTTCCGAGATCAGACGAGATCGGGCGTGTTCACGGTGGTGTGGCCGTAAGCAACTGCTCCTGGCACCAGACAGGACTTTAAACAGGAGAAAAGATGATTTTTTTTACCCCAAATGAAAATAACTTACTTCACCTGGTATTCACAGGCGGTCTCCCGTCCAAGTACTAACCAGGCCCGACCGTGCTTAGCTTCGGCGATCAGACGAGATCGGGCGTGTTCACGGTGGTGTGGCCGTAAGCAATTGCTCCTGGCACCAGACAGGACTTTAAACAGGAGAAAGGATCATTTTTTTTACCCCAAATGAAAATAGCTTACAGCACCTGGTATTCCCAGGCGGTCTCCCATCCAGGTACTAACCAGGCCCGACCGTGCTTAGCTTCCGATATCAGAAGAGATCAGGCGTGTTCGCAGTGGTGTGGCCGTAAGCAATTACTCCTGGCACCAGACAGGACTTTAAACAGGAGAAAGGATCATTTTTTTTACCCCAAATGAAAATAGATTACAGCACCTGGTATTCCCAGGCGGTCTCCCATCCAAGTACTAACCAGGCCCGACCGTGCTTAGCTTCCGAGATCAGACGAGATCGGGCGTGTTCACGATGGTGTGGCCGTAAGAAATTGCTCCTGGCACCAGACAGGACTTTAAACAGGAGAAAGGATCATTTTTTTTACCCCAAATGAAAATAGCTTACAGCACCTGGTATTCCCAGGCGGTCTCCCATCCAGGTACTAACCAGGCCCAACCGTGCTTAGCTTCCGAGATCAGTCGAGATCGGGCGTGTTCGCAGTGGTGTGGCCGTAAGCAATTGCTCCTGGCACCAGACAGGACTTTAAACAGGAGAAAGGATCATTTTTTTTACCCCAAATGAAAATAGCTTATAGCACCTGGTAATCCCAGGCGGTCTCCCATCCAAGAACTAACCAGGCCTGACCGTGCTTAGCTTCCGCGCTCCGACGAGTTCGGGCCTGTTCACAGTGGTGTGGCCGTAAGCATTTGCTCCTGGCACCAGACAGGACTTTAAACATGAGAAAAGATGATTTTTTTTACCCCAAATGAAAATCTCTTACCGCACCTGGTATTCCCAGGCGGTCTCCCATCCAAGTACTAAAGAGGCTCGACCATGCTTAGCTTCCGAGATCAGACGAGATCGGGCGTGTTCACGGTGGTGTGGCCGTAAGCAACTGCTCCTGGCACCAGACAGGACTTTAAACAGGAGAAAAGATGATTTTTTTTACCCCAAATGAAAATAACTTACTTCACCTGGTATTCCCAGGCGGTCTCCCGTCCAAGTGCTAACCAGGCCCGACCGTGCTTAGCTTCGGCGATCAGACGAGATCGGGCGTGTTCACGGTGGTGTGGCCGTAAGCAATTGCTCCTGGCACCAGACAGGACTTTAAACAGGAGAAAGGATCATTTTTTTTTACCCCAAATGAAAATAGCTTACAGCACCTGGTATTCCCAGGCGGTCTCCCATCCAAGTACTAACCAGGCCCGACCGTGCTTAGCTTCCGAGATCAGACGAGATCGGGCGTGTTCACGGTGGTGTGGCCGTAAGCAATTGCTCCTGGCACCAGACAGGACTTTAAACAGGAGAAAGGATGATTTTTTTTTACCGCAAATGAAAATAGCTTATAGCACCTGGTATTCCCAGCCGGTCTCCCATCCAAGTACTAACCAGCACGACCATGCTTAGCTTCCAATATCAGACGAGATCGGGCGTGTTCACTGTGGTGTGGCCGTAAGTAATTGCTCCTGGCACCAGACAGGACTTTAAACAGGAGAAAGGATGATTTTTTTTACCCCAAATGAAAATAGCTTACAGCACCTGGTATTCCCAGGCGGTCTCCCATCCAAGTACTAACCAGGCACGACCGTGCTTAGCTTCCGAGATCAGACGAGATCGGGCGTGTTCGCAGTGGTGTGGCCGTAAGCAATTGCTCCTGGCACCAGACAGGACTTTAAACAGGAGAAAGGATGATTTTTTTTGCTCCAAATGAAAATAGCTTACAGCACCTGGTATTCCCAGGCGGTCTCCCATCCAGGTACTAACCAGGCCCGACCGTGCTTAGCTTCCGAGATCAGAAGAGATCAGGCGTGTTCGCAGTGGTGTGGCCGTAAGCAATTACTCCTGGCACCAGACAGGACTTTAAACAGGAGAAAGGATCATTTTTTTTACCCCAAATGAAAATAGATTACAGCACCTGGTATTCCCAGGCGGTCTCCCATCCAAGTACTAACCAGGCCCGACCGTGCTTAGCTTCCGAGATCAGACGAGATCGGGCGTGTTCACGGTGGTGTGGCCATAAGCAATTGCTCCTGGCACCAGACAGGACTTTAAACAGGAGAAAGGATGATTTTTTTTACCCCAAATGAAAATAGCTTACAGCACCTGGTATTCCCAGGCGGTATCCCATCCAGGTACTAACCAGGCCCGACCGTGCTTAGCTTCCGAGATCAGACGAGATCGGGCGTGTTCACGGTGGTGTGCCCGTTAGCAATTGCTCCTGGCACCAGACAGGACTTTAAACAGGAGAAAGGATCATTTTTTTTACCCCAAATGAAAATAGCTTACAGCACCTGGTATTCCCAGGCGGTCTCCCATCCAAGTACTAACCAGGCCCGACCGTGCTTAGCTTCCGAGATCAGACGAGATTGGGCGTGTTCACGGTGGGGTGGCCGTAAGCAATTACTCCTGGCACCAGACAGGACTTTAAACAGGAGAAAGGATGATTTTTTTTTACCCCATATGAAAATAGCTTACGGCACCTGGTATTCCCAGGCGGTCTCCCATCCAAGTACTAACCAGGCTCGACCGTGCTTAGCTTCCGAGATCAGACGAGATCGGGCGTGTTCACGGTGGTGTGGCCGTTAGCAATTGCTCCTGGCACCAGACAGGACTTTAAAAAGGAGAAAGGATGATTTTTTTTACCCCAAATGAAAATAGCTTACAGCACCTGGTATTCCCAGGCGGTCTCCCATCCAGGTACTAACCAGGCCCGACCGTGCTTAGCTTCCGAGATCAGACGAGATCGGGCGTGTTCACGGTGGTGTGGCCGTAAGCAATTGCTCCTGGCAACAGACAGGACTTTAAACAGGAGAAAGGATGATTTTTTTTACCCCAAATGAAAATATCTTACAGCACCTGGTATTCCCAGGCGGTCTCCCATCCAGGTACTAACCAGGCCGGACCGTGCTTAGCTTCCGAGATCAGACGAGATCGGGCGCGTTCGCAGTGGTGTGGCCGTAAGCAATTACTCCTGGCACCAGACAGGACTTTAAACAGGAGAAAGGATGATTTTTTTTACCCCAAATGAAAATAGCATACAGCACCTGGTATTCCCAGGTGGTCTCCGATCCAGGTACTAACCAGGCCCGACCTTGCTTAGCTTCCGAGATCAGACGAGATCGGGCGTGTTCGCAGTGGTGTGGCCGTAAGCAATTGCTCCTGGCACCAGCCAGGACTTTAAACAGGAGAAAGGATGATTTTTTTTGCTCCAAATGAAAATAGCTTACAACACCTGGTATTCCCAGGCGGTCTCCCATCCAGGTACTAACCAGGCCCGACCGTGCTTAGCTTCCACGCTCCGACGAGATCGTGCCTGTTCACAGTGGTGTGGCCGTAAGCAATTGCTCCTGGCACCAGACAGGACTTTAAACAGGAGAAAGGATGATTTTTTTTTTACCGCAAATGAAAATAGCTTATAGCACCTGGTATTCCCAGCCGGTCTCCCATCCAAGTACTAACCAGCACGACCATGCTTAGCTTCCAATATCAGACGAGATCGGGCGTGTTCACTGTGGTGTGGCCGTAAGCAATTGCTCCTGGCACCAGACAGGACTTTAAACAGGAGAAAGGATGATTTTTTTTTACCCCAAATGAAAATAGCTTACAGCACCTGGTATTCCCAGGCGGTCTCCCATCCAAGTACTCACCAGGCCCGACCGTGCTTAGCTTCCGAGATCCGACGAGATCGGGCGTGTTCGCAGTGGTGTGGCCGTAAGCAATTGCTCCTGGCACCATACATGACTTTAAACAGGAGAAAGGATCATTTTTTTTACCCCAAATGAATATAGATTACAGCACCTGGTATTCCCAGGCATTCTCCCATCCAGGTACTAACCAGGCCCGACCGTGCTTAGCTTCCGAGATCAGACGAGATCGGGCGTGTTCGCAGTGGTGTGGCCGTAAGCAATTGCTCCTGGCACCAGACAGGACTTTAAACAGGTGAAAGGATCATTTTTTTTACCCCAAATGAAAATAGAATACAGCACCTGGTAATCCCAGGCGGTCTCCCATCCAAGTACTAACCAGGCCCGACCGTGCTTAGCTTCCGAGATCAGACGAGATCGGGCGTGTTCACGGTGGTGTGGCCGTAAGCAATTTCTCCTAGCACCAGACAGGACTTTAAACAGGAGAAAGGATGATTTTTTTTACCCCAAATGAAAATAGCTTACAGCACCTGGTATTCCCAGGCGGTCTCCCATCCAGGTACTAACCAGGCCCGACCGTGCTTAGCTTCCGAGATCAGACGAGATCGGTCGTGTTCGCAGTTGTGTGGCCGTAAGCAATTGCTCCTGGCACCAGACAGGACTTTAAACAGGAGAAAGGATCATTTTTTTTACCCCAAATGAAAATAGCTTACAGCACCTGGTATTCCCAGGCGGTCTCCCATCCAGGTACTAACCAGGCCCGACCGTGCTTAGCTTCCGATATCAGACGAGATCGGGCGTGTTCGCAGTGGTGTGGCCGTAAGCAATTGCTCCTGGCACCAGACAGGACTTTAAACAGGAGAAAGGATCATTTTTTTTACCCCAAATGAAAATAGATTACAGCACCTGGTATTCCCATGCGGTCTCCCATCCAAGTACTAACCAGGCCCGACCGTGCTTAGCTTCCGAGATCAGACGAGATCGGGCGTGTTCACGGTGGTGTGGCCGTAATCAATTACTCCTGGCACCAGACAGGACTTTAAACAGGAGAAAGGATCATTTTTTTTACCCCAAATGAAAATAGATTACAGCACCTGGTATTCCCAGGCGGTCTCCCATCCAAGTACTAACCAGGCCCGACCGTGCTTAGCTTCCGAGATCAGACGAGATCGGGCGTGTTCACGGTGGTGTGGCCGTAAGCATTTACTCCTGGCACCAGACAGGACTTTAAACAGGAGAAAGGATGATTTTTTTTTACCCCAAATGAAAATAGCTTACTGCACCTGGTATTCCCAGGCGGTCTCCCATCCAGGTACTAACCAGGCCCGACCGTGCTTAGCTTCCGAGATCAGACGAGATCGGGCTTGTTCGCAGTGGTGTGGCCGTAAGCAATTGCTCCTGGCACCAGACAGGACTTTAAACAGGAGAAAGGATCATTTTTTTTACCCCAAATGAAAATAGATTACAGCACCTGGTATTCCCAGGCGGTCTCCCATCCAAGTACTAACCAGGCCCGACCGTGCTTAGCTTCCGAGATCAGACGAGATCGGGCGTTTTCACGGTTGTGTGGCCGTAATCAATTACTCCTGGCACCAGACAGGACTTTAAACAGGAGAAAGGATCATTTTTTTTACCCCAAATGAAAATAGATTACAGCACCTGGTATTCCCAGGCGGTCTCCCATCCAAGTACTAACCAGGCCCGACCGTGCTTAGCTTCCGAGATCAGACGAGATCGGGCGTGTTCACGGTGGTGTGGCCGTAAGCATTTACTCCTGGCACCAGACAGGACTTTAAACAGGAGAAAGGATGATTTTTTTTTACCCCAAATGAAAATAGCTTACTGCACCTGGTATTCCCAGGCGGTCTCCCATCCAGGTACTAACCAGGCCCGACCGTGCTTAGCTTCCGAGATCAGACGAGATCGGGCTTGTCCGCAGTGGTGTGGCCGTAAGCAATTGCTCCTGGCACCAGACAGGACTTTAAACAGGAGAAAGGATCATTTTTTTTACCCCAAATGAAAATAGATTACAGCACCTGGTATTCCCAGGCGGTCTCCCATCCAAGTACTAACCAGGCCCGACCGTGCTTAGCTTCCGAGATCAGACGAGATCGGGCGTTTTCACGGTTGTGTGGCCGTAAGAAATTGCTCCTGGCACCAGACAGGACTTTAAACAGGAAAAAGGATGATTTTTTTTTACCCCAAATGAAAATAGCTTACAGCACCTGGTATTCCCAGGCGGTCTCCCATCCAGGTACTAACCAGGCCCGACCGTGCTTAGCTTGCGAGATCAGACGAGATCGGGCTTGTTCACGGTGGTGTGGACGTAAGCAATTGCTCCTGGCACCAGACAGGACTTTAAACAGGAGAAAGGATGATTTTTTTTACCCCAAATGAAAATAGCTTACAGCACCTGGTATTCCCACTCGGTCTCCCATCCAGGTACTAACCAGGCCCGACCGTTTTTAGCTTCCGAGATCAGACGAGATTGGGCGTGTTCGCAGTGGTGTGGCCGTAAGCAATTGCTCCTGGCACCAGACAGGACTTTAAACAGGAGAAAGGATCATTTTTTTTACCCCAAATGAAAATATATTACAGCACCTGGTATTCCCAGGCGGTCTCCCATCCAAGTACTAACCAGGCCCGACCGTGCTTAGCTTCCGAGATCAGTCGAGATCGGGCGTGTTCCCGGTGGTGTGGCCGTAAGCAATTACTCCTGGCACCAGACAGGACTTTAAACAGGAGAAAGGATCATTTTTTTTACCCCAAATGAAAATAGCTCACAGCACCTGGTATTCCCAGGCGGTCTCCCATCCAGGTACTAACCAGGCCTGACAGTGCTTAGCTTCCGAGATGAGACGAGATCGGGCGTGTTCGCAGTGGTGTGGCCGTAAGCAATTGCTCCTGGCACCAGACAGGACTTTAAACAGGAGAAAGGATGATTTTTTTTACCCCAAATGAAAATAGCTCACAGCACCTGGTATTCCCAGGCGGTCTCCCATCCAGGTACTAACCAGGCCTGACAGTGCTTAGCTTCCGAGATGAGACGAGATCGGGCGTGTTCGCAGTGGTGTGGCCGTAAGCAATTGCTCCTGGCACCAGACAGGACTTTAAACAGGAGAAAGGATCATTTTTTTTTACCCCAAATGAAAATAGATTACAGCACCTGGTATTCCCAGGCGGTCTCCCATCCAAGTACTAACCAGGCCCGACCGTGCTTAGCTTCCGAGATCAGACGAGATCGGGCGTGTTTTTTTTTTTGTTTTTTTTTTAATATACAAAATAAATTTAAATGTAAATGTTTACATAAAACAATGACATACACACAACAATCACATTCATGTTAAGGGGTACCAAGGCACAAAATAAATCGCTTAATAATACGTGCGCCTTATACACATAGAGGCACACTCAAAAATTAAATGCTAATTTCCCTTCCGATGTTGCAGATATAAAACTACACCCGTCAATAAAGCATTTAGCAAAATCCTCAGCACCATATTTAAAGGTCAAACCCACATTCCTCCTGACCACAGATTCAAACAAATCCCACACATTAACTTTTTTCCCTTCAAAATGAGCAAGATTCCTTCTTGACATAATAGTGTACCTTGCATGACTTAACACAAAATTAAACAAGCAAACATTCACATCTTTCCTTTTCCCATTTACCCCAAACAACAACATTTTGTTCCATTCATGTGCCTTTACAAAACCATTTTCCCAATTCTTAAACAGCATATCTTTTAACTTAGGCACAAAACTACGTAGACATTTACATCTGATATATATATGTAATAAATCTTCTGGCTCAGTTTCACACACGTCACATTCTCTCCTGTTTCCTCTGTTAATCTGATGCAGTACTGTGTTAACATAGATCCTGTTGTGTCTGGTCATGAAGTCATTGTTTTCACATTCTATTGCATTATATTTGATTTTGAGGTTTTTCCATATCAACTGTACATTCATACCTGGCAGAACTCTCTCCCACATTTGTTCTGCTGCTGGCCTTTTCAACTGTTTTGCTATTAGTTCTATATATATGTTTTTTACTTTTAATTCTTTGAACTCTTTGCTTACATCATTTTTAACAAACACTAGTTTAGGTAAATGTCCATCCCCTGTCCTCACACACTCTCTCTCAATCAAATTCCTCCAGTCTCCAGGCATATTCCCCTTGATTATATCATACATTTTTAAAATCACATCTCTCCTAGCATCTTCATCCCATTCTCTTACACAGTCTATCATTGCCTGCCCCGGCAGAAACCCAGGCACAAACTCATATACTATGTCTTTTATTTGCCTAATTCCTGCGTCCATGAAAACGTTATTGTATAGCATTTTGTTGTTATGCTGTATTTTGGGATTGAGAAAAATGGGTTTATTCATTACTTCAATTATGTTACTACAGTCGTATGATATGTTGGGCAGGAACTCTCCCCACGCTCTGAACACCTCTTTGTAAAAAAAAGGAACCTTTTCATACATTGCTTCTTTCAAAACCATAAGCAGACTATGCTCTCCACATCTACCAGCAATTTGCACATACATTTTAAAGAATTGTTTCCACCCATAGTCATTCACATCATGTAGATATTTCTTCACTGTTTTAACCCTCATTGCTTTACGTTTTGTGTCAATGTCCACCAGTTTTAACCCTCCCTCACTGTACCCTGCTATCAATGTTTTGTGTGCTATCCTCACACCCTTACCATCCCACAAGAAATTTGAAATCAGCCGATTTAGCTCTGATAGAACCCATACCGGAAGATCTAGTGCACCCAACACATACACACATTTGGACAATACTAAGGAGTTAACAACTATTACCTTACCTTTTAATTTCAATTTTCTCTGCTTCCATGCATTTAAAGTGTATTTTATCTTATTTATCACTACTGTCCAAGTCACATCTCTTGCTTCCTTTTCGTTTGGACCTATGTTTACTCCTAAAACTTTAATGCAGTCTACCACTCTAAATGCAATCATACTGTCTACCTTCTCCCTCTCCTGACCTATATACATTAGTTCAGATTTTCCTATATTCACTTTGGCCCCTGCTGCCCTCCCATATGTTCCCATGTGTTTCATAATTATATTGATACTTTCCATATTTTCTACTGTTATTGTCATGTCATCTGCATATTGTTGAATTATATTAATTTTCTCGCCTGGTATTTGTATTCCTTTTATATTACTATCCTTTTTTATAAGGACAGCAAAGGGTTCAATAGACATGCTATATAGCAGTGCTGATAAGGGACAGCCCTGCCTCACTGACCTCTCCAAAGCAAAGGTGTCTGTCATCAGTCCATTACATTTGACCCTACTCTTAGCTTCCTTATACAATAGCCTGATCCAACTCACTATTCTATCCCCAAACCCAAACTCTTTCATACTCCGAAACAAGAACTCATGCTCCACTCTATCAAAAGCCTTATTCAAATCTACACTCAACACTATCCCAGACTGTTCTTTCATGTGCCTAACAACGTCCCTAACTGTCCCTATTATATCTGCTATGTCTCTCCCTTCGATACTATATGCCTGTGTCGGTGCTATTATTCCTCCCATTACCTTCTTAATTCTATATGCTAAAACCCTTGCTAATATCTTATAATCATTATTCAATAAGCTAATTGGCCTATAGTTCCCTAACTCTAATCTACTCCCCTTATTTTTAAATAATATTGTGATTACCCCAGTAGCCATAGATTCTGGAACCAGTTGTCCCTCTTCCATGCTTTGGTATACCTTTAATAATATGGGTGCCAGTATGTCAGCAAACTCCTTGTAGAATTCACTACTAAGTCCATCTGAACCAGGGCTTTTATTATTTTTTGCATTTGTAATTGCTATTTGTATTTCTTTTACTGTAATCTCTCTGTCACACATGTCTAGCTCGTCTGCTGATATTCTTGCATCCACACCCCTCAAGACCTCATAAATACATTCTTTTTCTGTATTCCCTTTTTTATACAAGTTTTTATAGAAGCCTTCCACTGTATTCAAGATGCTAACCAAATCATTTACCTTCTCTCCATTTTCATTCAGTAGTTCATTTATATAATTATTTTCCTGTTTCTTTTTCTCTAGGTTTAGAAAGTACGCTGTGCACCTTTCTCCCTCTACAGCATACTGTACTCTACTCCTTACTATCGCCGCATCACATTTATTTTTCTCACACTCTTTTAGTTCCCTTCTCAATTCCATATACTTTTGTATATTATAATTTGCATCTTTGTCTGCTTTCCCTGCTTCTTCATTTAATTTATTTTGTATCTCTTTCTCTACCTGCTCCTTTCTAAAGTTCATTTGTTTGGCATAGTGTATGCTTTTCTTTTTAACTTTTTCTTTCAATTTTTCCCACCAAATACAAATATTATCTCCGTTTAAAATGTTCTCTATTTCTTCTTTGATACATTTAGCTATCATCTCTTTATATGAATCCTCTCCTAATAAGCTATTGTTTAGGCACCACATTCCTCCACCTACATTCCTTACACATACGTCCCTTAACCTCAGTGACAGGATTGCATGATCACTAAGAGTGGTAAAAGTATATTTCACCTCCTTTATTTTGCTGACAATGTTTTCCTTAACCAGGACCAGGTCTATTCGACTCTGTCTAAGGGTCCCCATAACCACCTGCCTCCACGAAAACCCTTTACTGTCTGCATTTTCCTCCCTCCATATGTCCACCATTTTGTGTTCTGCCATCATGTTTTTCAGAAAGTTCCTTGACCCATCATACCTGTATTTTACGTAATTTGAATAATCTAGTCTTGATAATTTTACATTATAGTCACCAACCATCATACAACCTCCCGTGCACAGAACCTCCAAGTCCTTGAAAAAATCTTTCCTCATTTCCTCCACGTTTGGTGCATATATATTGATTAATTTATATGTGTTTTTATTGTGCACAAATTCAATCGCTATCACTCTTCCATTCCCTCCACAAAAGGTCTGTTTTGCTCCACTAACAGACCTCTCTCTGACAAGGATCGCCACTCCACGTGCCTTCGCACTCCCATTATCTGTAAATATGGGCCCTTTCCAAAGTTTCCCAAGGTTTTTCACAATTCCATCATCCCAGTGCGTCTCCTGCAGGCACAACATGTCCGATTTACACAGTTCAATCGTTCTTTCTAGCTTTATCATGTTCCTCAGGCCATTCGCATTTAGGGATGTTATAATGACCATAGTAATGCAAAGAAAAACACAGATTTCCATAGATGCTCGATGGGTCATACCTTCCGCTCTTTTGGCTCCCTTTTGTCCTTTTTGTTCATTCTTTTCCTGCTGGCTCTCACCGCTTCGCAATCCATCAACTCTCCTTCCTCCGATGTTCCCGTCCCCTTCACCTCCATGTTCGAATCGTCTGGCTCCTTTCCAGGTGAAGCAGCCACAGCCGTCCCGTCCCGCGGAGCCTCTCCGCACCCCGGGGTCTCCACCTTCCCAGGTCGACCGCCTCCTCGCTCATTCGCCAGGGCTGATGGAGTTTTGGGCTCTGCGCTAGCGCCTTCTTCAGCACTTTGCCCGGATGCTCCTCTCGTCGTGCGACCCGTCCCCCTGGACACGCCATCCACACCGCTGCCAATGGTGTCTGGGGTCATCTCCTCTCCGTTGGCAGCTCCGGTGTTCTCCTCTCCCTCCAATGGTATGGGATCAGAGCATGCGATGTCCTCGTCCCGCTGTCGCTGCTCCTCCTCGGACCGGGACACGCTCTCGCCGCCACCGGCTGGCTCCGCATCCACCGGCCGCTCCTCTCCGCGTCTTGCTCCCTGCAGGTCACACTCCCTAGCATAGTGTCCCTGGCGCTTGCATTTATAGCAGGTGAAGTCTGGGCATTCTCTCACAATATGTCCTGGCTGGATGCACAGCCTGCAGACCTTCACCTGCCTGTCGTGAATTACGCGGAAGTACTCCCCTCCGTCTAGCGTCTCAAACTTTGTTGAGTAGGGCAGTGACTGTACAAGTTCAGTGAACTGTACTTTACAGAACCTTGTCCCGTCCGCCACGTCTGTCCCAGGCCATTTCCTTCTTTTGATGGGCGAAATCGCCTTCACGCCCCACGTTGAGAGTTTCTGCCTTATTTCAGCGTCAGAAATATAAGGTGGCAAGTTTAGAAATGAAACAACTATTTCATTGCTGCGTACTTCTTTAGCTGTCACCTGAGTGTTTTTGATTTTGAACCCATCCAATAACCTCGTCTTGCCCTTTCCCTCCTGCATGGTGATCTCGTATATGATCTTACTTTTGACCCTGCAGGCCAGAACAATCCCGCACTTATCTTTGATTCCTCGCAATAGCTCCATCATAGTTATATTGTCTTCACCGACCAGCTCTACAATCAACGTCAGCTCCTTTTTATAGCCACCGTCACTCTCTCCCGCATTCATCACTTCATTTAGACCCTCTTTATCTCTCCTGCTATTCACCATGTTTTCTCCCTCTGTACTAACGGAATTAGTCTGTGTTATTCCTTTCTCTCTTACTTCAACATGCTCAGGCTCATTCACCTGTTCTACATGTGTCAAACTGGTAGTAGCTCCCATGTTTTCATTTACTAAATTATCCATCCAATCACGAGAAGCATGATCAATATCGGGTTCCACATGAATCAAAGTGGCCTTTCCACCTATTTTCCCATTTACCAGATTATCCATCTAAACAAGAAAGTATGAAACAATCCCCCAAACAGCCAGGCTGCAGGGGGAATGAAACAAACTATGAAACTATCAAACTATGAATGAAACAATAAAACTATCAACAAAAAAGTGCCTTCTCACTATCAAGCACACACGGTCCCAACAAACACTCAACTGCTCTGTGCTCACTTCCTGCTTGCGCACCTGAACGGGATCAGACGAGATCACGGTGGTGTGGCCGTAAGCAATTGCTCCTGGCACCAGACAGGACTTTAAACAAGGCAAGGCAAGGCAAGGCAACTTTATTTATATAGCACTTTTCATACACAAGGCAGACTCAAAGTGCTTCACATATAAACATTGTCATACAATAAAATAAAATAATAGATAAGTAAAAAGTAAAATAGATAGAAAGTAAAGGCAAAGTTAAAAAACAACATTTTAGAAAGGCAGAGTTAATAAAAATGCATTTTAGAAAGGCAAAGTTACTAATAAAATAAAAATAAAAATAGAAACATTGTAGATTTAAGATTTAGCAGAAAGCTAAAGCAAACATAAAAGTCTTCAGTCTTGTTTTAAAAGCTGTCAGAGTTGGGGCAAGTCTTAAATCCTCAGGGAGTTTATTCCAGCTATTTGTTGCATAGTAACTAAATCCTGCTTCCCCATGTTTCGTGTTGACTCTGGGGATAATTAACAGATTGGTCTCAGAGGATCTTAGTGGTCTAGAAGACTTATGTAGTGGAAGCATATCAGTTAAATATTTTGGCCCTAAACCATGTAGAGATTTGTAGGTTAGCAACATGATTTTAAAATCAATTCTCTGACATACAGGGAGCCAGTGTAATGATTTGAGAATTGGTGTAATATGTTCAAATTTTTTGGTCTTTGTTAGAACTCTAGCAGCAGCATTCTGAACAAGCTGTAGTTGCCTTAGAGTTTTTTTTGGGAGACCTGTAAGGAGACCATTGCAGTAATCAAGCTTGCTAGTGATAAAGGCATGTACAAGTGTTTGTAAGTCTTCGGTAGACATGAGCCCTCTAAGTTTTGCTACGTTTTTAAGGTGATAATATGCCGATTTTGTAACTGATTTGATGTGACTGTCGAAATGTAAATCTGAATCCATAATAACCCCTAGATTTCTGGCTTTGATTGAGGTTTTCAAGGACAGAGAGTGAAGGTGTTGGGTAACTTTAAGCCTTTCGGTTTTAGCACCAAATACAATTATCTCAGTTTTGTCCTCATTTAGTTGAAGGAAATTTTGGCACATCCAGTCTTTGACTTGCTCAATGCACTGGCACAACAGATCTATGGGCTGATAGTCATTTGGTGATAGAGATACATAGATTTGCGTGTCATCAGCATAGCAGTGATGGTCAATATTGTTATTTTGCATGATTTGCCCTAGTGGGAGCATGTAGATGTTGAATAGAGAGGGTCCTAAGATCGAACCTTGTGGGACTCCACATGTCACGTTTGTTGATTCTGAAACAAAGTCGCCAATGGAAACAAAGTAGTTCCTATTTTGTAGGTAGGACCTAAACCAATTTAAAACCTGCCTGAAAGCCCCACCCAGTTTTCTAATCTGTCCAAAAGTATTGTATGGTCTACAGTGTCGAATGCAGCACTGAGGTCTAGTAGCATTAGTATTGAGATTTTGCCAGAGTCTGTGTTAAGACGGATGTCGTTTACAACTTTAATAAGGGCGGTCTCAGTGCTGTGAAGGGGTCGAAATCCGGATTGGAAGGTGTCATAGCAACCAGTTGATGCCAGGAAGTCACTAAGTTGCTGGAGGACAATTTTCTCAATGATTTTACTTATGAAGGGTAGATTTGATATTGGTCTGTAGTTGTTAATAACAGAGGCATCTAGGCTCCGCTTTTTTAAAAGGGGTTTGATAACTGCAGTTTTGAAGCCTTTTGGGAAAGTGCCTGATTGGAGAGAGTTGTTAACTATTTGCAATATGTCTATTGCTAGGCAGTCAAAAACATTCTTAAAGTGGTTGGTAGGTAAAGTATCAAGGCAACAGGTGGATGGCTTCAGTTGTGTCACAGTTTCCACAAGAGTTTTAGAGTCTGTGACATTAAAGCATGTCATTGCCACGTTACTTTTGCCTGAATATGGTGGTAGTCCAGCATTTTTGTTTAAAGTGGAGACATTGATGGCGCGTCTGATGCCTTCAATTTTATCAGTATAAAATGCTGCAAACTCATTGCATTTCTGAGTGGAATGAAGGTCAGGTGGAATTTGTGTTGGGGGCTTGGTCAGTCTGTCAACAGTTGCAAATAGGGTTTTGGCATTATTAGTATTGGTTTTAATGATATTGGAGAAAAATGTTTCTCTAGCACTTTTTAAGTCTAAATTGTAAGCACGGAGGCTCTCTTTATAGATGTCATGGTGTATATGAAGTTTTGTTTTACGCCATATGCGTTCAGCCTTCCTGCATTCTTTTTTCTGGGCTGTTACAAAAGCAGCTTTTCTCCAAGGTGCCTTTTGCTTTCCAGAAATCGTTTTAACCTTATAAGGTGCAATGACATCTATGACTTTCAAAATTTTCAAATTAAAGTTTTCTAAAAGATCATCAGCAGAACATGGGTTGAGAGGTGGTAGCAAGGAGATGGCCTTTTTAAAAAGTACATTAGAATGTTCATTGATATACCGTTTTTTGACAGTATTTGATTTTGTCTGTATGTCGGGAATAAAATATATATTAAAGAAAACACAGAAATGGTCAGACAGTGAAGGATCAGTCACAGAGAGATCTGAAACATTGAGACCCTTTGTGATAACCAGGTCTAGAGTGTGCCCCTTACAATGAGTAGCCTCTTTCACATGTTGAGACATTTCAAATGTGTCCAAAATGGTAAAAAGTTTTTTTGCACACTTATCATTAAAATCATCAGTATGAAAATTGAAGTCACCAGTTATAACTAGACAGTCAAAGTCTGTGGAGATGCTAGACAATAATTCTGTAAAGTCATCGAAGAAATTTGCAGCGTATGTGGGTGGCCAGTAAATAATTAATAGGAGAACTCTGGGGGAACATTTCAATACAGCACAAAGGTATTCGAATGATGGAAAATCACCAAATAGCATCTGTTTCCCCTGAAATACATTTTTAAATATAGCAGCAACCCCTCCACCTCTTTTTCCAGATCTACATACATCAAAAAAGTTATAGTTGGGAGGAGCTGTCTCTATCAGAACGGTTGCACTGTTATTTTGTTCTAGCCATGTTTCAGTTAAAAACATAAAATCCAGTTGAGCAGTGGTAATGAAATCATTAACTAAAAAAGATTTGTTATTAAGAGACCTAACATTAAGTAGACCCATCCTGATGGTGTTATTGATAGGCTTTAAGGTTGATTTTGGTTTGGAGGGAATAGGTATGAGATTTGAGAGGTTAGCAGTGCATCTAAGTTTCCCTTTGTTTACTCTCTTAGTGATTACAGCAGGAATGCAAAAGTTGCCATGTTTTGATGTAGGCAACCTTGGGTTCAACAGATTATGCAAAACTTCCTTTGTGCTGTGTCTACGGCTGAACCCTTTTTTGTCTCAGTAATAATCAGGACTACTATCAGTACAGGGAGGGGGGGGCTGGGGCGCCCTCCGCTTGGCTGTTATCAGACTGTGGTCATGACATGGGGATGGTATCATTGACGCAGATGCAAGTTTGATGCCAACATTTCTCCGTTTCTTAAATTCATCTGGAAAATCATAAAGGGAGGAGACAGTGGAACTGGAGTTGTCGTTGTGGCTATGGGAGAGATGAGGCTGGTGGTCATCATCAATGGGGGACAGCTGGAGGTCATCATCGATGGGTGAGTGCTGGAGGTCATCGTCGATGGGGGAGTGCAGAGGAGGGGGGTGGCCGTTCCTCGCCAAGCCAGCATCAGCAAAGGGGGGAGGCATGGTGTCGATGGTGTCGGGCAGGCTGTTGTCTCTCTTCAAGGTCTGTGGTCTGTCTGCTATCTGTGTGTCAGATAGTGGGACAGTAGATGTGTGGGGGAGGCTGTAGTCTCGCTTCTTCTCATGGTGGGAGAGTGAGAAGAGAAGATTGTCCCTTAACAGTTTTGAGCCTAACCTGTTTGGGTGTAGGCCATCTGCTCTGAAAAGATATTTGCGCCCCCAGAACAAGTTGAAATTGTCAATAAAGCCCCTTCCTCTTTCATTGCAGACTCTTGAAAGCCATGTATTCAGTGCAAGTAGACGACTGAATCTGTTTATTCCCCTGTCAACGGCTGGTATGGGTCCACTGATGAATGACCTAACGTGTAATTTGTCCAGTGTGTCCAATAGTTCAGTGAAATCCCTCTTCAGAAGTTCTGACTGTTCTTTTCGAATATCATTAAGTCCTGCATGCACAATAATCTGTGAGATTTTGGGGTTTTCCAGTATAATTGTGGCTAGTTTCTGGTTGACATCACTAACCATCACATCTGGGAAGTAGCATGTTTTGATCTTCTTACCGGTTATATCCTTTATGGTTGAGTCTCCTACAATCAGAGTGTCTGGTTCATCTGCTTTCTGTGAGATGGGCCCTTGTTGGCTTGAAGTGGCGGTCGCAGACGCATGCACAGCTCGACTCCGTGGTGACTGGTTCTTGTTCCGTCTCTGTCCCCACCGTCCGTCCGGACGCATCCTGGGGCTCAGGGGTGCACGGGTGGCAGATGCATGCGCAGCTGGCCTCTCTGGCGACAGGGTCATGGTCGGTCTTTGTCCACACCATCCGTTTGGACGCATCTTGGGGCTTAGGGGTGCATGGGTGGCAGGCGCGTTCGTGGACTCCTGGAGTGGCAGGAACCGGTTCTTCATCGGCATGGTAAACTTCAGCGATTGGCTAATCCGGCTGATTTTAGCTTTGGGAAGCTTAGCATTTGGCGTTGAGTGAACTTGTTGATTCACTTTGGAATGTTGTTTGGGCTTAGCGCCGACTCTGTGCCAATGAGAGGCAGTTGGAATTGTCTCTCTCTTGTCCAGCTTCGGGAAGGATACAGTATAGCTTTGATCATCCTGTTGTGGATTTGTCTGAGCTAGCTCAGCAAACTCACCCATCGGCACTGTATCCTGGAGAAGTCCTTCGCATTTTTCTAATGCTGCTAGCCTCGTTTCAAATAAAGCCACTGTCTGTTGCAGTTTGGTGCAGTCTGTGCATTTCCCAGTCTCTGTGCCTGAGACATCCGAGTACAGAGGCATGTTGGCGATAGGAAAGTCCAAGGCTTTTGCTGCGGTCTGATCCGGTAGTCAAAGTGCCAAAAAGTATTGTTGAATCGAGCAATTGAGGTTGACGGAAACAAACTATATATTCTTAAGTATTATGATCATGAAATAAAGTAAAATAAAGTAGACCTGAACGATGAATTAAGTACTTTTTGCCACTGTCTAGCGGAGCTTCGGGAAACACGGCCTCTCTCACTGCTGTCTCTTATCTCTTCCTCTTTAACAGGAGAAAGGATGATTTTTTTCATCCTTTTTTCAAACACGACCTCTCTCACTGCTGTCTCTTATCTCTTCCTCTTTAACAGGAGAAAGGATGATTTTTTTTACCCCAAATGAAAATAGCTTACAGCACCTGGTATTCCCAGGCGGTCTCCAATCCAGGTACTAACCAGGCCCGACCGTGCTTAGCTTCCGAGATCAGACGAGATCGGGCGTGTTCGCAGTGGTGTGGCCGTTAGCAATTGCTCCTGGCACCAGACAGGACTTTAAACAAGAGAAAGGATGATTTTTTTTACCCCAAATGAAAATAGCTTACAGCACCTGGTATTCCCAGGCGGTCTCCCATCCAGGTACTAATCAGGCCCGACCGTGCTTAGCTTCTGAGATCAGACGAGATCGGGCGTGTTCGCGGTGGTGTGGCCGTAAGCAATTGCTCCTGGCACCAGACAGGACTTTAAACAGGAGAAAGGATCATTTTTTTTACCCCAAATGAATATAGATTACAGCACTTGGTATTCCCAGGCGGTCTCCCATCCAAGTACTAACCAGGCCTGACCGTGCTTAGCTTCCGAGATCAGACGAGATCGGGCGTGTTCACGGTGGTGTAGCCGTAAGCAATTGCTCCGGGCACCAGACAGGACTTTAAACAGGAGAAAGGATGATTTTTTTTACCCCAAATGAAAATAGCTTACAGCACCTGGTATTCCCAAGCGGTCTCCCATCCAGGTACTAACCAGGCCCGACCGTGCTTAGCTTCCGAGATCAGACGTGTTCGCAGTGGTGTGGCCGTAAGCAATTGCTCCTGGCACCAGACAGGACTTTAAACAGGAGAAAGGATCATTTCTTTTACCCCAAATGAAAATAGATTACAGCACCTGGTATTCCCAGGCGGTCTCCCATCCAATTACTAACCAGGCCCGACCATGCTTAACTTCCGAGATCAGACGAGATCGGGCGTGTTCACGGTGGTGTGGCCGTAAGCAATTGCTCCCAGCACCAGACAGGACTTTAAACATGAGAAAGGATGATTTTTTTTACCCCAAATGAAAATAGCTTACAGCACCTGGTATTCCCAGGCGGTCTCCCATCCAGGTACTAAACAGGCCTGACCGTGCTTTGCTTCCGAGATCAGACGAGATCGGGTGTGTTCGCAGTGGTGTGGCCGTAAGCAATTGCTCCTGGCACCAGACAGGACTTTAAACAGGAGAAAGGATCATTTTTTTTACCCCAAATGAAAATAGATTACAGCACCTGGTATTCCCAGGCGGTCTCCCATCCAAGTACTAACCAGGCCCGACCATGCTTAGCTTCCGAGATCAGACGAGATCGGGCGTGTTCACGGTGGTGTGGCCGTAAGCAATTACTCCTGGCACCAGACAGGACTTTAAACAGGAGAAAGGATGATTTTTTTTTACCCCAAATGAAAATAGCTTACAGCACCTGGTATTCCGAGGCGGTCTCCCATCCAGGTACTAACCAGGCCCGACCGTGCTTAGCTTCCGAGATCAGACGAGATCGGGCGTGTTCGCAGTGGTGTTGCCGTAAGCAATTTCTCCTGGCACCAGACAGGACTTTAAACAGGAGAAAGGATCATTTTTTTTACCCCAAATGAAAATAGATTACAGCACCTGGTATTCCCAGGCGGTCTCCCATCCAAGTACTAACCAGGCCCGACCGTGCTTAGCTACCGAGATCAGACAAGATCGGGCATGTTCACGGTGGTGTGGCCGTAAGCAATTGCTCCTGGCACCAGACAGGACTTTAAACAGGAGAAAGGATGATTTTTTTTACCCCAAATGAAAGTAGCTTACAGCACCTTGTATTCCCAGGCGGTCTCCCATCCAGGTACTAACCAGGCCCGACCGTGCTTAGCTTCCGAGATCAAACAAGATCGGGCGTGTTCGCAGTGGTGTGGCCGTAAGCAATTGCTCCTGGCACCAGACAGGACTTTAAACAGGAGAAAGGATCATTTTTTTTACCCCAAATGAAAATAGATTACAGCACCTGGTATTCCCAGGCGGTCTCCCATCCAAGTACTAACCAGCCCCGACCGTGCTTAGCTTCCGAGATCAGACGAGATCGGGCGTGTTCACGGTGGTGTGGCCGTAAGCAATTGCTCCTGGCACCAGACAGGACTTTAAACAGGAGAAAGGATAATTTTTTTTACCCCAAATGAAAATAGATTACAGCACCTGGTATTCCCAGGCGGTCTCCCATCCAAGTACTAACCAGGCCCGACCGTGCTTAGTTTCCGAGATCAGACGAGATCGGGCGTGTTCCCGGTGGTGTGGCCGTAAGCAATTGCTCCTGGCACCAGATAGGACTTTAAACAGGAGAAAGGATCATTTTTTTTACCTAAAATGAAAATAGATTACAGCACCTGGTATTCCCAGGCGGTCTCCCATCCAAGTACTAACCAGGCCCGACCGTGCTTAGCTTCCGAGATCAGACGAGATCGGGCGTGTTCACGGTGGTGTGGCCGTAAGCAATAGCTCCTGGCACCAGACAGGACTTTAAACAGGAGAAAGGATGATTTTTTTTACCCCAAATGAAAATAGCTTACAGCACCTGGTATTCCCAGGTGGTCTCCCATCCAGGTACTAACCAGGCCCGACCGTGCTTAGCTTCCGAGATCAGACGAGAACGGGCGTGTTCGCAGTGGTGTGGCCGTAAGCAATTGCTCCTGGCACCAGACAGGACTTTAAACAGGAGAAAGGATCATTTTTTTTACCCCAAATGAAAATAGATTACAGCACCTGGTATTCCCAGGCGGTCTCCGATCCAAGTACTAACCAGGCCCGACCGTGCTTAGCTTCCGAGATCAGACGAGATCGGGCGTGTTCACGGTGGTGTGGCCGTAAGCAATTACTCCTGGCACCAGACAGGACTTTAAACAGGAGAAAGGATGATTTTTTTTACACCAAATGAAAATACCTCATAGCACCTGGTATTCCCAGGCGGTCTCCCATCCAGGTACTAACCAGGCCCGACCGTGCTTAGCTTCCGAGATCAGACGAGATCGGGCGTGTTCACGGTGGTGTGGCCGTAAGCAATTACTCCTAGCACCAGACAGGACTTTAAACAGGAGAAAGGATCATTTTTTTTACCCCAAATGAAAATAGATTACAGCACCTGGTATTCCCAGGCGGTCTCCCATCCAAGTACTAACCAGGCCCGACCGTGCTTAGTTTCCGAGATCAGACGAGATCGGGCGTGTTCCCGGTGGTGTGGCCGTAAGCAATTGCTCCTGGCACCAGACAGGACTTTAAACAGGAGAAAGGATGATTTTTTTTACCCCAAATGAAAATAGCTTACAGCACCTGGTATTCCCAGGCGGTCTCCCATCCAGGTACTAACCAGGCCCGACCGTGCTTAGCTTCAGAGATCAGACGAGATCAGGCGTGTTCGCAGTGGTGTGGCCGTAAGCAATTACTCCTGGCTCAAGACAGGACTTTAAACAGGAGAAAGGATAATTTTTTTTACCCCAAATGAAAATAGATTACAGCACCTGGTATTCCCAGGCGGTCTCCCATCCAAGTACTAACCAGGCCCGACCGTGCTTAGGTTCCGAGATCAGACGAGATCGGGCGTGTTCCCGGTGGTGTGGCCGTAAGCAATTGATCCTGGCACCAGACAGGACTTTAAACAGGAGAAAGGATGATTTTTTTTACCCCAAATGAAAATAGCTTACAGCACCTAGTATTCCCAGGCGGTCTCCCATCCAGGTACTAACCAGGCCCGACCGTGCTTAGCTTCCGAGATCAGACGAGTTCCGGCGTGTTCGCAGTGGTGTGGCCGTAAGCAATTGCTCCTGGCACCAGACAGGACTTTAAACAGGAGAAAGGATCATTTTTTTTACCCCAAATGAAAATAGATTACAGCACCTGGTATTCCCAGGCGGTCTCCCATCCAAGTACTAACCAGCCCCGACCGTGCTTAGCTTCCGAGATCAGACGAGATCGGGCGTGTTCACGGTGGTGTGGCCGTAAGCAATTGCTCCTGGCACCAGACAGGACTTTAAACAGGAGAAAGGATGATTTTTTTTACCCCAAATGATAATAGCTTACAGCACATGGTATTCGCAGGCGGTCTCCCATCCAGGAACTAACCAGGCCCGCCCGTGCTTAGCTTCCGAGATCAGACGAGATCGGGCGTGTTCGCAGTGGTGTGGCCGTAAGCAATTGCTCCTGGCACCATACATGACTTTAAACAGGAGAAAGGATCATTTTTTTTACCCCAAATGAAAATAGATTACAGCACCTGGTAATCCCAGGCGGTCTCCCATCCAGGTACTAACCAGGCCCGACCGTGCTTAGCTTCCGAGATCAGACGAGATCGAGCGTGTTCCCGGTGGTGTGGCCGTAAGCAATTGCTCCTGGCAGCAGACAGGACTTTAAACAGGAGAAAGGATCATTTTTTTTTACCCAAAATGAAAATAGATTACAGCACCTGGTATTCCCAGGCGGTCTCCCATCCAAGTACTAACCAGGCCCGACCGTGCTTAGCTTCCGAGATCAGACGAGATTGGGCGTGTTCACGGTGGTGTGGCCGTAAGCAATTACTCCTGGCACCAGACAGGTCTTTAAACAGGAGAAAGGATGATTTTTTTTACCCCAAATGAAAATAGCTTACAGCACCTGGTATTCCCAGGCGGTCTCCCATCCAGGTACTAACCAGGCCCGACCGTGCTTAGCTTCCGAGATCAGACGAGATCGGGCGTGTTCGCGGTGGTGTGGCCGTAAGCAATTACTCCTAGCACCAGACAGGACTTTAAACAGGAGAAAGGATGATTTTTTTTACCCCAAATGAAAATAGCTTACAGCACCTGGTATTCCCAGGCGGTCTCCCATCCAGGTACTAACCAGGCCCGACCGTGCTTAGCTTCAGAGATCAGACGAGATCAGGCGTGTTCGCAGTGGTGTGGCCGTAACCAATTACTCCTGGCACAAGACAGGACTTTAAACAGGAGAAAGGATAATTTTTTTTACCCCAAATGAAAATAGCTTACAGCACCTGGTATTCCCAGGTGGTCTCCCATCCAGGTACTAACCAGGCCCGACCGTGCTTAGCTTCCGAGATCAGACGAGAACGGGCGTGTTCGCAGTGGTGTGGCCGTAAGCAATTGCTCCTGGCACCAGACAGGACTTTAAACAGGAGAAAGGATCATTTTTTTTACCCCAAATGAAAATAGATTACAGCACCTGGTATTCCCAGGCGGTCTCCGATCCAAGTACTAACCAGGCCCGACCGTGCTTAGCTTCCGAGATCAGACGAGATCGGGCGTGTTCACGGTGGTGTGGCCGTAAGCAATTACTCCTGGCACCAGACAGGACTTTAAACAGGAGAAAGGATGATTTTTTTTACACCAAATGAAAATACCTCATAGCACCTGGTATTCCCAGGCGGTCTCCCATCCAGGTACTAACCAGGCCCGACCGTGCTTAGCTTCCGAGATCAGACGAGATCGGGCGTGTTCACGGTGGTGTGGCCGTAAGCAATTACTCCTAGCACCAGACAGGACTTTAAACAGGAGAAAGGATCATTTTTTTTACCCCAAATGAAAATAGATTACAGCACCTGGTATTCCCAGGCGGTCTCCCATCCAAGTACTAACCAGGCCCGACCGTGCTTAGTTTCCGAGATCAGACGAGATCGGGCGTGTTCCCGGTGGTGTGGCCGTAAGCAATTGCTCCTGGCACCAGACAGGACTTTAAACAGGAGAAAGGATGATTTTTTTTACCCCAAATGAAAATAGCTTACAGCACCTGGTATTCCCAGGCGGTCTCCCATCCAGGTACTAACCAGGCCCGACCGTGCTTAGCTTCAGAGATCAGACGAGATCAGGCGTGTTCGCAGTGGTGTGGCCGTAAGCAATTACTCCTGGCTCAAGACAGGACTTTAAACAGGAGAAAGGATAATTTTTTTTACCCCAAATGAAAATAGATTACAGCACCTGGTATTCCCAGGCGGTCTCCCATCCAAGTACTAACCAGGCCCGACCGTGCTTAGGTTCCGAGATCAGACGAGATCGGGCGTGTTCCCGGTGGTGTGGCCGTAAGCAATTGATCCTGGCACCAGACAGGACTTTAAACAGGAGAAAGGATGATTTTTTTTACCCCAAATGAAAATAGCTTACAGCACCTAGTATTCCCAGGCGGTCTCCCATCCAGGTACTAACCAGGCCCGACCGTGCTTAGCTTCCGAGATCAGACGAGTTCCGGCGTGTTCGCAGTGGTGTGGCCGTAAGCAATTGCTCCTGGCACCAGACAGGACTTTAAACAGGAGAAAGGATCATTTTTTTTACCCCAAATGAAAATAGATTACAGCACCTGGTATTCCCAGGCGGTCTCCCATCCAAGTACTAACCAGCCCCGACCGTGCTTAGCTTCCGAGATCAGACGAGATCGGGCTTGTTCACGGTGGTGTGGCCGTAAGCAATTGCTCCTGGCACCAGACAGGACTTTAAACAGGAGAAAGGATAATTTTTTTTACCCCAAATGAAAATAGATTACAGCACCTGGTATTCCCAGGCGGTCTCCCATCCAAGTACTAACCAGGCCCGACCGTGCTTAGGTTCCGAGATCAGACGAGATCGGGCGTGTTCCCGGTGGTGTGGCCGTAAGCAATTGCTCCTGGCACCAGACAGGACTTTAAACAGGAGAAAGGATGATTTTTTTTACCCCAAATGATAATAGCTTACAGCACCTGGTATTCGCAGGCGGTCTCCCATCCAGGAACTAACCAGGCCCGCCCGTGCTTAGCTTCCGAGATCAGACGAGATCGGGCGTGTTCGCAGTGGTGTGGCCGTAAGCAATTGCTCCTGGCACCATACATGACTTTAAACAGGAGAAAGGATCATTTTTTTTACCCCAAATGAAAATAGATTACAGCACCTGGTAATCCCAGGCGGTCTCCCATCCAGGTACTAACCAGGCCCGACCGTGCTTAGCTTCCGAGATCAGACGAGATCGAGCGTGTTCCCGGTGGTGTGGCCGTAAGCAATTGCTCCTGGCAGCAGACAGGACTTTAAACAGGAGAAAGGATCATTTTTTTTTACCCAAAATGAAAATAGATTACAGCACCTGGTATTCCCAGGCGGTCTCCCATCCAAGTACTAACCAGGCCCGACCGTGCTTAGCTTCCGAGATCAGACGAGATTGGGCGTGTTCACGGTGGTGTGGCCGTAAGCAATTACTCCTGGCACCAGACAGGTCTTTAAACAGGAGAAAGGATGATTTTTTTTACCCCAAATGAAAATAGCTTACAGCACCTGGTATTCCCAGGCGGTCTCCCATCCAGGTACTAACCAGGCCCGACCGTGCTTAGCTTCCGAGATCAGACGAGATCGGGCGTGTTCGCGGTGGTGTGGCCGTAAGCAATTACTCCTAGCACCAGACAGGACTTTAAACAGGAGAAAGGATGATTTTTTTTACCCCAAATGAAAATAGCTTACAGCACCTGGTATTCCCAGGCGGTCTCCCATCCAGGTACTAACCAGGCCCGACCGTGCTTAGCTTCAGAGATCAGACGAGATCAGGCGTGTTCGCAGTGGTGTGGCCGTAACCAATTACTCCTGGCACAAGACAGGACTTTAAACAGGAGAAAGGATAATTTTTTTTACCCCAAATGAAAATAGATTACAGCACCTGGTATTCCCAGGCGGTCTCCCATCCAATTACTAACCAGGCCCGTTCGTGCTTAGGTTCCGAGATCAGACGAGATCGGGCGTGTTCCCGGTGGTGTGGCCGTAAGCAATTGATCCTGGCACCAGACAGGACTTTAAACAGGAGAAAGGATGATTTTTTTTACCCCAAATGAAAATAGCTTACAGCACCTGGTATTCCCAGGCGGTCTCCCATCCAGGTACTAACCAGGCCCGACCATGCTTAGCTTCCGAGATCAGACGAGTTCCGGCGTGTTCGCAGTGGTGTGGCCGTAAGCAATTGCTCCTGGCACCAGACAGGACTTTAAACAGGAGAAAGGATCATTTTTTTTACCCCAAATGAAAATAGATTACAGCACCTGGTATTCCCAGGCGGTCTCCCATCCAAGTACTAACCAGCCCCGACCGTGCTTAGCTTCCGAGATCAGACGAGATCGGGCGTGTTCACGGTGGTGTGGCCGTAAGCAATTGCTCCTGGCACCAGACAGGACTTTAAACAGGAGAAAGGATAATTTTTTTTACCCCAAATGAAATTAGATTACAGCACCTGGTATTCCCAGGCGGTCTCCCATCCAAGTACTAACCAGGCCCGACCGTGCTTAGGTTCCGAGATCAGACGAGATCGGGCGTGTTCCCGGTGGTGTGGCCGTAAGCAATTGCTCCTGGCACCAGACAGGACTTTAAACAGGAGAAAGGATGATTTTTTTTACCCCAAATGAAAATAGCTTACAGCACCTGGTATTCCCAGGCGGTCTCCCATCCAGGAACTAACCAGGCCCGCCCGTGCTTAGCTTCCGAGATCAGACGAGATCGGGCGTGTTCGCAGTGGTGTGGCCGTAAGCAATTGCTCCTGGCACCATACATGACTTTAAACAGGAGAAAGGATCATTTTTTTTACCCCAAATGAAAATAGATTACAGCACCTGGTATTCCCAGGCGGTCTCCCATCCAGGTACTAACCAGGCCCGACCGTGCTTAGCTTCCGAGATCAGACGAGATCGGGCGTGTTCGCAGTGGTGTGGCCGTAAGCAATTGCTCCTGGCAGCAGACAGGACTTTAAACAGGAGAAAGGATCATTTTTTTTTACCCAAAATGAAAATAGATTACAGCACCTGGTATTCCCAGGCGGTCTCCCATCCAAGTACTAACCAGGCCCGACCGTGCTTAGCTTTCGAGATCAGACGAGATTGGGCGTGTTCACGGTGGTGTGGCCGTAAGCAATTGCTACTGGCACCAGACAGGTCTTTAAACAGGAGAAAGGATGATTTTTTTTACCCCAAATGAAAATAGCTTACAGCACCTGGTATTCCCAGGCGGTCTCCCATCCAGGTACTAACCAGGCCCGACCGTGCTTAGCTTCCGAGATCAGACGAGATCAGGCGTGTTCGCAGTAGTGTGGCCGTAAGGAATTACTCCTGGCACCAGACAGGACTTTAAACAGGAGAAAGGATCATTTTTTTTTACCCCAAATGAAAATAGATTACAGCACCTGGTATTCCCAGGCGGTCTCCCATCCAAGTACTAACCAGGCCCGACCGTGCTTAGCTTCCGAGACCAGACGAGATCGGGCGTGTTCACGGTGGTGTGGCCGTAAGCAATTGCTCCTGGCACCAGACAGGACTTTAAACAGTAGAAAGGATCATTTTTTTTACCCCAAATGAAAATAGATTACAGCACCTGGTATTCCCAGGCGGTCTCCCATCCAAGTACTAACCAGGCCCGACCGTGCTTAGCTTCCGAGATCAGACGAGATCGGGCGTGTTCACGGTGGTGTGGCCGTAAGCAATTGCTCCTGGCACCAGACAGGACTTTAAACAGGAGAAAGGATGATTTTTTTTACCCCAAATGAATACAGCACCTGGTATTCCCAGGCGGTCTCCCATCCAGGTACTAACCAGGCCCGACCGTGCTTAGCTTCCGAGATCAGACGAGATCGGGCGTGTTCACAGTGTTGTGGCCGTAAGCAATTGCTATTGGCACCAGACAGGACTTTAAACAGGAGAAAGGATCATTTTTTTTACCCCAAATGAATACAGCACCTGGTATTCCCAGGCGGTCTCCCATCCAGGTACTAACCAGGCCCGACCGTGCTTAGCTTCCGAGATCAGACGAGATCGGGCGTGTTCGCAGTGGTGTGGCCTCAAGCAATTGCTCCTGGCACCAGACAGGACCATTTTTTTTTACCCCAAATGAAATTAGATTACAGCACCTGGTATTCCCAAGCGGTCTCCCATCCAAGTACTAACCAGGCCCGACCGTGCTTAGGTTCCGAGATCAGACGAGATCGGGTGTGTTCCCGGTGGTGTGGCCGTAAGCAGTTGCTCCTGGCACCAGACAGGACTTTAAACAGGAGAAAGGATGATTTTTTTTACCCCAAATGAAAATAGCTTACAGCACCCAGTATTCCGAGGCGGTCTCCCATCCAGGTACTAACCAGGCCCTACCGTGCTTAGCTTCCGAGATCAGACGAGATCGGGCGTGTTCGCAGTGGTGTGGCCGTAAGCAATTGCTCCTGGCACCAGACAGGACTTTAAACAGGAGAAAAGATCATTTTTTTTACCCCAAATGAAAATAGATTACAGCACCTGGTATTCCCAGGCGGTCTCCCATCCAAGTACTAACTAGCCCCGACCGTGCTTAGCTTCCGAGATCAGACGAGATCGGGCGTGTTCACGGTGGTGTGGCCGTAAGCAATTGCTCCTGGCACCAGACAGGACTTTAAACAGGAGAAAGGATGATTTTTTTTACCCCAAATGAAAATAGCTTACAGCACCTGGTATTCCCATTCTGTCTCCCATCCAGGTAATCACCAGCCCCGACCGTGCTTAGCTTCCGAGATCAGACAAGATCGGGCGTGTTCGCAGTGGTGTGGCCGTAAGCAATTGCTCCTGGCACCAGACAGGACTTTAAACAGGAGAAAAGATCATTTTTTTTACCCCAAATGAAAATAGCTTACAGCACCTGGTATTCCCAGGCGGTCTCCCATCCAGGTACTAACCAGGCCCGACCGTGCTTAGCTTCCGAGATCAGACGAGATCGGCCGTGTTCGCAGTGGTGTGGCCGTAAGCAATTGCTCCTGGCACCAGACAGGACTTTAAACAGGAGAAAGGATCATTTTTTTTACCCCAAATGAAAATAGATTACAGCACCTGGTATTCCCAGGCGGTCTCCCATCCAAGTACTAACCAGGCCCGACCGTGCTTAGCTTCCGAGATCAGACGAGATCGGGCGTGTTCACGGTGGTGTGGCCGTAAGTAATTGCTCCTGGCACCAGACAGGACTTTAAACAGGAGAAAGGATGATTTTTTTTACCCCAAATGAAAATAGCTTACAGCACCTGGTATTCCCATTCTGTCTCCCATCCAGGTAATCACCAGGCCCGACCGTGCTTAGCTTCCGAGATCAGACAAGATCGGGCGTGTTCGCAGTGGTGTGGCCGCAAGCAATTGCTACTGGCACCAGACAGGACTTTAAACAGGAGAAAGGATCATTTTTTTTACCCCAAATGAAAATAGATTACAGCACCTGGTATTCCCAAGCGGTCTCCCATCCAAGTACTAACCAGGCCCGACCGTGCTTAGCTTCCGAGATCAGACGAGATCGGGCGTGTTCACGGTGGTGTGGCCGTAAGCAATTGCTCCTGGCACCAGACAGGACTTTAAACAGGAGAAAGGATCATTTTTTTTACCCCAAATGAAAATAGATTACAGCACCTGGTATTCCCAGGCGGTCTCCCATCCAAGTACTAACCAGCCCCGACCGTGCTTAGCTTCCGATATCAGACGAGATCGGGCGTGTTCACGGTGGTGTGGCCGTAAGCAATTGGTCTGGTTAGTACTTGGATGGGAGATCGCCTGGGAATACCAGGTGCTGTAAACTATTTTCATTTAGGGTAAAAAAAATCATCCTTTCTCCTGTTTAAAGTCCTGTCTGGTGCCGGGAGCAATTGCTTACGGCCACACCACTGCGAACACGCCCGATCTCGTCTGATCTCGGAAGCTAAGCACGGTCGGGCCTGGTTAGTACTTGGATGGGAGACCGCCTGGGAATACCAGGTGCTGTAATCTATTTTCATTTGGGGTAAAAAAAATGATCTTTTCTCCTGTTTAAAGTCCTGTCTGGTGCCAGGAGCAATTGCTTACGGCCACACCACTGCGAACACGTCCGATCTCGTCTGATCTCGGAAGCTAAGCACGGTCGTGCCTGGTTAGTACCTGGATGGGAGACCGCCTGGGAATACCAGGTGCTGTAAGCTATTTTCATTTGGGGTAAAAAAAATCATCCTTTCTCCTGTTTAAAGTCCTGTCTGGTGCCAGGAGTAATTTCTTACGGCCACACCACTGGGAACACGCCCGATCTCGTCTGATCTCGGAAGCTAAGCACGGTCGGGCCTGGTTAGTACTTGGATGGGAGACCGCCTGGGAATACCAGGTGCTGTATACTATTTTCATTTGGGGCAAAAAAAATCATCCTTTCTCCTGTTTAAAGTCCTGTCTGGTGCCAGGGGCAATTGTTTACGGCCACACCACCGTGAACACGCCCGATCTCGTCTGATCTCGGAAGCTAAGCACGGTCGGGCCTGGTTAGTACTTGGATGGGAGACCGCCTGGGAATACCAGGTGCTGTAATCTATTTTCATTTGGGGTAAAAAAAATGATCCTTTCTCCTGTTTAAAGTCCTGTCTGGTGCCAGGAGCAATTGCTTACGGCCACACCACTGCGAACACGCCCGATCTCGTCTGATCTCGGAAGCTAAGCACGGTCGGGCCTGGTTAGTACCTGGATGGGAGACCGCCTGGGAATACCAGGTGCTGTAAGCTATTTTCATTTGGGGTAAAAAAAATCATCCTTTCTCCTGTTTAAAGTCCTGTCTGGTGCCAGGAGCAATTGCTTACGGCCACACCACTGCGAACACGCCCGATCTCGTCTGATCTCGGAAGCTAAGCAAGGTCGGGCCTGGTTAGTACCTGGATGGGAGACCGCCTGGGAATACCAGGTGCTGTAAGCTATTTTAATTTGGGGTAAAAAAAATGATCCTTTCTCCTGTTTAAAGTCCTGTCTGGTGCCAGGAGCAATTGCTTACGGCCACACCAATGCGAACACGCCCGATCTCGTCTGATCTCGGAAGCTAAGCACGTTCGGGCCTGGTTAGTACCTGGATGGGAGACCGCCTGGGAATACCAGGTGCTGTAAGCTATTTTCATTTGGGGTAAAAAAAATCATCCTTTCTCCTGTTTAAAGTCCTGTCTGGTGCCCGGAGCAATTGCTTACGGCCACACCACCGTGAACACGCCCGATCTCGTCTGATCTCGGAAGCTAAGCACGGTCCGGCCTGGTTAGTACTTGGATGGGAGACCGCCTGGGAATACCAGGTGCTGTAATCTATTCTCATTTGGGGTAAAAAAAATCATCCTTTCTCCTGTTTAAAGTCCTGTCTGGTGCCAGGAGCAATTGCTTAAGGCTACACTACTGGGAACACGCCCGATCTCGTCTGATCTCGGAAGCTACGCACGGTCGGGCCTGGTTAGTACCTGGATGGGAGACCGCCTGGGAATACCAGGTGCTGTAAGCTATTTTCATTTGGGGTAAAAAAAAATCATCCTTTCTCCTGTTTAAAGTCCTGTCTGGTGCCAGGAGCAATTGCTTACGGCCACACCACTGCGATCACGCCCGATCTCGTCTGATCTCGGAAGCTAAGCACGGTCGGGCCTGGTTAGTACCTGGATGGGAGACCGCCTGGGAATACTAGGTGCTGTAAGCTTTTTTCATTTGGGGTAAAAAAAATCATCCTTTCTCCTGTTTAAAGTCCTGTCTGGTGCCAGGAGCATTTGCTTACGGCCACACCACCGTGAACACGCCCGATCTCGTCTGATCTCGGAAGCTAAGCACGGTTGGGCATGGTTAGTACCTGGATGGGAGACCGCCTGGGAATACCAGGTGCTGTAAGCTATTTTCATTTGGGGTAAAAAAAATCATCCTTTCTCCTGTTTAAAGTCCTGTCTGGTGCCAGGAGTAATTTCTTACGGCCACACCACTGGGAACACGCCCGATCTCGTCTGATCTCGGAAGCTAAGCACGGTCGGGCCTGGTTAGTACCTGGATGGGAGACCGCCTGGGAATACCAGGTGCTGTAAGCTATTTTCATTTGGGGTAAAAAAAATGATCCTTTCTCCTGTTTAAAGTCCTGTCTGGTGCCAGGAGGAATTGCTTACGGCCACACCATTGCGAACACGCCCGATCTCGTCTGATCTCGGAAGCTAAGCACGGGCAGGCCTGGTTAGTACCTGGATGGGAGACCGCCTGGGAATACCAGGTGCTGTAAGCTATTTTCATTTGGGGTAAAAAAAATCATCCTTTCTCCTGTTTAAAGTGCTGTCTGGTGCCAGGAGCAATTGCTTACGGCCACACCACCGGGAACACGGCCGATCTCGTCTGATCTCGGGAAGCTAAGCACGGTCGGGCCTGGTTAGTACTTGGATGGGAGACCGCCTGGGAATACCTGGTGCTGTAATCTATTTTCATTTGGGGTAAAAAAAATCATCCTTTCTCCTGTTTAAAGTCCTGTCTGGTGCCAGGAGCAATTGCTTACGGCCACATCACTGCGAACACGCCCGATCTCGTCTGATCTCGGAAGCTAAGCACGGTTGGGCCTGGTTAGTACTTGGATGGGAGACCGCCTGGGAATACCAGGTGCTGTAATCTATTTTCATTTGGGGTAAAAAAAAATGATCCTTTCTCCTGTTTAAAGTCCTGTCTGGTGCCAGGAGCAATTGCTTACGGCCAGACCACTGCGAACACGCCCGATCTCGTCTGATCTCGGAAGCTAAGCACGGTCGGGCCTGGGTAGTACCTGGATGGGAGACCGCCTGGGAATACGAGGTGCTTTAAGCTATTTTCATTTGGGGTAAAAAAAATCATCCTTTCTCCTGTTTAAAGTCCTGTCTGGTGCCAGGAGCAATTGCTTACGGCCACACCACTGCGAACACGCCCGATCTCGTCTGATCTCGGAAGCTAAGCACGGTCGGGCCTGGTTAGTACCTGGATGGGAGACCGCCTGGGAATACCAGGTGCTGTAAGCTATTTTCATTTGGGGTAAAAAAAATCATCCTTTCTCCTGTTTAAAGTCCTGTCTGGTGCTAGGAGTAATTGCTTAAGGCCACACCACTGGGAACACGCCCGATCTCGTCTGATCTCGGAAGCTAAGCACGGTCGGGCCTGCTTAGTACTTGGATGGGAGACCGCCTGGGAATACCAGGTGCTGCATACTATTTTCATTTGGGGCAAAAAAAATCATCCTTTCTCCTGTTTAAAGTCCTGTCTGGTGCCAGGAGCAATTGCTTACGGCCACACAACTGTGAACACGCCCGATCTCGTCTGATCTCGGAAGCTAAGCACGGTCGGGCCTGATTAGTACTTGGATGGGAGACCGCCTGGGAATACCAGGTGCTGTAATCTATTTTCATTTGGGGTAAAAAAAATGATCCTTTCTCCTGTTTAAAGTCCTGTCTGGTGCCAGGAGCAATTGCTTACGGCCACACCACTGCGAACACGTCCGATCTCGTCTGATCTCGGAAGCTAAGCACGGTCGGGCCTGGTTAGTACCTGGATGGGAGACCGCCTGGAAAAACCAGGTGCTGTAAGCTATTTTCATTTGGGGTAAAAAAAATCATCCTTTCTCCTGTTTAAAGTCCTGTCTGGTGCCCGGAGAAATTACTTACGGCCACACCACCGTGAACACGCCCGATCTCATCTGATCTCGGAAGCTAAGCACGGTCGGGCCTGGTTAGTACTTGGATGGGAGACCGCCTAGGAATACCAGGTGCTTAATCTATTTTCATTTGGGGTAAAAAAAATCATCCTTTCTCCTGTTTAAAGTCCTGTCTGGTGCCAGGAGTAATTGCTTACGGCCACACCACTGCGAACACGCCCGATCTCGTCTGACCTCGGAAGCTAAGCACGGTCGGGCCTGGTTAGTACATGGATGGGAGACCGCCTGGGAATACCAGGTGCTGTAAGCTATTTTCATTTAGGGTAAAAAAAATGATCCATTCTCCTGTTTAAAGTCCTGTCTGGTGCCAGGAGCAATTGCATACGGTCACACCACTGCGAACACGCCCGATCTCATCTGATCTCGGAAGCTAAGCACGGTCCGGCCTGGTTAGTACTTGGATGGGAGACCGCCTGGGAATACCAGGTGCTGTAATCTATTCTCATTTGGGGTAAAAAAAATCATCCTTTCTCCTGTTTAAAGTCCTGTCTGGTGCCAGGAGCAATTGCTTAAGGCTACACTACTGGGAACACGCCCGATCTCGTCTGATCTCGGAAGCTACGCACGGTCGGGCCTGGTTAGTACCTGGATGGGAGACCGCCTGGGAATACCAGGTGCTGTAAGCTATTTTCATTTGGGGTAAAAAAAAATCATCCTTTCTCCTGTTTAAAGTCCTGTCTGGTGCCAGGAGCAATTGCTTACGGCCACACCACTGCGAACACGCCCGATCTCGTCTGATCTCGGAAGCTAACCACGGTCAGGCCTGGTTAGTACTTGGATGGGAGACCGCCTGGGAATACCAGGTGCTGTAATCTATTTTCATTTGGGGTAAAAAAAATTATCCTTTCTCCTGTTTAAAGTCCTGTCTGGTGCCAGGAGCAATTGCTTACGGCCACACAACTGCGAACACGCCCGATCTCGTCTGATATCGGAAGCTAAGCAAGGTCGGGCCTGGTTAGTACCTGGATGGGAGACCGCCTGGGAATACCAGGTGCTGTAATCTATTTTCATTTGGGGTAAAAAAAAAATCCTTTCTCCTGTTTAAAGTCCTGTCTGGTGCCAGGAGTAATTGCTTACGGCCACACCACTGCGAACACGCCCGATCTCGTCTGATCTCGGAAGCTAAGCACGGTCGGGCCTGGTAAGTACTTGGATGGGAGAACGCCTGGGAATACCAGGTGCTCTAATCTATTTTCATTTGGGGTAAAAAAAATTATCCTTTCTCCTGTTTAAAGTCCTGTCTGGTGCCAGGAGCAATTGCTTACGGCCACACCACTGCGAACACGCCCGATCTCGTCTGATCTCGGAAGCTAAGCACGGTCGGGCCAGGTTAGTACCTGGATGGGAGACCGCCTGGGAATACCAGGTGCTGTAAGCTATTTTCATTTGGGGTAAAAAAAATCATCCTTTCTCCTGTTTAAAGTCCTTTCTGGTGCCAGGAGCAATTGCTTACGGCCACACCACTGCGAACACGCCCGATCTCGTCTGATCTCGGAAGCTAAGCAAGGTCGGGCCTGGTTAGTACCTGGATGGGAGACCGCCTGGGAATACCAGGTGCTGTAAGCTATTTTCATTTGGGGTAAAAAAAATCATCCTTTCTCATGTTTAAAGTCCTGTCTGGTGCCAGGAGCAATTGCTTACGGCCACACCACTGCGAACACGCCCGATCTCGTCTGATCTCGGAAGCTAAGCACGGTCGGGCCTGGTTAGTACTTGGATGGGAGACCGCCTGGGAATGCCAGGTGCTGTAATCTATTTTCATTTGGGGTAAAAAAAATTATCCTTTCTCCTGTTTAAAGTCCTGTCTGGTGCCAGGAGCAATTGCTTACCGGCACACCACTGCGAACACGCCCGATCTCGTCTGATCTCGGAAGCTAAGCACGGTCGGGCCTGGTTAGTACTTGGATGGGAGAACGCCTGGGAATACCAGGTGCTGTAATCTATTTTCATTTGGGGTAAAAAAAATGATCCTTTCTCCTGTTTAAAGTCCTGTCTGGTGCCAGGAGCAATTGCTTACGGCCACACCAATGCGAACACGCCTGATCTCGGAAGCTAAGCACGTTCGGGCCTGGTTAGTACCTGGATGGGAGACCGCCTGGGTATACCAGGTGCTGTAAGCTATTTTCATTTGGGGTAAAAAAAAATCATCCTTTCTCCTGTTTAAAGTCCTGTCTGGTGCCCGGAGCAATTGCTTACGGCCACACCACCGTGAACACGCCCGATCTCGTCTGATCTCGGAAGCTAAGCACGGTCCGGCCTGCTTAGTACTTGGATGGGAGACCGCCTGGGAATACCAGGTGCTGTAATCTATTCTCATTTGGGGTAAAAAAAATCATCCTTTCTCCTGTTTAAAGTCCTGTCTGGTGCCAGGAGCAAATGCTTAAGGCTACACTACTGGGAACACGCCCGATCTCGTCTGATCTCGGAAGCTACGCACGGTCGGCCTGGTTAGTACCTGGATGGGAGACCGCCTAGGAATACCAGGTGCTATAAGCTATTTTCATTTGGGGTAAAAAAAAATCATCCTTTCTCCTGTTTAAAGTCCTGTCTGGTGCCAGGAGCAATTGCTTACGGCCACACCACTGCGAACACGCCCGATCTCGTCTGATCTCGGAAGCTAAGCACGGTCGGGCCTGGTTAGTACCTGGATGGGAGACCGCCTGGGAATACCAGGTGCTGTAATCTATTTTCATTTGGGGTAAAAAAAATCATCCTTTCTCCTGTTTAAAGTCCTGTCTGGTGCCAGGAGCAATGGCTTACGGCCACACCACTGCGAACACGCCCGATCTCATCTGATCTCGGAAGCTAAGGACGGTCGGGCCTGGTTTGTACCTGGATGGGAGACCGCCTGGGAATACCAGGTGCTGAAAGCTATTTTCATTTGGGGTAAAAAAAATCATCCTTTCTCCTGTTTAAAGTCCTGTCTGGTGCTCGGAGCAATTGATTACGGCCAAACCACCGTGAATACGCCCGATCTCGTCTGATCTCGGAAGCTAAGCACGGTCAGGCCTGGTTAGTACTTGGATGGGAGACCGCCTGGGAATACCAGGTGCTGTAATCTATTTTCATTTGGGGTAAAAAAAATTATCCTTTCTCCTGTTTAAAGTCCTGTCTGGTGCCAGGAGCAATTGCTTACGGCCACACAACTGCGAACACGCCCGATCTCGTCTGGTATCGGAAGCTAAGCAAGGTCGGGCCTGGTTAGTACCTGGATGGGAGACCGCCTGGGAATACCAGGTGCTGTAAGCTATTTTCATTTGGGGTAAAAAAAATCATCCTTTCTCCTGTTTAAAGTCCTTTCTGGTGCCAGGAGCAATTGCTTACGGCCACACCACTGCGAACACGCCCGATCTCGTCTGATCTCGGAAGCTAAGCAAGGTCGGGCCTGGTTAGTACCTGGATGGGAGACCGCCTGGGAATACCAGGTGCTGTAAGCTATTTTCATTTGGGGTAAAAAAAATCATCCTTTCTCATGTTTAAAGTCCTGTCTGGTGCCAGGAGCAATTGCTTACGGTCACACCACCGTAAACACGCCCGATCTCGTCTGATCTCGGAAGCTAAGCACGGTCGGGCCTGGTTAGTACTTGGATGGGAGACCGCCTGGGAATGCCAGATGCTGTAATCTATTTTCATTTGGGGTAAAAAAAATTATCCTTTCTCCTGTTTAAAGTCCTGTCTGGTGCCAGGAGCAATTGCTTACGGCCACACCACTGCGAACACGCCCGATCTCGTCTGATCTCGGAAGCTAAGCACGGTCGGGCCTGGTTAGTACTTGGATGGGAGAACGCCTGGGAATACCAGGTGCTGTAATCTATTTTCATTTGGGGTAAAAAAAATGATCCTTTCTCCTGTTTAAAGTCCTGTCTGGTGCCCGGAGGAATTGCTTACGGCCACACCACCGTGAACACGCCCGATCTCGTCTGATCTCGGAAGCTAAGTTCGGTCGGGCCTGGTTAGTACCTGGATGGGAGACCGCCTGGGAATACCAGGTGCTGTAATCTATTTTCATTTGGGGTAAAAAAAATTATCCTTTCTCCTGTTTAAAGTCCTGTCTGGTGCCATGAGCAATTGCTTACGGCCACACCACTGGGAACACGCCCCATCTCGTCTGAAGTCGGAAGCTAAGCACGGTCGGGCCTGGTTAGTACCTGGATGGGAGACCGCCTGGGAATACCAGGTGCTGTAAGCTATTTTCATTTGGGGTAAAAAAAATCTTCCTTTCTCCTGTTTAAAGTCCTGTCTGGTGCCAGGAGCAATTGCTTACGGCCACACCACCGTGAACACGCCCGATCTCGTCTGATTTCGGAAGCTAAGCACGGTCGGGCCTGGTTAGTACTTGGATGGAAGACCGCCTGGGAATACCAGGTGCTGTAAGCTATTTTCATTTGGGGTAAAAAAAATCATCCTTTCTCCTGTTTAAAGTCCTGTCTGGTGCCAGGAGTAATTGCTTACGGCCACACCACTGCGAACACGCCCGATCTCGTCTGACCTCGGAAGCTAAGCACGGTCGGGCCTGGTTAGTACATGGATGGGAGACCGCCTGGGAATACCAGGTGCTGTAAGCTAATTTCATTTGGGGTAAAAAAAATGATCCTTTCTCCTGTTTAAAGTCCTGTCTGGTGCCAGGAGCAATTGCTTAAGGCTACACCACTGCGAACACGCCCGATCTCGTCTGATCTCGGAAGCTTCGCACGGTCGGGCCTGGTTAGTACCTGGATGGGAGACCGCCTGGGAATACCAGGTGCTGTAAGCTATTTTCATTTGGGGTAAAAAAAATCATCCTTTCTCCTGTTTAAAGTCCTGTCTGGTGCCAGGAGCAATTGCTTACGGCCACACCACTGCAAACACGCCCGATCTCGTCTGATCTCGGAAGCTAAGCACGGTCGGGCCTGGTTAGTACCTGGATGGGAGACATCCTGGGAATACCAGGTGCTGTAATCTATTTTCATTTGGGGTAAAAAAAATCATCCTTTCTCCTGTTTAAAGTCCTGTCTGGTGCCAGGAGCAATTGCTTACGGCCACACCACTGCGAACACGCCCGATCTCGTCTGATCTCGGAAGCTAAGCACGGTCGGGCCTGGTTAGTACCTGGATGGGAGACCGCCTGGGAATACCAGGTGCTGTAAGCTATTTTCATTTGGGGTAAAAAAAATCATCCTTTCTCCTGTTTAAAGTCCTGTCTGGTGCCCGGAGCAATTGCTTACGGCCACACCACCGTGAATACGCCCGATCTCGTCTGATCTCGGAAGCTAAGCACGGTCAGGCCTGGTTAGTACTTGGATGGGAGACCGCCTGGGAATACCAGGTGCTGTAATCTATTTTCATTTGGGGTAAAAAAAATGATCCTTTCTCCTGTTTAAAGTCCTGTCTGGTGCCAGGAGCAATTGGTTACGGCCACACCACTGCGAACACGCCCGATCTCGTCTGATCTCGGAAGCTAAGCAAGGTCGGGCCTGGTTAGTACCTGGATGGGAGACCGCCTGGGAATACCAGGTGCTGTAAGCTATTTTCATTTGGGGTAAAAAAAATCATCCTTTCTCCTGTTTAAAGTCCTGTCTGGTGCCAGGAGCAATTCCTTACGGTCACACCACCGTCAACACGCCCGATCTCGTCTGATCTCGGAAGCAAAGCACGGTCGGGCCTGGTTAGTACCTGGATGGGAGACCGCCTGGGAATACAAGGTGCTGTAAGCTATTTTCATTTGGGGTAAAAAAAATGATCCTTTCTCCTGTTTAAGGTCCTGTCTGGGCCAGGAGCAATTGCTTACGGCCACACCACTGCGAACACGCCCGATCTCGTCTGATCTCGGAAGGTAAGCACGGTCGGGCCTGGTTAGTACCTGGATGGGAGACCGCCTGGGAATACCAGGTGCTGTAAGCTATTTTCATTTGGGGTAAAAAAAATCATCCTTTCTCCTGTTTAAAGGCCTGTCTGGTGCCAGGAGCAATTGCTTACGGCCACACCACCGTGAACACGCCCGATCTCATCTGATCTCGGAAGCTAAGCACGGTCGGGGCTGGTTAGTACTTGGATGGGAGACCGCCTGGGAATACCAGGTGCTGTAATCTATTTTCATTTGGGGTAAAAAAAATGATCCTTTCTCCTATTTAAAGTCCTGTCTGGTGCCAGGAGCTATTGCTTACGGCCACACCACCGCGAACACGCCCGATCTCGTCTGATCTCGGAATCTAAGCACGGTCGGGCCTGGTTAGTACCTGGATGGGAGACCGCCTGGGAATACCAGGTGCTGTAAGATTTTTTCATTTGGGGTAAAAAAAATCATCCTTTCTCCTGTTTAAAGTCCTGTCTGGTGCCAGGAGCAATTGCTTACGGCCACACCACCGTGAACACGCCCGATCTCGTCTGATCTCGGAAGCTAAGCACGGTCGGGCATGGTTAGTACTTGGATGGAAGACCGCCTGGGAATACCAGGTGCTGTAAGCTATTTTCATTTGGGGTAAAAAAAATCATCCTTTCTCCTGTTTAAAGTCCTGTCTGGTGCCAGGAGCAATTGCTTACGGCCACACCACTGCGAACACGCCCGATCTCGTCTGATCTCGGAAGCTAAGCACGGTCGGGCCTGGTTAGTACCTGGATGGGAGACCGCCTGGGAATACCAGGTGCTGTAAGCTATTTTCATTTGGGGTAAAAAAAATCATCCTTTCTCCTGTTTAAAGTCCTTTCTGGTGCCGGGAGCAATTGTTTACGGCCACACCACTGCGAACACGCCCGATCTCGTCTGATCTCGGAAGCTAAGCATGGTCGGGCCTGGTTAGTACCTGGATGGGAGACCGCCTGGGAATACCAGGTGCTGTAAGCTATTTTCATTTGGGGTAAAAAAAATCATCCTTTCTCATGTTTAAAGTCCTGTCTGGTGCCAGGAGCAATTGCTTACGGTCACACCACCGTGAACACGCCCGATCTCGTCTGATCTCGGAAGCTAAGCACGGTCGGGCCTGGTTAGTACTTGGATGGGAGACCGCCTGGGAATACCAGGTGCTGTAATCTATTTTCATTTGGGGTAAAAAAAATCATCCTTTCTCCTGTTTAAAGTCCTGTCTGGTGCCAGGAGTAATTGCTTACGGCCACACCACTGCGAACACGCCCGATCTCGTCTGACCTCGGAAGCTAAGCACGGTCGGGCCTGGTTAGTACATGGATGGGAGACCGCCTGGGAATACCAGGTGCTGTAAGCTATTTTCATTTGGGGTAAAAAAAATGATCCTTTCTCCTGTTTAAAGTCCTGTCTGGTGCCAGGAGCAATTGCTTAAGGCTACACCACTGCGAACACGCCCGATCTCGTCTGATCTCGGAAGCTACGCACGGTCGGGCCTGGTTAGTACCTCAATGGGAGACCGCCTGGGAATACCAGGTGCTGTAAGCTATTTTCATTTGGGGTAAAAAAAATCATCCTTTCTCCTGTTTAAAGTCCTGTCTGGTGCCAGGAGCAATTGCTTACGGCCACACCACTGCGAACACGCCCGATCTCGTCTGATCTCGGAAGCTAAGCACGGTCGGGCCTGGTTAGTACCTGGATGGGAGACCGCCTGGGAATACCAGGTGCTGTAAGCTATTTTCATTTGGGGTAAAAAAAATCATCCTTTCTCCCGTTTAAAGTCCTGTCTGGTGCCCGGAGCAATTGCTTACGGCCACACCACCGTGAATACGCCCAATCTCGTCTGATCTCGGAAGCTAAGCACGGTCAGGCATGGTTAGTACTTGGATGGGAGACCGCCTGGGAATACCAGGTGCTGTAATTTATTTTCATTTGGGGTAAAAAAAATCATCCTTTCTCCTGTTTAAAGTCCTTTCTGGTGCCGGGAGCAATTGTTTACGGCCACACCACTGCGAACACGCCCGATCTCGTCTGATCTCGGAAGCTAAGCATGGTCGGGCCTGGTTAGTACCTGGATGGGAGACCGCCTGGGAATACCAGGTGCTGTAAGCTATTTTCATTTGGGGTAAAAAAAATCATCCTTTCTCATGTTTAAAGTCCTGTCTGGTGCCAGGAGCAATTGCTTACGGTCACACCACCGTGAACACGCCCGATCTCGTCTGATCTCGGAAGCTAAGCACGGTCGGGCCTGGTTAGTACTTGGATGGGAGACCGCCTGGGAATACCAGGTGCTGTAATCTATTTTCATTTGGGGTAAAAAAAATCATCCTTTCTCCTGTTTAAAGTCCTGTCTGGTGCCAGGAGTAATTGCTTACGGCCACACCACTGCGAACACGCCCGATCTCGTCTGACCTCGGAAGCTAAGCACGGTCGGGCCTGGTTAGTACATGGATGGGAGACCGCCTGGGAATACCAGGTGCTGTAAGCTATTTTCATTTGGGGTAAAAAAAATGATCCTTTCTCCTGTTTAAAGTCCTGTCTGGTGCCAGGAGCAATTGCTTAAGGCTACACCACTGCGAACACGCCCGATCTCGTCTGATCTCGGAAGCTACGCACGGTCGGGCCTGGTTAGTACCTCAATGGGAGACCGCCTGGGAATACCAGGTGCTGTAAGCTATTTTCATTTGGGGTAAAAAAAATCATCCTTTCTCCCGTTTAAAGTCCTGTCTGGTGCCCGGAGCAATTGCTTACGGCCACACCACCGTGAATACGCCCGATCTCGTCTGATCTCGGAAGCTAAGCACGGTCAGGCCTGGTTAGTACTTGGATGGGAGACCGCCTGGGAATACCAGGTGCTGTAATTTATTTTCATTTGGGGTAAAAATAATGATCCTTTCTCCTGTTTAAAGTCCTGTCTGGTGCCAGGAGCAATTGCTTACGGCCACACCACTGCGAACACGCCCGATCTCGTCTGATCTCGGAAGCTAAGCAAGGTCGGGCCTGGTTAGTACCTGGATGGGAGACCGCCTGGGAATACCAGGTGCTGTAAGCTATTTTCATTTGGGGTAAAAAAAATCATCCTTTCTCCTGTTTAAAGTCCTGTCTGGTGCCAGGAGCAATTGCTTACGGTCACACCACCGTCAACACGCCCGATCTCGTCTGATCTCGGAAGCTAAGCACGGTCGGGTCTGGTTAGTACCTGGATGGGAGACCGCCTGGGAATACAAGGTGCTGTAAGCTATTTTCATTTGGGGTAAAAAAAATGATCCTTTCTCCTGTTTAAGGTCCTGTCTGGTGCCAGGAGCAATTGCTTACGGCCACACCACTGCGAACACGCCCGATCTCGTCTGATCTCGGAAGGTAAGCACGGTCGGGCCTGGTTAGTACCTGGATGGGAGACCGCCTGGGAATACCAGGTGCTGTAAGCTATTTTCATTTGGGGTAAAAAAAATCATCCTTTCTCCTGTTTAAAGGCCTGTCTGGTGCCAGGAGCAATTGCTTACGGCCACACCACCGTGAACACGCCCGATCTCGTCTGATCTCGGAAGCTAAACACGGTCGGGCCTGGTTAGTACTTGGATGGGAGACCGCCTGGGAATACCAGGTGCTGTAATCTATTTTCATTTGGGGTAAAAAAAATGATCCTTTCTCCTATTTAAAGTTCTGTCTGGTGCCAGGAGCTATTGCTTACGGCCACACCACTGCGAACACGCCCGATCTCATCTGATCTCGGAAGCTAAGCACGGTCGGGCCTGGTTAGTACTTGGATGGGAGACCGCCTGGGAATACCAGGTGCTGTAATCTATTTTCATTTGGGGTAAAAAAAATCATCCTTTCTCCTGTTTAAAGTCCTGTCTGGTGCCTCGAGTAATTGCTTACGGCCACACCACTGCGAACACGCCCGATCTCGTCTGACCTCGGAAGCTAAGCACGGTCGGGCCTGGTTAGTACATGGATGGGAGACCGCCTGGGAATACCAGGTGCTGTAAGCTATTTTCATTTGGGGTAAAAAAAATGATCCTTTCTCCTGTTTAAAGTCCTGTCTGGTGCCAGGAGCAATTGCTTAAGGCTACACCACTGCGAACACGCCCGATCTCGTCTGATCTCGGAAGCTACGCACGGTCGGGCCTGGTTAGTACCTCGATGGGAGACCGCCTGGGAATACCAGGTGCTGTAAGCTATTTTCATTTGGGGTAAAAAAAATGATCCTTTCTCCTGTTTAAAGTCCTGTCTGGTGCCCGGAGCAATTGCTTACGGCCACACCACCGTGAACACGCCCGATCTCGTCTGATCTCGGAAGCTAAGCACGGTCGGGCCTGGTTAGTACCTGGATGGGAGACAGCCTGGGAATACCAGGTGCTGTAAGCTATTTTCATTTGGGGTAAAAAAAATCATCCTTTCTCCTGTTTAAAGTCCTGTCTGGTGCCAGGAGCAATTGCTTACGGCCACACCACTGCGAACACGCCCGATCTCGTCTGAACTCGGAAGCTAAGCACGGTCGGGCCTGGTTAGTACTTGGATGGGAGACCGCCTGGGAATACCAGGTGCTGTAAACTATTTTCATTTGGGGTAAAAAAAATGATCCTTTCTCCTGTTTAAAGTCCTGTCTGGTGCCAGGAGCAATTGCTTAAGGCTACACCACTGCGAACACGCCCGATCTCGTCTGATCTCGGAAGCTACGCACGGTCGGGCCTGGTTAGTACCTGGATGGGAGACCGCCTGGGAATACCAGGTGCTGTAAGCTATTTTCATTTGGGGTAAAAAAAATCATCCTTTCTCCTGTTTAAAGTCCTGTCTGGTGCCAGGAGCAATTGCTTACGGCCACACCACTGTGAACACGTCCGATCTCGTCTGATCTCGGAAGCTAAGCACGGTCGGGCCTGGTTAGTACCTGGATGGGAGACCGCCTGGGAATACCAGGTGCTGTAATCTATGTTCATTTGGGGTAAAAAAAATGATCCTTTCTCCTGTTCAAAGTCCTGTCTGGTGCCCGGAGCAATTGCTTACGGCCACACCACCGTGAACACGCCCGATCTCGTCTGATCTCGGAAGCTAAGCACGGTCAGGCCTGGTTTGTACTTGGATGGGAGACCGCCTGGGAATACCAGGTGCTCTAACCTATTTTCATTTGGGGTAAAAAAAATGATCCTTTCTCCTGTTTAAAGTCCTGTCTGGTGCCGGAAGAAATTGCTTACGGCCACACCACTGCGAACACGCCCGATCTCGTCTGATCTCGGAAGCTAAGCACGGTCTGGCCTGGTTAGTACCTGGATGGGAGACCGCCTGGGAATACCAGGTGCTGTAAGCTATTTTCATTTGGGGTAAAAAAAATCATCCTTTCTCCTGTTTAAAGTCCTGTCTGGTGCCCGGAGCAATTGCTTACGGCCACACCACCGTGAATACGCCCGATCTCGTCTGATCTCGGAAGCTAAGCACGGTCGGGCCTGGTTAGTACCTGGATGGGAGACCGCCTGGGAATACCAGGTGCTGTAAGCTATATTCATTTGGGGTAAAAAAAATGATCCTTTCTCCTGTTTAAAGTCCTGTCTGGTGCCCGGAGCAATTGCTTACGGCCACACCACCGTGAATACGCCCGATCTCGTCTGATCTCGGAAGCTAAGCACGGTCGGGCCTGGTTAGTACTTGGATGGGAGACAGCCTGGGAATACCAGGTGTTGTAATCTATTTTCATTTGGGGTAAAAAAAATGATCCTTTCTCCTATTTAAAGTCCTGTCTGGTGCCAGGAGCTATTGCTTACGGCCACACCACTGCGAACACGCCCGATCTCATCTGATCTCGGAAGCTAAGCATGGTCGGGCCTGGTTAGTACCTGGATGGGAGACCGCCTGGGAATACCAGGTGCTGTAAGATTTTTTCATTTGGGGTAAAAAGAATCATCCTTTCTCCTGTTTAAAGTCTTGTCTGGTGCCAGGAGCAATTCCTTACGGCCACACCACTGCGAACATGCCCGATCTCATCTGATCTCGGAAGCTAAGCACGGTCGGGCCTGGTTAGTACCTGGATGGGAGACAGCCTGGGAATACCAGGTGCTGTAAGCTAATTTCATTTGGGCTAAAAAAAATCATCCTTTCTCCTGTTTAAAGTCCTGTCTGGTGCCGGAAGCAATTGCTTACGGCCACACCACTGCGAACACGCCCGATCTCGTCTGATCTCGGAAGCTAAGCACGGTCGGGACTGGTTAGTACCTGGATGGGAGACCGCCTGGGAATACCAGGTGCTGTAAGCTATTTTCATTTGGGGTAAAAGAAATCATCCTTTCTCCTGTTTAAAGTCCTGTCTGGTGCCAGGAGCAATTGCTTACGGCCACACCACTGCGAACACGCCCGATCTCGTCTGATCTCGGAAGCTAAGCACGGTCGGGCCTGGTTAGTACCTGGATGGGAGACCGCCTGGGAATACCAGGTGCTGTAAGCTATTTTCATTTGGGGTAAAAAAAATCATCCTTTCTCCTGTTTAAAGTCCTTTCTGGTGCCGGGAGCAATTGTTTACGGCCACACCACTGCGAACACGCCCGATCTCGTCTGATCTCGGAAGCTAAGCATGGTCGGGCCTGGTTAGTACCTGGATGGGAGACCGCCTGGGAATACCAGGTGCTGTAAGCTATTTTCATTTGGGGTAAAAAAAATCATCCTTTCTCATGTTTAAAGTCCTGTCTGGTGCCAGGAGCAATTGCTTACGGTCACACCACCGTGAACACGCCCGATCTCGTCTGATCTCGGAAGCTAAGCACGGTCGGGCCTGGTTAGTACTTGGATGGGAGACCGCCTGGGAATACCAGGTGCTGTAATCTATTTTCATTTGGGGTAAAAAAAATCATCCTTTCTCCTGTTTAAAGTCCTGTCTGGTGCCAGGAGTAATTGCTTACGGCCACACCACTGCGAACACGCCCGATCTCGTCTGACCTCGGAAGCTAAGCACGGTCGGGCCTGGTTAGTACATGGATGGGAGACCGCCTGGGAATACCAGGTGCTGTAAGCTATTTTCATTTGGGGTAAAAAAAATGATCCTTTCTCCTGTTTAAAGTCCTGTCTGGTGCCAGGAGCAATTGCTTAAGGCTACACCACTGCGAACACGCCCGATCTCGTCTGATCTCGGAAGCTACGCACGGTCGGGCCTGGTTAGTACCTCAATGGGAGACCGCCTGGGAATACCAGGTGCTGTAAGCTATTTTCATTTGGGGTAAAAAAAATCATCCTTTCTCCTGTTTAAAGTCCTGTCTGGTGCCAGGAGCAATTGCTTACGGCTATACCACTGCGAACACGCCCGATCTCGTCTGATCTCGGAAGCTAAGCACGGTCGGGCCTGGTTAGTACCTGGATGGGAGACATCCTGGGAATACCAGGTGCTGTAATCTATTTTCATTTGGGGTAAAAAAAATCATCTTTTCTCCTGTTTAAAGTCCTGTCTGGTGCCAGGAGCAATTGCTTACGGCCACACCACTGCGAACACGCCCGATCTCGTCTGATCTCGGAAGCTAAGCACGGTCGGGCCTGGTTAGTACCTGGATGGGAGACCGCCTGGGAATACCAGGTGCTGTAAGCTATTTTCATTTGGGGTAAAAAAAATCATCCTTTCTCCCGTTTAAAGTCCTGTCTGGTGCCCGGAGCAATTGCTTACGGCCACACCACCGTGAATACGCCCAATCTCGTCTGATCTCGGAAGCTAAGCACGGTCAGGCATGGTTAGTACTTGGATGGGAGACCGCCTGGGAATACCAGGTGCTGTAATTTATTTTCATTTGGGGTAAAAAAAATCATCCTTTCTCCTGTTTAAAGTCCTTTCTGGTGCCGGGAGCAATTGTTTACGGCCACACCACTGCGAACACGCCCGATCTCGTCTGATCTCGGAAGCTAAGCATGGTCGGGCCTGGTTAGTACCTGGATGGGAGACCGCCTGGGAATACCAGGTGCTGTAAGCTATTTTCATTTGGGGTAAAAAAAATCATCCTTTCTCATGTTTAAAGTCCTGTCTGGTGCCAGGAGCAATTGCTTACGGTCACACCACCGTGAACACGCCCGATCTCGTCTGATCTCGGAAGCTAAGCACGGTCGGGCCTGGTTAGTACTTGGATGGGAGACCGCCTGGGAATACCAGGTGCTGTAATCTATTTTCATTTGGGGTAAAAAAAATCATCCTTTCTCCTGTTTAAAGTCCTGTCTGGTGCCAGGAGTAATTGCTTACGGCCACACCACTGCGAACACGCCCGATCTCGTCTGACCTCGGAAGCTAAGCACGGTCGGGCCTGGTTAGTACATGGATGGGAGACCGCCTGGGAATACCAGGTGCTGTAAGCTATTTTCATTTGGGGTAAAAAAAATGATCCTTTCTCCTGTTTAAAGTCCTGTCTGGTGCCAGGAGCAATTGCTTAAGGCTACACCACTGCGAACACGCCCGATCTCGTCTGATCTCGGAAGCTACGCACGGTCGGGCCTGGTTAGTACCTCAATGGGAGACCGCCTGGGAATACCAGGTGCTGTAAGCTATTTTCATTTGGGGTAAAAAAAATCATCCTTTCTCCCGTTTAAAGTCCTGTCTGGTGCCCGGAGCAATTGCTTACGGCCACACCACCGTGAATACGCCCGATCTCGTCTGACCTCGGAAGCTAAGCACGGTCAGGCCTGGTTAGTACTTGGATGGGAGACCGCCTGGGAATACCAGGTGCTGTAATTTATTTTCATTTGGGGTAAAAATAATGATCCTTTCTCCTGTTTAAAGTCCTGTCTGGTGCCAGGAGCAATTGCTTACGGCCACACCACTGCGAACACGCCCGATCTCGTCTGATCTCGGAAGCTAAGCAAGGTCGGGCCTGGTTAGTACCTGGATGGGAGACCGCCTGGGAATACCAGGTGCTGTAAGCTATTTTCATTTGGGGTAAAAAAAATCATCCTTTCTCCTGTTTAAAGTCCTGTCTGGTGCCAGGAGCAATTGCTTACGGTCACACCACCGTCAACACGCCCGATCTCGTCTGATCTCGGAAGCTAAGCACGGTCGGGTCTGGTTAGTACCTGGATGGGAGACCGCCTGGGAATACAAGGTGCTGTAAGCTATTTTCATTTGGGGTAAAAAAAATGATCCTTTCTCCTGTTTAAGGTCCTGTCTGGTGCCAGGAGCAATTGCTTACGGCCACACCACTGCGAACACGCCCGATCTCGTCTGATCTCGGAAGGTAAGCACGGTCGGGCCTGGTTAGTACCTGGATGGGAGACCGCCTGGGAATACCAGGTGCTGTAAGCTATTTTCATTTGGGGTAAAAAAAATCATCCTTTCTCCTGTTTAAAGGCCTGTCTGGTGCCAGGAGCAATTGCTTACGGCCACACCACCGTGAACACGCCCGATCTCGTCTGATCTCGGAAGCTAAACACGGTCGGGCCTGGTTAGTACTTGGATGGGAGACCGCCTGGGAATACCAGGTGCTGTAATCTATTTTCATTTGGGGTAAAAAAAATGATCCTTTCTCCTATTTAAAGTTCTGTCTGGTGCCAGGAGCTATTGCTTACGGCCACACCACTGCGAACACGCCCGATCTCATCTGATCTCGGAAGCTAAGCACGGTCGGGCCTGGTTAGTACTTGGATGGGAGACCGCCTGGGAATACCAGGTGCTGTAATCTATTTTCATTTGGGGTAAAAAAAATCATCCTTTCTCCTGTTTAAAGTCCTGTCTGGTGCCTCGAGTAATTGCTTACGGCCACACCACTGCGAACACGCCCGATCTCGTCTGACCTCGGAAGCTAAGCACGGTCGGGCCTGGTTAGTACATGGATGGGAGACCGCCTGGGAATACCAGGTGCTGTAAGCTATTTTCATTTGGGGTAAAAAAAATGATCCTTTCTCCTGTTTAAAGTCCTGTCTGGTGCCAGGAGCAATTGCTTAAGGCTACACCACTGCGAACACGCCCGATCTCGTCTGATCTCGGAAGCTACGCACGGTCGGGCCTGGTTAGTACCTCGATGGGAGACCGCCTGGGAATACCAGGTGCTGTAAGCTATTTTCATTTGGGGTAAAAAAAATGATCCTTTCTCCTGTTTAAAGTCCTGTCTGGTGCCCGGAGCAATTGCTTACGGCCACACCACCGTGAACACGCCCGATCTCGTCTGATCTCGGAAGCTAAGCACGGTCGGGCCTGGTTAGTACCTGGATGGGAGACAGCCTGGGAATACCAGGTGCTGTAAGCTATTTTCATTTGGGGTAAAAAAAATCATCCTTTCTCCTGTTTAAAGTCCTGTCTGGTGCCAGGAGCAATTGCTTACGGCCACACCACTGCGAACACGCCCGATCTCGTCTGAACTCGGAAGCTAAGCACGGTCGGGCCTGGTTAGTACTTGGATGGGAGACCGCCTGGGAATACCAGGTGCTGTAAACTATTTTCATTTGGGGTAAAAAAAATGATCCTTTCTCCTGTTTAAAGTCCTGTCTGGTGCCAGGAGCAATTGCTTAAGGCTACACCACTGCGAACACGCCCGATCTCGTCTGATCTCGGAAGCTACGCACGGTCGGGCCTGGTTAGTACCTGGATGGGAGACCGCCTGGGAATACCAGGTGCTGTAAGCTATTTTCATTTGGGGTAAAAAAAATCATCCTTTCTCCTGTTTAAAGTCCTGTCTGGTGCCAGGAGCAATTGCTTACGGCCACACCACTGTGAACACGTCCGATCTCGTCTGATCTCGGAAGCTAAGCACGGTCGGGCCTGGTTAGTACCTGGATGGGAGACCGCCTGGGAATACCAGGTGCTGTAATCTATGTTCATTTGGGGTAAAAAAAATGATCCTTTCTCCTGTTCAAAGTCCTGTCTGGTGCCCGGAGCAATTGCTTACGGCCACACCACCGTGAACACGCCCGATCTCGTCTGATCTCGGAAGCTAAGCACGGTCAGGCCTGGTTTGTACTTGGATGGGAGACCGCCTGGGAATACCAGGTGCTCTAACCTATTTTCATTTGGGGTAAAAAAAATGATCCTTTCTCCTGTTTAAAGTCCTGTCTGGTGCCGGAAGAAATTGCTTACGGCCACACCACTGCGAACACGCCCGATCTCGTCTGATCTCGGAAGCTAAGCACGGTCTGGCCTGGTTAGTACCTGGATGGGAGACCGCCTGGGAATACCAGGTGCTGTAAGCTATTTTCATTTGGGGTAAAAAAAATCATCCTTTCTCCTGTTTAAAGTCCTGTCTGGTGCCCGGAGCAATTGCTTACGGCCACACCACCGTGAATACGCCCGATCTCGTCTGATCTCGGAAGCTAAGCACGGTCGGGCCTGGTTAGTACCTGGATGGGAGACCGCCTGGGAATACCAGGTGCTGTAAGCTATATTCATTTGGGGTAAAAAAAATGATCCTTTCTCCTGTTTAAAGTCCTGTCTGGTGCCCGGAGCAATTGCTTACGGCCACACCACCGTGAATACGCCCGATCTCGTCTGATCTCGGAAGCTAAGCACGGTCGGGCCTGGTTAGTACTTGGATGGGAGACCGCCTGGGAATACCAGGTGTTGTAATCTATTTTCATTTGGGGTAAAAAAAATGATCCTTTCTCCTATTTAAAGTCCTGTCTGGTGCCAGGAGCTATTGCTTACGGCCACACCACTGCGAACACGCCCGATCTCATCTGATCTCGGAAGCTAAGCATGGTCGGGCCTGGTTAG
>NC_140271.1:28731864-28734364 GCF_964030765.1 Micromesistius poutassou
GGTAAAAAAAATGATCCTTTCTCCTGTTTAAAGTCCTGTCTGGTGCCAGGAGCAATTGTTTACGGCCACACCACTGCGAACAAGCCCGATCTCGTCTGATCCCGGAACTAAGCATGGTCGGGCCTGGTTAGTACCTGGATGGGAGACCGCCTGGGAATACCAGGTGCTGTAAGCTATTTTCATTTGGGGTAAAAAAAATGATCCTTTCTCCTGTTTAAAGTCCTGTCTGGTGCCAGGAGCAATTGCTTATGGCATTCCACTGCGAACAAGCCCGATCTCGTCTGATCTCGGAAGCTAAGCAAGGTCGGGCCTGGTTAGTACCTGGATGGGAGACCGCCTGGGAATACCAGGTGCTGTAAGCTATTTTCATTTGGGGTAAAAAAAATCATCCTTTCTCTTGTTTAAAGTCCTGTCTGGTGCCAGGAGCAATTGCTTACAGTCACACCACCGTGAACACGCCCGATCTCATCTGATCTCGGAAGCTAAGCACGGTCCGGCCTGGTTAGTACCTGGAGCGGAGACCGCCTGGGAATACAAGGTGCTGTAAGCTATTTTCATTTGGGGTAAAAAAAATGATCCTTTCTCCTGTTTAAGGTCCTGTCTGGTGCCAGGAGCAATTGCTTACGGCCACACCACTGCGAACACGCCCGATCTCGTCTGATCTCGGAAGGTAAGCACGGTCGGGCCTGGTTAGTACCTGGATGGGAGACCGCCTGGGAATACCAGGTGCTGTAAGCTATTTTCATTTGGGGTAAAAAAAATCATCCTTTCTCCTGTTTAAAGGCCTGTCTGGTGCCAGGAGCAATTGCTTACGGCCACACCACCGTGAAAACGCCCGATCTCGTCTGATCTCGGAAGCTAAGCACGGTCGGGCCTGGTTAGTACCTGGATGGGAGACCGCCGGGGAATACCAGGTGCTGTTAGATTTTTTCATTTGGGGTAAAAAAAATCATCCTTTCTCCTGTTTAAAGTCCTGTCTGGTGCCAGGAGCAATTGCTTACGGCCACACCACCGTGAACACGCCCGATCTCGTCTGATCTCGGAAGCTAAGCACGGTCGGGCCTGGTTAGTACTTGGATGGAAGACCGTCTGGGAATACCAGGTGCTGTAAGCTATTTTCATTTGGGGTAAAAAAAATCATCCTTTCTCCTGTTTAAAGTCCTGTCTGGTGCCAGGAGCAATTGCTTACGGCCACACCACTGCGAACACGCCCGATCTCGTCTGATCTCGGAAGCTAAGCACGGTCGGGCCTGATTAGTACCTGGATGGGAGACCGCCTGGGAATACCAGGTGCTGTAAGCTATTTTCATTTGGGGTAAAAAAAAATCATCCTTTCTCCTGTTTAAAGTCCTTTCTGGTGCTCGGAGCAATTGCTTACGGCCACACCACCGTGAACACGCCCGATCTCGTCTGATCTCGGAAGCTAAGCATGGTCAGGCCTGGTAAGTACTTGGATGGGAGACCGCCTGGGAATACCAGTTGCTCTAATCTATTTTCATTTGGGGTAAAAAAAATGATCCTTTCTCCTGTTTAAAGTCCTGTCTGGTGCCGGAAGCAATTGCTTACGGCCACACCACTGCGAACACGCCCGATCTCGTCTGATCTCGGAAGCTAAGCAAGGTCGGGCCTGGTTAGTACCTGGATGGGAGACCGCCTGGGAATACCAGGTGCTGTAAGCTATTTTCATTTGGGGTAAAAAAAATCATCCTTTCTCCTGTTTAAAGTCCTGTCTGGTGCCAGGAGCAATTGTTTACGGCCACACCACTGCGAACAAGCCCGATCTCGTCTGATCCCAGAACTAAGCATGGTCGGGCCTGGTTAGTACCTGGATGGGAGACCGCCTGGGAATACCAGCTGCTGTAAGCTATTTTCATTTGGGGTAAAAAAAATGATCCTTTCTCCTGTTTAAAGTCCTGTCTGGTGCCAGGAGCAATTGCTTACGGCATTCCACTGCGAACACGCCCGATCTCGTCTGATCTCGGAAGCTAAGCAAGGTCGGGCCTGGTTAGTACCTGGATGGGAGACCGCCTGGGAATACCAGGTGCTGTAAGCTATTTTCATTTGGGGTAAAAAAAATCATCCTTTCTCTTGTTTAAAGTCCTGTCTGGTGCCAGGAGCAATTGCTTACAGTCACACCACCGTGAACACGCCCGATCTCATCTGATCTCGGAAGCTAAGCACGGTCGGGCCTGGTTAGTACCTGGATCGGAGACCGCCTGGGAATACAAGGTGCTGTAAGCTATTTTCATTTGGGGTAAAAAAAATGATCCTTTCTCCTGTTTAAGGTCCTGTCTGGTGCCAGGAGCAATTGCTTACGGCCACACCACTGCGAACACGCCCGATCTCGTCTGATCTCGGAAGGTAAGCACGGTCGGGCCTGGTTAGTACCTGGATGGGAGACCGCCTGGGAATACCAGGTGCTGTAAGCTATTTTCATTTGGGGTAAAAAAAATCATCCTTTCTCCTGTTTAAAGGCCTGTCTGGTGCCAGGAGCAATTGC
>NC_140271.1:28739364-28749364 GCF_964030765.1 Micromesistius poutassou
CTATTTTCATTTGGGGTAAAAAAAATCATCCTTTCTCCTGTTTAAAGTCCTGTCTGGTGCCAGGAGCAATTGTTTACGGCCACACCACTGCGAACAAGCCCGATCTCGTCTGATCCCGGAACTAAGCATGGTCGGGCCTGGTTAGTACCTGGATGGGAGACCGCCTGGGAATACCAGGTGCTGTAAGCTATTTTCATTTGGGGTAAAAAAAATGATCCTTTCTCCTGTTTAAAGTCCTGTCTGGTGCCAGGAGCAATTGCTTACGGCATTCCACTGCGAACACGCCCGATCTCGTCTGATCTCGGAAGCTAAGCAAGGTCGGGCCTGGTTAGTACCTGGATGGGAGACCGCCTGGGAATACCAGGTGCTGTAAGCTATTTTCATTTGGGGTAAAAAAAATCATCCTTTCTCTTGTTTAAAGTCCTGTCTGGTGCCAGGAGCAATTGCTTACAGTCACACCACCGTGAAAACGCCCGATCTCGTCTGATCTCGGAAGCTAAGCACGGTCGGGCCTGGTTAGTACCTGGATGGGAGACCGCCGGGGAATACCAGGTGCTGTTAGATTTTTTCATTTGGGGTAAAAAAAATCATCCTTTCTCCTGTTTAAAGTCCTGTCTGGTGCCAGGAGCAATTGCTTACGGCCACACCACCGTGAACACGCCCGATCTCGTCTGATCTCGGAAGCTAAGCACGGTCAGGCCTGGTAAGTACTTGGATGGGAGACCGCCTGGGAATACCAGTTGCTCTAATCTATTTTCATTTGGGGTAAAAAAAATGATCCTTTCTCCTGTTTAAAGTCCTGTCTGGTGCCGGAAGCAATTGCTTACGGCCACACCACTGCGAACACGCCCGATCTCGTCTGATCTCGGAAGCTAAGCATGGTCGGGCCTGGTTAGTACCTGGATGGGAGACCGCCTGGGAATACCAGGTGCTGTAATCTATTTTCATTTGGGGTAAAAAAAATCATCCTTTCTCCTGTTTAAAGTCCTGTCTGGTGCCAGGAGCAATTGCTTACGGCCACACCACTGCGAACACGCCTGATCTCGTCTGATCTCGGAAGCTAAGCAAGGTCGGGCCTGGTTAGTACCTGGATGGGAGACCGCCTGGGAATACCAGGTGCTGTAAGCTATTTTCATTTGGGGTTAAAAAAATCATCCTTTCTCCTGTTTAAAGTCCTGTCTGGTACCAGGAGCAATTGCTTACGGTCACACCACCGTCAACACGCCCGATCTCGTCTGATCTCGGAAGCTAAGCACGGTCGGGCCTGGTTAGTACCTGGATGGGAGACCGCCTGGGAATACAAGGTGCTGTAAGCTATTTTCATTTGGGGTAAAAAAAATGATCCTTTCTCCTGTTTAAGGTACTGTCTGGTGCCAGGAGCAATTGCTTACGGCCACACCACCGTGAACACGCCCGATCTCGTCTGATCTCGGAAGCTAAGCACGGTCGGGCCTGGTTAGTACTTGGATGGGAGACCGCCTGGGAATACCAGGTGCTGTAATCTATTTTCATTTGGGGTAAAAAAAATGATCCTTTCTCCTATTTAAAGTCCTGTCTGGTGCCAGGAGCTATTGCTTACGGCCACACCACTGCGAACACGCCCGATCTCGTCTGATCTCGGAAGCTAAGCACGGTCGGGCCTGGTTAGTACCTGGATGGGAGACCGCCTGGGAATACCAGGTGCTGTAAGATTTTTTTATTTGGGGTAAAAAAAATCATCCTTTCTCCTGTTTAAAGTCCTGTCTGGTGCCAGGAGCAATTGCTTTCGGCCACACCACTGCGAACACGCCCGATCTCGTCTGATCTCGGAAGCTAAGCACGGTCGGGCCTGGTTAGTACCTGGATGGGAGACCGCCTGGGAATACTAGGTGCAGTAAGCTATTTTCATTTGGGGTAAAAAAAATCATCCTTTCTCCTGTTTAAAGTCCTTTCTGGTGCCGGAAAAAATTGTTTACGGCCACACCACTGCGAACACGCCCGATCTCGTCTGATCTCGGAAGCTAAGCATGGTCGGGCCTGGTTAGTACCTGGATGGGAGACTGCCTTGGAATACCAGGTGCTGTAAGCTATTTTCATTTGGGGTAAAAAAAATCATCCTTTCTCATGTTTAAAGTCCTGTCTGGTGCCAGGAGCAATTGCTTACGGTCACACCACCGTGAACACGCCCGATCTCGTCTGATCTCGGAAGCTAAGCACGGTCGGGCCTGGTTAGTACTTGGATGGGAGACCGCCTGGGAATACCAGGTGCTGTAATCTATTTTCATTTGGGGTAAAAAAAATCATCCTTTCTCCTGTTTAAAGTCCTGTCTGGTGCCAGGAGTAATTGCTTACGGCCACACCACTGCGAACACGCCCGATCTCGTCTGACCTCGGAAGCTAAGCATGGTCGGGCCTGGTTAGTACATGGATGGGAGACCGCCTGGGAATACCAGGTGCTGTAAGCTATTTTCATTTGGGGTAAAAAAAATGATCCTTTCTCCTGTTTAAAGTCCTGTCTGGTGCCAGGAGCAATTGCTCAAGGCTACACCACTGCGAACACGCCCGATCTCGTCTGATCTCGGAAGCTACGCACGGTCGGGCCTGGTTAGTACCTGGATGGGAGACCGCCTGGGAATACCAGGTGCTGTAAGCTATTTTCATTTGGGGTAAAAAAAATGATCCTTTCTCCTGTTCAAAGTCCTGTCTGGTGCCCGGAGCAATTGCTTACGGCCACACCACTGTGAACACGCCCGATCTCGTCTGATCTCGGAAGCTAAGCACGGTCAGGCCTGGTTAGTACTTGGATGGGAGACCGCCTGGGAATACCAGGTGCTCTAATCTATTTTCATTTGGGGTAAAAAAAATGATCCTTTCTCCTGTTTAAAGTCCTGTCTGGTGCCAGGAGCAATTGCTTACGGCCACACCACTGCGAACACGCCCGATCTCGTCTGATCTCGGAAGCTAAGCACGGTTGGGCCGGGTTAGTACCTGGATGGGAGACCGCCTGGGAATACCAGGTGCTGTAAGCTATTTTCATTTGGGGAAAAAAAAATCATCCTTTCTGGTGCCTGGAGCAATTGCTTAAGGCCACACCACCGTGAACACGCCCGATCTCGTCTGACCTCGGAAGCTAAGCACGGTCGGGCCTGGTTAGTACCTGGATGGGAGACCGCCTGGGAATACCAGGTGCTGTAAGCTATTTTCATTTGGGGTAAAAAAAATCATCCTTTCTCCTGTTTAAAGTCCTTTCTGGTGCCCGGAGCAATTGCTTACGGCCACACCACTGCGAACACTCCCGATCTCGTCTCATCTCGGAAGCTAAGCACGGTCGGGCCTGGTTAGTACCTGGATGGGAGACCGTCTGGGAATACCAGGTGCTGTAAGCTATTTTCATTTGGGGTAAAAAAAATCATCCTTTCTCCTGTTTAAAGTCCTGTCTGGTGCCTGGAGCTATTGCTTACGGCCACACCACTGCGAACACGCCCGTTCTCGTCTGATCTCGGAAGCTAAGCATGGTCGGGCCTGGTTAGTACCTGGATGGGAGACCGCCTGGGAATACCAGGTGCTGTAAGCTATTTTCATTTGGGGTAAAAAAAATCATCCTTTCTCCTGTTTAAAGTCCTGTCTGGTGCCAGGAGCAATTGCTTACGGCCACACCACCGTGAACACGCCCGATCTCGTCTGAACTCGGAAGCTAAGCACGGTCGGGCCTGGTTAGTACTTGGATGGGAGACCGCCTGAGAATACCAGGTGCTGTAATCTATTTTCATTTGGGGTAAAAAAAATGATCCTTTCTCCTGTTTAAAGTCCTGTCTGGTGCCAGGAGAAATTACTTACGGCCACACCACTGCGAACACGCCCGATCTCGACTGATCTCGGAAGCTAAGCACGGTCGGGCCTGGTTAGTACCTGGATGGGAGACCGCCTGGGAATACAAGGTGCTGTAAGCTATTTTCATTTGGGGTAAAAAAAATGATCCTTTCTCCTGTTTAAAGTCCTGTCTGGTGCCAGGAGCAATTGCTTGCGGCCACACCACTGCGAACACGCCCAATCTCGTCTGATCTCGGAAGCTAAGCTAGGTCGGGCCTGGTTAGTACCTGGATGGGAGACCGCCTGGGAATACCAGGTGCTGTAAGCTATTTTCATTTGGGGTAAAAAAAATCATCCTTTCTCCTGTTTAAAGTCCTGTCTGGTGCCAGGAGAAATTGCTTACGGCCACACCACCGTGAACACGCCCGATCTCGTCTGATCTCGGAAGCTAAGCACGGTCGGGCCTGGTTAGTACTTGGATGGGAGACCGGCTGAGAATACCAGGTGCTGTAATCTATTTTCATTTGGGGAAAAAAAAATGATCCTTTCTCCTGTTTAAAGTCCTGTCTGGTGCCAGGAGCAATTGCTTACGGCCACACCACTGCGAACACGCCGAATCTCGTCTGATCTCGGAAGCTAAGCTAGGTCGGGCCTGGTTAGTACCTGGATGGGAGACCGCCTGGGAATACCAGGTGCTGTAAGCTATTTTCATTTGGGGTAAAAAAAATCATCCTTTCTCATGTTTAAAGTCCTGTCTGTTGCCAGGAGCAATTGCTTACGGCCACACCACTGCGAACACGCCCGATCTCTTCTGATCTCGGAAGCTAAGCACGGTTGGGCCTGGTTACTACCTGGATGGGAGACTGCCTGGGAATACCAGGTGCTGTAAGCTATTTTCATTTGGGGTAAAAAAAATCATCCTTTCTGGTGCCTGGAGCAATTGCTTAAGGCCACACCACCGTGAACACGCCCGATCTCGTCTGATCTCGGAAGCTAAGCACGGTCAGGCCTGGTTAGTACTTGGAAGGGAGACCGCCTGGGAATACCAGGTGCTGTAAGCTATTTTCATTTGGGGTAAAAAAAATCATCCTTTCTGGTGCCTGGAGCAATTGCTTACGGCCACACCACTGCGAACACACCCGATCTCGTCTGATCTCGGAAGCTAAGCACGGTTGGGCCTGGTTAGTACCTGGATGGGAGACCGCCTGGGAATACCAGGTGCTGTAAGCTATTTTCATTTGGGGTAAAAAAAATCATCCTTTCTGGTGCCTGGAGCAATTGCTTAAGGCCACACCACCGTGAAAACGCCCGTTCTCGTCTGATCTCGGAAGCTAAGCACGGTCGGGCCTGGTTAGTACTTGGATGGGAGACCGCCTGGGAATACCAGGTGCTGTAATCTATTTTCATTTGTGGTAAAAAAAAATCATCCTTTCTCCTGTTTAAAGTCCTGTCTGGTGCCATGAGTAATTGCTTAAGGCCACACCACCGTGAACACGCCCGATCTCGTCTGATCTCGGAAGCTAAGCACGGTCGGGCCTGGTTAGAAATTGGATGGGACACCGCCTGGGAATACCAGGTGCTGTAATCTATTTTCATTTGGGGTAAAAAAAATCATCCTTTCTCCTGTTTAAAGTCCTGTCTGGTGCCAGGTGCAATTGCTTAAGGCCACACCACTGTGAACACGCACGATCTCGTCTGATCTCGGAAGCTAAGCACGGTCGGGCCTGGTTAGTACTTGGATGAGAGACCGCCTGGGAATACCAGGTGCTGTAATCTATTTTCATTTGTGGTAAAAAAAATTATCCTTTCTCCTGTTTAAAGTCCTGTCTGGTGCCATGAGTAATTGCTTAAGGCCACACCACCGTGAACACGCCCGATCTCGTCTGATCTCGGAAGCTAAGCACGGTCGGGCCAGGTTAGTACTTCGATGGGAGACAGCCTGGGAATACCAGGTGCTGTAATCTATTTTCATTTGGGGTAAAAAAAATCATCCTTTCTCCTGTTTAAAGTCCTGTCTGGTGCCAGGTTCAATTGCTTAAGGCCACACCACCGTGAACACGCCCGATCTCGTCTGATCTCGGAAGCTAAGCACGGTCGGGCCTGGTTAGTACTTGGATGGGAGACCGCCTGGGAATACCATGTGCTGTAATCTATTTTCATTTGTGGTAAAAAAAAATGATCCTTTCTCCTGTTTAAAGTCCTGTCTGGTGCCATGAGTAATTGCTTAAGGCCACACCACTGTGAACACGCCCGATCTCGTCTGATCTCGGAAGCTAAGCACGGTCGGGCCTGGTTAGTACTTGGATGGGAGACCGCCTGGGAATACCAGGTGCTGTAATCTTTTTTCATTTGGGGTAAAAAAAATCATCCTTTCTCCTGTTTAAAGTCCTGTCTGGTGCCAGGTGCAATTGCTTAAGGCCACACCACCGTGAACACGCCCGATCTCGTCTGATCTCGGAAGCTAAGGACGGTCGGGCCTGGTTAGTACTTGGATGGGAGACCGGCTGGGAATACCAGGTGCTGTAATCTATTTTCATTTGTGGTAAAAAAAAATCATCCTTTCTCCTGTTTAAAGTCCTGTCTGGTGCCATGAGTAATTGCTTAAGGCCACACCACCGTGAACACGCCCGATCTCGTCTGATCTCGGAAGCTAAGCACGGTCGGGCCTGGTTAGTACTTGGATGGGAGACCGCCTGGGAATACCAGGTGCTGTAATCTATTTTCATTTGGGGTAAAAAAAATCATCCTTTCTCCTGTTTAAAGTCCTGTCTGGTGCCAGGTGCAATTGCTTAAGGCCACACCACCGTGAACACGCCCGATCTCGTCTGATCTCGGAAGCTAAGCACGGTCGGGCCTGGTTAGTACTTGGATGGGAGACCGCCTGGGAATACCAGGTGCTGTAATCTATTTTCATTTGGGGTAAAAAAAATCATCCTTTCTCCTGTTTAAAGTCCTGTCTGGTGCCAGATGCAATTGCTTAAGGCCACACCACCGTGAACACGCCCGATCTCGTCTGATCTCGGAAGCTAAGCACGGTCGGGCCTGGTTAGTACTTGGATGGGAGACCGCCTGGGAATACCAGGTGCTGTAATCTTTTTTCATTTGGGGTAAAAAAAATCATCCTTTCTCCTGTTTAAAGTCCTGTCTGGTGCCATGAGTAATTGCTTAAGGCCACACCACCGTGAACACGCCCGATCTCGTCTGATCTCGGAAGCTAAGCACGGTCGGGCCTGGTTAGTACTTGGATGGGAGACCGCCTGGGAATACCAGGTGCTGTAATCTATTTTCATTTGGGGTAAAAAAAATCATCCTTTCTCCTGTTTAAAGTCCTGTCTGGTGCCAGGTGCAATTGCTTAAGGCCACACCACCGTGAACACGCCCGATCTCGTCTGATCTCGGAAGCTAAGCACGGTCGGGCCTGGTTAGTACTTGGATGGGAGACCGCCTGGGAATACCAGGTGCTGTAATCTATTTTCATTTGGGGTAAAAAAAATCATCCTTTCTCCTGTTTAAAGTCCTGTCTGGTGCCAGATGCAATTGCTTAAGGCCACACCACCGTGAACACGCCCGATCTCGTCTGATCTCGGAAGCTAAGCACGGTCGGGCCTGGTTAGTACTTGGATGGGAGACCGCCTGGGAATACCAGGTGCTGTAATCTTTTTTCATTTGGGGTAAAAAAAATCATCCTTTCTCCTGTTTAAAGTCCTGTCTGGTGCCAGGTGCAATTGCTTAAGGCCACACCACCGTGAACACGCTCGATCTCGTCTGATCTCGGAAGCTAAGCACGGTCGGGCCTGGTTAGTACTTGGATGGGAGACCGCCTGGGAATACCAGGTGCTGTAATCTATTTTCATTTGGGGTAAAAAAAATCATCCTTTCTCCTGTTTAAAGTCCTGTCTGGTGCCAGATGCAATTGCTTAAGGCCACACCACCGTGAACACGCCCGATCTCGTCTGATCTCGGAAGCTAAGCACGGTCGGGCCTGGTTAGTACTTGGATGGGAGACCGCCTGGGAATACCAGGTGCTGTAATCTTTTTTCATTTGGGGTAAAAAAAATCATCCTTTCTCCTGTTTAAAGTCCTGTCTGGTGCCATGAGTAATTGCTTAAGGCCACACCACCGTGAACACGCCCGATCTCGTCTGATCTCGGAAGCTAAGCACGGTCGGGCCTGGTTAGTACTTGGATGGGAGACCGCCTGGGAATACCAGGTGCTGTAATCTATTTTCATTTGGGGTAAAAAAAATCATCCTTTCTCCTGTTTAAAGTCCTGTCTGGTGCCAGGTGCAATTGCTTAAGGCCACACCACCGTGAACACGCCCGATCTCGTCTGATCTCGGAAGCTAAGCACGGTCGGGCCTGGTTAGTACTTGGATGGGAGACCGCCTGGGAATACCAGGTGCTGTAATCTATTTTCATTTGGGGTAAAAAAAATCATCTTTTCTCCTGTTTAAAGTCCTGTCTGGTGCCAGATGCAATTGCTTAAGGCCACACCACCGTGAACACGCCCGATCTCGTCTGATCTCGGAAGCTAAGCACGGTCGGGCCTGGTTAGTACTTGGATGGGAGACCGCCTGGGAATACCAGGTGCTGTAATCTTTTTTCATTTGGGGTAAAAAAAATCATCCTTTCTCCTGTTTAAAGTCCTGTCTGGTGCCAGGTGCAATTGCTTAAGGCCACACCACCGTGAACACGCCCGATCTCGTCTGATCTCGGAAGCTAAGCACGGTCGGGCCTGGTTAGTACTTGGATGGGAGACCGCCTGGGAATACCAGGTGCTGTAATCTATTTCATTTGTGGTAAAAAAAATCATCCTTTCTCCTGTTTAAAGTCCTGTCTGGTGCCATGAGTAATTGCTTAAGGCCACACCACCGTGAACACGCCCGATCTCGTCTGATCTCGGAAGCTAAGCACGGTCGGGCCTGGTTAGTACTTGGATGGGAGACCGCCTGGGAATACCAGGTGCTGTAATCTATTTTCATTTGGGGTAAAAAAAATCATCCTTTCTTCTGTTTAAAGTCCTGTCTGGTGCCAGGTGCAATTGCTTAAGGCCACACCACCGTGAAAACGCCCGATCTCGTCTGATCTCGGAAGCTAAGCACGGTCGGGCCTGGTTAGTACTTGGATGGGAGACCGCCTGGGAATACCAGGTGCTGTAATCTATTTTCATTTGTGGTAAAAAAAAATCATCCTTTCTCCTGTTTAAAGTCCTGTCTGGTGCCATGAGTAATTGCTTAATGCCACACCACCGTGAACACGCCCGATATCGTCTGATCTCGGAAGCTAAGCACGGTCGGGCCTGGTTAGAACTTGGATGGGAGACCGCCTGGGAATACCAGGTGCTGTAATCTATTTTCATTTGGGGTAAAAAAAATCATCCTTTCTCCTGTTTAAAGTCCTGTCTGGTGCCAGGTGCAATTGCTTAAGGCCACACCACCATGAACACGCCCGATCTCGTCTGATCTCGGAAGCTAAGCACGGTCGGGCCTGGTTAGTACTTGGATGAGAGACCGCCTGGGAATACCAGGTGCTGTAATCTATTTTCATTTGTGGTAAAAAAAATTATCCTTTCTCCTGTTTAAAGTCCTGTCTGGTGCCATGAGTAATTGCTTAAGGCCACACCACTGTGAACACGCCCGATCTCGTCTGATCTCGGAAGCTAAGCACGGTCGGGCCAGGTTAGTACTTGGATGGGAGACAGCCTGGGAATACCAGGTGCTGTAAGCTATTTTCATTTGGGGTAAAAAAAATCATCCTTTCTCCTGTTTAAAGGCCTGTCTGGTGCCAGGAGCAATTGCTTACGGCCACACCACCGTGAACACGCCCGATCTCGTCTGATCTCGGAAGCTAAGCACGGTCGGGGCTGGTTAGTACTTGGATGGGAGACCGCCTGGGAATACCAGGTGCTGTAATCTATTTTCATTTGGGGTAAAAAAAATGATCCTTTCTCCTATTTAAAGTCCTGTCTGGTGCCAGGAGCTATTGCTTACGGCCACACCACTGCGAACACGCCCGATCTCGTCTGATCTCGGAATCTAAGCACGGTCGGGCCTGGTTAGTACCTGGATGGGAGACCGCCTGGGAATACCAGGTGCTGTAAGATTTTTTCATTTGGGGTAAAAAAAATCATCCTTTCTCCTGTTTAAAGTCCTGTCTGGTGCCAGGAGCAATTGCTTACGGCCACACCACCGTGAACACGCCCGATCTCGTCT
>NC_140271.1:28751864-28754364 GCF_964030765.1 Micromesistius poutassou
GGGAATACCAGGTGCTGTAAGCTATTTTCATTTGGGGTAAAAAAAATCATCCTTTCTCCTGTTTAAAGGCCTGTCTGGTGCCAGGAGCAATTGCTTACGGCCACACCACCGTGAACACGCCCGATCTCATCTGATCTCGGAAGCTAAGCACGGTCGGGGCTGGTTAGTACTTGGATGGGAGACCGCCTGGGAATACCAGGTGCTGTAATCTATTTTCATTTGGGGTAAAAAAAATGATCCTTTCTCCTATTTAAAGTCCTGTCTGGTGCCAGGAGCTATTGCTTACGGCCACACCACTGCGAACACGCCCGATCTCGTCTGATCTCGGAATCTAAGCACGGTCGGGCCTGGTTAGTACCTGGATGGGAGACCGCCTGGGAATACCAGGTGCTGTAAGATTTTTTCATTTGGGGTAAAAAAAATCATCCTTTCTCCTGTTTAAAGTCCTGTCTGGTGCCAGGAGCAATTGCTTACGGCCACACCACCGTGAACACGCCCGATCTCGTCTGATCTCGGAAGCTAAGCACGGTCGGGCATGGTTAGTACTTGGATGGAAGACCGCCTGGGAATACCAGGTGCTGTAAGCTATTTTCATTTGGGGTAAAAAAAATCATCCTTTCTCCTGTTTAAAGTCCTGTCTGGTGCCAGGAGCAATTGCTTACGGCCACACCACTGCGAACACGCCCGATCTCGTCTGATCTCGGAAGCTAAGCACGGTCGGGCCTGGTTAGTACCTGGATGGGAGACCGCCTGGGAACACCAGGTGCTGTAAGCTATTTTCATTTGGGTTAAAAAAAATCATCCTTTCTCCTGTTTAAAGTCCTTTCTGGTGCCGGGAGCAATTGTTTACGGCCACACCACTGCGAACACGCCCGATCTCGTCTGATCTCGGAAGCTAAGCACGGTCGGGCCTGGTTAGTACCTGGATGGGAGACCGCCTGGGAATACCAGGTGCTGTAAGCTATTTTCATTTGGGGTAAAAAAAATCATCCTTTCTCCCGTTTAAAGTCCTGTCTGGTGCCCGGAGCAATTGCTTACGGCCACACCACCGTGAATACGCCCAATCTTGTCTGATCTCGGAAGCTAAGCACGGTCAGGCCTGGTTAGTACTTGGATGGGAGACCGCCTGGGAATACCAGGTGCTGTAATTTATTTTCATTTGGGGTAAAAATAATGATCCTTTCTCCTGTTTAAAGTCCTGTCTGGTGCCAGGAGCAATTGCTTACGGCCACACCACTGCGAACACGCCCGATCTCGTCTGATCTCGGAAGCTAAGCAAGGTCGGGCCTGGTTAGTACCTGGATGGGAGACCGCCTGGGAATACCAGGTGCTGTAAGCTATTTTCATTTGGGGTAAAAAAAATCATCCTTTCTCCTGTTTAAAGTCCTTTCTGGTGCCGGGAGCAATTGTTTACGGCCACACCACTGCGAACACGCCCGATCTCGTCTGATCTCGGAAGCTAAGCATGGTCGGGCCTGGTTAGTACCTGGATGGGAGACCGCCTGGGAATACCAGGTGCTGTAAGCTATTTTCATTTGGGGTAAAAAAAATCATCCTTTCTCATGTTTAAAGTCCTGTCTGGTGCCAGGAGCAATTGCTTACGGTCACACCACCGTGAACACGCCCGATCTCGTCTGATCTCGGAAGCTAAGCACGGTCGGGCCTGGTTAGTACTTGGATGGGAGACCGCCTGGGAATACCAGGTGCTTTAATCTATTTTCATTTGGGGTAAAAAAAATCATCCTTTCTCCTGTTTAAAGTCCTGTCTGGTGCCAGGAGTAATTGCTTACGGCCACACCACTGCGAACACGCCCGATCTCGTCTGACCTCGGAAGCTAAGCACGGTCGGGCCTGGTTAGTACATGGATGGGAGACCGCCTGGGAATACCAGGTGCTGTAAGCTATTTTCATTTGGGGTAAAAAAAATGATCCTTTCTCCTGTTTAAAGTCCTGTCTGGTGCCAGGAGCAATTGCTTAAGGCTACACCACTGCGAACACGCCCGATCTCGTCTGATCTCGGAAGCTACGCACGGTCGGGCCTGGTTAGTACCTCAATGGGAGACCGCCTGGGAATACCAGGTGCTGTAAGCTATTTTCATTTGGGGTAAAAAAAATCATCCTTTCTCCCGTTTAAAGTCCTGTCTGGTGCCCGGAGCAATTGATTACGGCCACACCACCGTGAATACGCCCGATCTCGTCTGATCTCGGAAGCTAAGCACGGTCAGGCCTGGTTAGTACTTGGATGGGAGACCGCCTGGGAATACCAGGTGCTGTAATTTATTTTCATTTGGGGTAAAAATAATGATCCTTTCTCCTGTTTAAAGTCCTGTCTGGTGCCAGGAGCAATTGCTTACGGCCACACCACTGCGAACATGCCCGATCTCGTCTGATCTCGGAAGCTAAGCAAGGTCGGGCCTGGTTAGTACCTGGATGGGAGACCGCCTGGGAATACCAGGTGCTGTAAGCTATTTTCATTTGGGGTAAAAAAAATCATCCTTTC
>NC_140271.1:28759364-28761864 GCF_964030765.1 Micromesistius poutassou
CCAGGTGCTGTAAGCTATTTTCATTTGGGGTAAAAAAAATGATCCTTTCTCCTGTTTAAAGTCCTGTCTGGTGCCCGGAGCAATTGCTTACGGCCACACCACCGTGAATACGCCCGATCTCGTCTGATCTCGGAAGCTAAGCACGGTCGGGCCTGGTTAGTACCTGGATGGGAGACCGCCTGGGAATACCAGGTGCTGTAAGCTATTTTCATTTGGGGTAAAAAAAATGATCCTTTCTCCTGTTTAAAGTCCTGTCTGGTGCCCGGAGCAATTGCTTACGGCCACACCACCGTGAATACGCCTGATCTCGGAAGCTAAGCACGGTCGGGCCTTGTTAGTACCTGGATGGGAGACAGCCTGGGAATATCAGGTGCTGTAATCTATGTTCATTTGGGGTAAAAAAAATCATCCTTTCTCCTGTTTAAAGTCCTGTCTGGTGCCAGGAGCAATTGCTTACGGCCACACCACTGTGAACACGCCCGATCTCGTCTGATCTCGGAAGCTAAGCACGGTCGGGCCTGGTTAGTACCTGGATGGGAGACCGCCTGGGAATACCAGGTGCTGTAATCTATGTTCATTTGGGGTAAAAAAAAATCATCCTTTCTCCTGTTTAAAGTCCTGTCTGGTGCCCGGAGCAATTGCTTACGGCCACACCACCGTGAATACGCCCGATCTCGTCTGATCTCGGAAGCTAAGCACGGTCGGGCCTGGTTAGTACGTGGATGGGAGACCGCCTGGGAATACCAGGTGCTGTAAGCTATTTTCATTTGGGGTAAAAAAAATGATCCTTTCTCCTGTTTAAAGTCCTGTCTGGTGCCCGGAGCAATTGCTTACGGCCACACCACCGTGAATACGCCTGATCTCGGAAGCTAAGCACGGTCGGGCCTGGTTAGTACCTGGATGGGAGACAGCCTGGGAATACCAGGTGCTGTAAGCTATTTTCATTTGGGGTAAAAAAAATCATCCTTTCTCCTGTTTAAAGTCCTGTCTGGTGCCAGGAGCAATTGCTTACGGCCACACCACTGCGAACACGCCCGATCTCGTCTGATCTCGGAAGCTAAGCACGGTCGGGCCTGGTTAGTACTTGGATGGGAGACCGCCTGGGAATACCAGGTGCTGTAAACTATTTTCATTTGGGGTAAAAAAAATGATCCTTTCTCCTGTTTAAAGTCCTGTCTGGTGCCAGGAGCAATTGCTTAAGGCTACACCACTGCGAACACGCCCGATCTCGTCTGATCTCGGAAGCTACGCACGGTCGGGCCTGGTTAGTACCTGGATGGGAGACCGCCTGGGAATACCAGGTGCTGTAAGCTATTTTCATTTGGGGTAAAAAAAATCATCCTTTCTCCTGTTTAAAGTCCTGTCTGGTGCCAGGAGCAATTGCTTACGGCCACACCACTGTGAACACGCCCGATCTCGTCTGATCTCGGAAGCTAAGCACGGTCGGGCCTGGTTAGTACCTGGATGGGAGACCGCCTGGGAATACCAGGTGCTGTAATCTATGTTCATTTGGGGTAAAAAAAATCATCCTTTCTCCTGTTTAAAGTCCTGTCTGGTGCCAGGAGCAATTGCTTACGGCCACACCACTGCGAACACGCCCGATCTCGTCTGAACTCGGAAGCTAAGCACGGTCGGGCCTGGTTAGTACCTGGATGGGAGACCGCCTGGGAATACCAGGTGCTGTAATCTATTTTCATTTGGGGTAAAAAAAATGATCCTTTCTCCTATTTAAAGTCCTGTCTGGTGCCAGGAGCTATTGCTTACGGCCACACCACTGCGAACACGCCCGATCTCATCTGATCTCGGAAGCTAAGCATGGTCGGGCCTGGTTAGTACCTGGATGGGAGACAACCTGGGAATACCAGGTGCTGTAAGATTTTTTCATTTGGGGTAAAAAGAATCATCCTTTCTCCTGTTTAAAGTCCTGTCTGGTGCCAGGAGCAATTCCTTACGGCCACATCACTGCGAACACGCCCGATCTCATCTGATCTCGGAAGCTAAGCACGGTCGGGCCTGGTTAGTACCTGGATGGGAGACCGCCTGGGAATACCAGGTGCTGTAATCTATGTTCATTTGGGGTAAAAAAAATCATCCTTTCTCCTGTTTAAAGTCCTGTCTGGTGCCAGGAGCAATTGCTTACGGCCACACCACTGCGAACACGCCCGATCTCGTCTGATCTCGGAAGCTAAGCATGGTCGGGCCTGGTTAGTACCTGGATGGGAGACCGCCTGGGAATACCAGGTGCTGTAAGCTATTTTCATTTGGGGTAAAAAAAATCATCCTTTCTCCTGTTTAAAGTCCTGTCTGGTGCCCGGAGATATTGCTTACGGCCACACCACCGTGAATACGCCTGATCTCGGAAGCTAAGCACGGTCGGGCCTGGTTAGTACCTGGATGGGAGACAGCCTGGGAATACCAGGTGCTGTAAGCTATTTTCATTTGGGCTAAAAAAAATCATCCTTTCTCCTGTTTAAAGTCCTGTCTGGTGCCAGGAGCAATT
>NC_140271.1:28766864-28771864 GCF_964030765.1 Micromesistius poutassou
TGTAAGCTATTTTCATTTGGGGTAAAAAAAATCATCCTTTCTGGTGCCTGGAGCAATTCCTTAAGGCCACACCACCGTGAACACGCCCGATCTCGTCTGATCTCGGAAGCTAAGCACGGTCGGGCCTGGTTAGTACTTGGATGGGAGACCGCCTGAGAATACCAGGTGCTGTGATCTATTTTCATTTGGGGTAAAAAAAATTATCCTTTCTCCTGTTTAAAGTCCTGTCTGGTGCCAGGAGCTATTGCTTACGGCCACACCACTGCGAACACGCCCGATCTCGACTGATCTCGGAAGCTAAGCACGGTCGGGCCTGGTTAGTACCTGGATGGGAGACCGCCTGGGAATACAAGGTGCTGTAAGCTATTTTCATTTGGGGTAAAAAAAATGATCCTTTCTCTTGTTTAAAGTCCTGTCTGGTGCCAGGAGCAATTGCTTACGGCCACACCACTGCGAACACGCACAATCTCGTCTGATCTCGGAAGCTAAGCTAGGTCGGGCCTGGTTAGTACCTGGATGGGAGACCGCCTGGGAATACCAGGTGCTGTAAGCTATTTTCATTTGGGGTAAAAAAAATCATCCTTTCTCATGTTTAAAGTCCTGTCTGGTGCCAGGAGCAATTGCTTACGGCCACACCACTGCGAACACACCCGATCTCGTCTGATCTCGGAAGCTAAGCACGGTTGGGCCTGGTTAGTACCTGGATGGGAGACCGCCTGGGAATACCAGGTGCTGTAAGCTATTTTCATTTGGGGTAAAAAAAATCATCCTTTCTGGTGCCTGGAGCAATTGCTTAAGGCCACACCACCGTGAAAACGCCCGTTCTCGTCTGATCTCGGAAGCTAAGCACGGTCAGGCCTGGTTAGTACTTGGATGGGAGACCGCCTGGGAATACCAGGTGCTGTAATCTATTTTCATTTGTGGTAAAAAAAAATCATCCTTTCTCCTGTTTAAAGTCCTGTCTGGTGCCATGAGTAATTGCTTAAGGCCACACCACCGTGAACACGCCCGATCTCGTCTGATCTCGGAAGCTAAGCACGGTCGGGCCTGAATAGAAATTGGATGGGACACCGCCTGGGAATACCAGGTGCTGTAATCTATTTTCATTTGGGGTAAAAAAAATCATCCTTTCTCCTGTTTAAAGTCCTGTCTGGTGCCAGGTGCAATTGCTTAAGGCCACACCACTGTGAACACGCACGATCTCGTCTGATCTCGGAAGCTAAGCACGGTCGGGCCTGGTTAGTACTTGGATGAGAGACCGCCTGGGAATACCAGGTGCTGTAATCTATTTTCATTTGTGGTAAAAAAAATTATCCTTTCTCCTGTTTAAAGTCCTGTCTGGTGCCATGAGTAATTGCTTAAGGCCACACCACCGTGAACACGCCCGATCTCGTCTGATCTCGGAAGCTAAGCACGGTCGGGCCAGGTTAGTACTTCGATGGGAGACAGCCTGGGAATACCAGGTTCTGTAATCTATTTTCATTTGGGGTAAAAAAAATCATCCTTTCTCCTGTTTAAAGTCCTGTCTGGTGCCAGGTTCAATTGCTTAAGGCCACACCACCGTGAACACGCCCGATCTCGTCTGATCTCGGAAGCTAAGCACGGTCGGGCCTGGTTAGTACTTGGATGGGAGACCGCCTGGGAATACCATGTGCTGTAATCTTTTTTCATTTGTGGTAAAAAAAAATCATCCTTTCTCCTGTTTAAAGTCCTGTCTGGTGCCATGAGTAATTGCTTAAGGCCACACCACTGTGAACACGCCCGATCTCGTCTGATCTCGGAAGCTAAGCACGGTCGGGCCTGGTTAGTACTTGGATGGGAGACCGCCTGGGAATACCAGGTGCTGTAATCTTTTTTCATTTGGGGTAAAAAAAATCATCCTTTCTCCTGTTTAAAGTCCTGTCTGGTGCCAGGTGCAATTGCTTAAGGCCACACCACCGTGAACACGCCCGATCTCGTCTGATCTCGGAAGCTAAGGACGGTCGGGCCTGGTTAGTACTTGGATGGGAGACCGGCTGGGAATACCAGGTGCTGTAATCTATTTTCATTTGTGGTAAAAAAAAATCATCCTTTCTCCTGTTTAAAGTCCTGTCTGGTGCCATGAGTAATTGCTTAAGGCCACACCACCGTGAACACGCCCGATCTCGTCTGATCTCGGAAGCTAAGCACGGTCGGGCCTGGTTAGTACTTGGATGGGAGACCGCCTGGGAATACCAGGTGCTGTAATCTATTTTCATTTGGGGTAAAAAAAATCATCCTTTCTCCTGTTTAAAGTCCTGTCTGGTGCCATGAGTAATTGCTTAAGGCCACACCACCGTGAACACGCCCGATCTCGTCTGATCTCGGAAGCTAAGCACGGTCGGGCCTGGTTAGTACTTGGATGGGAGACCGCCTGGGAATACCAGGTGCTGTAATCTATTTTCATTTGGGGTAAAAAAAATCATCCTTTCTCCTGTTTAAAGTCCTGTCTGGTGCCAGGTGCAATTGCTTAAGGCCACACCACCGTGAACACGCCCGATCTCGTCTGATCTCGGAAGCTAAGCACGGTCGGGCCTGGTTAGTACTTGGATGGGAGACCGCCTGGGAATACCAGGTGCTGTAATCTATTTTCATTTGGGGTAAAAAAAATCATCCTTTCTCCTGTTTAAAGTCCTGTCTGGTGCCAGATGCAATTGCTTAAGGCCACACCACCGTGAACACGCCCGATCTCGTCTGATCTCGGAAGCTAAGCACGGTCGGGCCTGGTTAGTACTTGGATGGGAGACCGCCTGGGAATACCAGGTGCTGTAATCTTTTTTCATTTGGGGTAAAAAAAATCATCCTTTCTCCTGTTTAAAGTCCTGTCTGGTGCCAGATGCAATTGCTTAAGGCCACACCACCGTGAACACGCCCGATCTCGTCTGATCTCGGAAGCTAAGCACGGTCGGGCCTGGTTAGTACTTGGATGGGAGACCGCCTGGGAATAGCAGGTGCTGTAATCTATTTTCATTTGGGGTAAAAAAAATCATCCTTTCTCCTGTTTAAAGTCCTGTCTGGTGCCAGATGCAATTGCTTAAGGCCACACCACCGTGAACACGCCCGATCTCGTCTGATCTCGGAAGCTAAGCACGGTCGGGCCTGGTTAGTACTTGGATGGGAGACCGCCTGGGAATACCAGGTGCTGTAATCTTTTTTCATTTGGGGTAAAAAAAATCATCCTTTCTCCTGTTTAAAGTCCTGTCTGGTGCCATGAGTAATTGCTTAAGGCCACACCACCGTGAACACGCCCGATCTCGTCTGATCTCGGAAGCTAAGCACGGTCGGGCCTGGTTAGTACTTGGATGGGAGACCGCCTGGGAATACCAGGTGCTGTAATCTATTTTCATTTGGGGTAAAAAAAATCATCCTTTCTCCTGTTTAAAGTCCTGTCTGGTGCCAGGTGCAATTGCTTAAGGCCACACCACCGTGAACACGCCCGATCTCGTCTGATCTCGGAAGCTAAGCACGGTCGGGCCTGGTTAGTACTTGGATGGGAGACCGCCTGGGAATACCAGGTGCTGTAATCTATTTTCATTTGGGGTAAAAAAAATCATCCTTTCTCCTGTTTAAAGTCCTGTCTGGTGCCAGATGCAATTGCTTAAGGCCACACCACCGTGAACACGCCCGATCTCGTCTGATCTCGGAAGCTAAGCACGGTCGGGCCTGGTTAGTACTTGGATGGGAGGCCGCCTGGGAATACCAGGTGCTGTAATCTTTTTTCATTTGGGGTAAAAAAAATCATCCTTTCTCCTGTTTAAAGTCCTGTCTGGTGCCAGGTGCAATTGCTTAAGGCCACACCACCGTGAACACGCCCGATCTCGTCTGATCTCGGAAGCTAAGCACGGTCGGGCCTGGTTAGTACTTGGATGGGAGACCGCCTGGGAATACCAGGTGCTGTAATCTATTTCATTTGTGGTAAAAAAAATCATCCTTTCTCCTGTTTAAAGTCCTGTCTGGTGCCATGAGTAATTGCTTAAGGCCACACCACCGTGAACACGCCCGATCTCGTCTGATCTCGGAAGCTAAGCACGGTCGGGCCTGGTTAGTACTTGGATGGGAGACCGCCTGGGAATACCAGGTGCTGTAATCTATTTTCATTTGGGGTAAAAAAAATCATCCTTTCTTCTGTTTAAAGTCCTGTCTGGTGCCAGGTGCAATTGCTTAAGGCCACACCACCGTGAAAACGCCCGATCTCGTCTGATCTCGGAAGCTAAGCACGGTCGGGCCTGGTTAGTACTTGGATGGGAGACCGCCTGGGAATACCAGGTGCTGTAATCTATTTTCATTTGTGGTAAAAAAAAATCATCCTTTCTCCTGTTTAAAGTCCTGTCTGGTGCCATGAGTAATTGCTTAAGGCCACACCACCGTGAACACGCCCGATCTCGTCTGATCTCGGAAGCTAAGCACGGTCGGGCCTGGTTAGAACTTGGATGGGAGACCGCCTGGGAATACCAGGTGCTGTAATCTATTTTCATTTGGGGTAAAAAAAATCATCCTTTCTCCTGTTTAAAGTCCTGTCTGGTGCCAGGTGCAATTGCTTAAGGCCACACCACCATGAACACGCCCGATCTCGTCTGATCTCGGAAGCTAAGCACGGTCGGGCCTGGTTAGTACTTGGATGAGAGACCGCCTGGGAATACCAGGTGCTGTAATCTATTTTCATTTGTGGTAAAAAAAATTATCCTTTCTCCTGTTTAAAGTCCTGTCTGGTGCCATGAGTAATTGCTTAAGGCCACACCACCGTGAACACGCCCGATCTTGTCTGATCTCGGAAGCTAAGCACGGTCGGGCCTGGTTAGTACTTGGACGGGAGACCGCCTGGGAATACCAGGTGCTGTAATCTATTTTCATTTGGGGTAAAAAAAATCATCCTTTCTCCTGTTTAAAGTCCTGTCTGGTGCCAGATGCAGTTGCTTAAGGCCACACCACCGTGAACACGCCCAATCTCGTCTGATCTCGGAAGCTAAGCATGGTCGGGCCTG
>NC_140271.1:28779364-28791864 GCF_964030765.1 Micromesistius poutassou
GAAGCTAAGCACGGTCGGGCCTGGTTAGTACTTGGATGGGAGACCGCCTGGGAATACCAGGTGCTGTAATCTTTTTTCATTTGGGGTAAAAAAAATCATCCTTTCTCCTGTTTAAAGTCCTGTCTGGTGCCAGGTGCAATTGCTTAAGGCCACACCACCGTGAACACGCCCGATCTCGTCTGATCTCGGAAGCTAAGGACGGTCGGGCCTGGTTAGTACTTGGATGGGAGACCGCCTGGGAATACCAGGTGCTGTAATCTATTTTCATTTGTGGTAAAAAAAAATCATCCTTTCTCCTGTTTAAAGTCCTGTCTGGTGCCATGAGTAATTGCTTAAGGCCACACCACCGTGAACACGCCCGATCTCGTCTGATCTCGGAAGCCAAGCACGGTCGGGCCTGGTTAGAACTTGGATGGGAGACCGCCTGGGAATACCAGGTGCTGTAATCTATTTTCATTTGGGGTAAAAAAAATCATCCTTTCTCCTGTTTAAAGTCCTGTCTGGTGCCAGGTGCAATTGCTTAAGGCCACACCACCGTGAACACGCCCGATCTCGTCTGATCTCGGAAGCTAAGCACGGTCGGGCCTGGTTAGTACTTGGATGAGAGACCGGCTGGGAATACCAGGTGCTGTAATCTATTTTCATTTGTGGTAAAAAAAATTATCCTTTCTCCTGTTTAAAGTCCTGTCTGGTGCCATGAGTAATTGCTTAAGGCCACACCACCGTGAACACGCCCGATCTCGTCTGATCTCGGAAGCTAAGCATGGTCGGGCCAGGTTAGTACTTGGATGGGAGACAGCCTGGGAATACCAGGTGCTGTAATCTATTTTCATTTGGGGTAAAAAAAATCATCCTTTCTCCTGTTTAAAGTCCTGTCTGGTGCCAGGTTCAATTGCTTAAGGCCACACCACCGTGAATACGCCCGATCTCGTCTGATCTCGGAAGCTAAGCACGGTCGGGCCTGGTTAGTACTTGGATGGGAGACCGCCTGGGAATACCATGTGCTGTAATCTATTTTCATTTGTGGTAAAAAAAATCATCCTTTCTCCTGTTTAAAGTCCTGTCTGGTGCAATGAGTAATTGCTTAAGGCCACACCACTGTGAACACGCCCGATCTCGTCTGATCTCGGAAGCCAAGCACGGTCGGGCCTGGTTAGTACTTGGATGGGAGACCGCCTGGGAATACCAGGTGCTGTGATCCTTTTTCATTTGGGGTAAAAAAAATCATCCTTTCTCCTGTTTAAAGTCCTGTCTGGTGCCAGGTGCAATTGCTTAAGGCCACACCACCGTGAACACGCCCGATCTCGTCTGATCTCGGAAGCTAAGCACGGTCGGGCCTGGTTAGTACTTGGATGGGAGACCGCCTGGGAATACCAGGTGCTGTAATCTATTTCATTTGTGGTAAAAAAAATCATCCTTTCTCCTGTTTAAAGTCCTGTCTGGTGCCATGAGTAATTGCTTAAGGCCACACCACCGTGAACACGCCCGATCTCGTCTGATCTCGGAAGCTAAGCACGGTCGGGCCTGGTTAGTACTTGGATGGGAGACCGCCTGGGAATACCAGGTGCTGTAATCTATTTTCATTTGGGGTAAAAAAAATCATCCTTTCTCCTGTTTAAAGTCCTGTCTGGTGCCAGGTGCAATTGCCTAAGGCCACACCACCGTGAAAACGCCCGATCTCGTCTGATCTCGGAAGCTAAGCACGGTCGGGCCTGGTTAGTACTTGGATGGGAGACCGCCTGGGAATACCAGGTGCTGTAATCTATTTTCATTTGTGGTAAAAAAAAATCATCCTTTCTCCTGTTTAAAGTCCTGTCTGGTGCCATGAGTAATTGCTTAAGGCCACACCACCGTGAACACGCCCAATCTCGTCTGATCTCGGAAGCTAAGCACGGTCGGGCCTGGTTAGAACTTGGATGGGAGACCGCCTGGGAATACCAGGTGCTGTAATCTATTTTCATTTGTGGTAAAAAAAATCATCCTTTCTCCTGTTTAAAGTCCTGTCTGGTGCCATGAGTAATTGGTTAAGGCCACACCACCGTGAACACCCCTGATCTCGGAAGCTAAGCACGGTCGGGCCTGGTTAGTACGTGGATGGGAGACCGCCTGGGAATACCAGGTGCTGTAATCTATTTTCATTTGGGGTAAAAAAAATCATCCTTTCTCCTGTTTAAAGTCCTGTCTGGTGCCAGGTGCAATTGGTTAAGGCCACACCACCGTGAACACGCCCGATCTCGTCTGATCTCGGAAGCTAAGCACGGTCGGGCCTGGTTAGTACATGGATGGGAGACCGCCTGGGAATACCAGGTGCTGTAATCTATTTTCATTTGTGGTAAAAAAAATCATCCTTTCTCCTGTTTAAAGTCCTGTCTGGTGCCAGGTGCAATTGCTTAAGGCCACACCACCGTGAACATGCCCGATCTCGTCTGATCTCGGAAGCTAAGCACGGTCGGGCCTGGTTAGTACTTGGATGGGGGACCGCCTGGGAATACCAGGTGCTGTAATCTATTTTCATTTGGGGTAAAAAAAATCATCCTTTCTCCTGTTTAAAGTCCTGTCTGGTGCCAGGTGAAATTGCTTAAGGCCACACCACCGTGAACACGCCCGATCTCGTCTGATCTCGGAAGCTAAGCACGGTCGGGCCTGGTTAGTACTTGGATGGGAGACCGCCTGGGAATACCAGGTGCTGTAATCTATTTTCATTTGTGGTAAAAAAAAATTATCCTTTCTCCTGTTTAAAGTCCTGTCTGGTGCCATGAGTGATTGCTTAAGGCCACACCACCGTGAATACGCCCGATCTCGTCTGATCTCGGAAGCTAAGCATGGTCGGGCCAGGTTAGTACTTGGATGGGAGACAGCCTGGGAATACCAGGTGCTGTAATCTATTTTCATTTGGGGTAAAAAGAATCATCCTTTCTCCTGTTTAAAGTCCTGTCTGGTGCCAGGTTCAATTGCTTAAGGCCACACCACCGTGAACACGCCCGATCTCGTCTGATCTCGGAAGCTAAGCACGGTCGGGCCTGGTTAGTACTTGGATGGGAGACCGCCTGGGAATACCATGTGCTGTAATCTATTTTCATTTGTGGTAAAAAAAATCATCCTTTCTCCTGTTTAAAGTCCTGTCTGGTGCCATGAGTAATTGCTTAAGGCCACACCACTGTGAACACGTCCGATCTCGTCTGATCTCGGAAGCTAAGCACGGTCGGGCCTGGTTAGTACTTGGATGGGAGACCGCCTGGGAATACCAGGTGCTGTAATCTATTTTCATTTGTGGTAAAAAAAATCATCCTTTCTCCTGTTTAAAGTCCTGTCTGGTGCCATGAGTAATTGCTTAGGGCCACACCACCGTGAACACGCCCGATCTCGTCTGATCTCGGAAGCTAAGCACGGTCGGGCCTGGTTAGTACTTGGATGGGAGACCGCCTAGGAATACCAGGTGCTGTATTCTATTTTCATTTGTGGTAAAAAAAATCATCCTTTCTCCTGTTTAAAGTCCTGTCTGGTGCCAGGTGCAATTGCTTAAGGCCACACCACCGTGAACACGCCCGATCTCGTCTGATCTTGGAAGCTAAGCACGGTCGGGCCTGGTTAGTACTAGGATGGGAGACCGCCTGGGAATACCAGGTGCTGTAATCTATTTTCATTTGTGGTAAAAAAAATCATCCTTTCTCCTGTTTAAAGTCCTGTCTGGTGCCATGAGTAATTGTTTAAGGCCGCACCACCGTGAACACGCCCGATCTCGTCTGGTCTCGGAAGCTAAGCACGGTCGGGCCTGGTTAGTACTTGGATGAGAGACCGCCTGGGAATACCAGGTGCTGTAATCTATTTTCATTTGTGGTGAAAAAAATCATCCTTTCTCCTGTTTAAAGTCCTGTCTGGTGCCATGAGTAATTCCTTAAGGCCACACCACCGTGAACACGCCCGATCTCGTCTGATCTCGGAAGCTAAGCACGGTCGGGCCTGGTTAGTACTTGGATGGGAGACCGCCTGGGAATACCAGGTGCTGTAATCTATTTTCATTTTGGGGTAAAAAAAATCATCCTTTCTCCTGTTTAAAGTCCTGTCTGGTGCCAGGTGCAATTGCTTAAGGCCACACCACCGTGAACACGCCCGATCTCGTCTGATCTCGGAAGCTAAGCACGGTCGGGCCTGGTTAGTACTTGGATGGGAGACCGCCTGGGAATACCAGGTGCTGTAATCTATTTCATTTGTGGTAAAAAAAATCATCCTTTCTCCTGTTTAAAGTCCTGTCTGGTGCCATGAGTAATTGCTTAAGGCCACACCACTGCGAACACGCCCGATCTCGCCTGATCTCGGAAGCTAAGCACGGTCGGGCCTGGTTAGTACCTGGATGGTAGACCGCCTGGGAATACCAGGTGCTATAAGCTATTTTCATTTGGGGTAAAAAAAATCATCCTTTCTCCTGTTTAAAGTCCTGTCTGGTGCCAGGAGCAATTGCTTACGGCCACACCACCGTGAACACGCCCGATCTCGTCTGCTCTCGGAAGCTAAGCACGGTCGGGCCTGGTTAGTACTTGGATGGGAGACCGCCTGGGAATACCAGGTGCTGTGATCTATTTTCATTTGGGGTAAAAAAAATGATCCTTTCTCCTGTTTAAAGTCCTGTCTGGTGCCAGGAGCTATTGCTTACGGCCACACCACTGCGAACACGCCCGATCTCGTCTGATCTCGGAAGCTAAGCACGGTCGGGCCTGGTTAGTACCTGGATGGGAGACCGCCTGGGAATACAAGGTGCTGTAAGCTATTTTCATTTGGGGTAAAAAAAATGATCCTTTCTCCTGTTTAAAGTCCTGTCTGGTGCAAGGAGTAATTGCTTACGGCCACACCACTGCGAACACACCCGATCTCGTCTGATCTCGGAAGCTAAGCTAGGTCGGGCTTGGTTAGTACCTGGATGGGAGACCGCCTGGGAATACCAGGTGCTGAAAGTTAATTTCATTTGGGGTAAAAAAAATCATCCTTTCTCATGTTTAAAGTCCTGTCTGGTGCCAGGAGCAATTGCTTACGGTCACACCACCGTGAACACGCCCGATCTGGTCTGATCTCGGAAGCTAAGCACGGTCGGGCCTGGTTAGTACCTGGATGGGAGACCGCCTGGGAATACCAGGTGCTGTAAGCAATTTTCATTTGGGGTAAAAAAAATCATCCTTTCTCCTGTTTAAAGTCCTGTCTGGTGCCCGGAGCAATTGCTTACGGCCACACCACCGTGAACACGCACGATCTCGTCTGATCTCGGAAGCTAAGCACGGTCAGGCCTGGTTAGTACTTGGATGGGAGACCGCCTGGGAATACCAGGTGCTGTAAACTATTTTCATTTAGGGTAAAAAAAATCATCCTTTCTCCTGTTTAAAGTCCTGTCTGGTGCCGGGAGCAATTGCTTACGGCCACACCACTGCGAACACGCCCGATCTCGTCTGATCTCGGAAGCTAAGCACGGTCGGGTCTGGTTAGTACCTGGATGGGAGACCGCCTGGGAATACCAGGTGCTGTAAGCTAATTTCATTTGGGGTAAAAAAAATCATCCTTTCTCCTGTTTAAAGTCCTTTCTGGTGCCCGTAGCAATTGCTTACGGCCACACCACTGCGAACACGCCCGATCTCATCTGATCTCGGAAGCTAAGCACGGTCGGGCCTGGTTAGTACCTGGATGGGAGACCGCCTGGGAATACAAGGTGCTGTAAGCTATTTTCATTTGGGGTAAAAAAAATGATCCTTTCTCCTGTTTAAGGTCCTGTCTGGTGCCAGGAGCAATTGCTTACGACCACAACACTGCGAACACGCCCGATCTCGCCTGATCTCGGAAGCTAAGCACGGTCGGGCCTGGTTAGTACCTGGATGGGAGACCGCCTGGGAATACCAGCTGCTGTAAGCTATTTTCATTTGGGGTAAAAAAAATCATCCTTTCTCCTGTTTAAAGTCCTGTCTGGTGCCAGGAGCAATTGCTTACGGCCACACCACCGGGAACACGCCCGATCTCGTCTGATCTCGGAAGCTAAGAACGGTCGGGCCTGGTTAGTACCTGGATGGGAGACCGCCTAGGAATACCAGGTGCTGTAAGCAATTTTCATTTGGGGTAAAAAAAATCATCCTTTCTCCTGTTTAAAGTCCTGTCTGGTGCCAGGAGCAATTGCTTACGGCCACACCACCGTGAACACGCCCGATCTCGTCTGATTTCGGAAGCTAAGCACGGTCGGACCTGGTTAGTACTTCGATGGGAGACCACCTGGGAATACCAGGTGCTATAATCTATTTTCATTTGGGGTAAAAAAAATGATCCTTTCTCCTGTTTAAAGTCCTGTCTGGTGCCAGGAGCAATTCCTTACGGCCACACCACTGCGAACACGCCCGATCTCGTCTGATCTCGGAAGCTAAGCACGGTCGGGCCTGGTTAGTACCTGGATGGGAGACCGCCTGGTAATATCAGGTGCTGTATTCATTTGGGGTAAAAAAAATCATCCTTTCTCCTGTTTAAAGTCCTGTCTGGTGCCAGGAGCAATTGCTTACGGCCACACCACCGTGAACACGCCCGATCTCGTCTGATCTCGGAAGCTATGCACGGTCGGGCCTGGGTAGTACCTGGATGGGAGACCGCCTGGGAATACAAGGTGCTGTAATGTATTTTCATTTTGGGTAAAAAAAATGATCCTTTCTCCTGTTTAAAGTCCTGTCTGGTGCCCGGAGCAATTGCTTACGGCCACACCACCGTGAACACGCCCGATCTCGTCTGATCTCGGAAGCTAAGCACGGTCGGGCCTGGTTAGTACCTGGATGGGAGACCGCCTGGGAATACCAGGTGCTGTAAGCAATTTTCATTTGGGGTAAAAAAAATCATCCTTTCTCCTGTTTAAAGTCCTGTCTGGTGCCAGGAGCAATTGCTTACGTCCACACCACCGGGAACACGCCCAATCTCGTCTGATCTCGGAAGCTAAGAACGGTCGGGCCTGGTTAGTACCTGGATAGGAGACCACCTAGGAATACCAGGTGCTGTAAGCTATTTTCATTTGGGGTAAAAAAAATCATCCTTTCTCCTGTTTAAAGTCCTGTCTGGTGCCAAGAGCAATTGCTTACGGCCACACCACCGGGAAAACGCCCGATCTCGTCTGATCTCGGAAGCTAAGCACAGTCGGGCCTGGTTAGTACTTGGATGGGAGACCGCCTGGTAATATCAGGTGCTGTATTCATTTGGGGTAAAAAAAATCATCCTTTCTCCTGTTTAAAGTCCTGTCTGGTGCCAGGAGCAATTGCTTACGGCCACACCACCGGGAACACGCCTGATCTCGGAAGCTAAGAACGGTCTGGCCTGGTTAGTACCTGGATAGGAGACCGCCTAGGAATACCAGGTGCTGTAAGCTATTTTCATTTGGGGTAAAAAAAATCATCCTTTCTCCTGTTTAAAGTCCTGTCTGGTGCCAGGATAAATTGCTTACGGCCACACCACCGGGAAAACGCCCGATCTCGTCTGATCTCGGAAGCTAAGCACAGTCGGGCCTGGTTAGTACTTGGATGGGAGACCGCCTGGGAATACCAGGTGCTGTGATCTATTTTCATTTTGGGCAAAAAAAATGATCCTTTCTCCTGTTTAAAGTCCTGTCTGGTGCCAGGAGCAATTGCTTACGGCCACACCACCGGGAACACGCCCGATCTCGTCTGATCTCGGAAGCTAAGCACGGTCGGGCCTGGTTAGTACTTCGATGGGAGACCGCCTGGGAATACCAGGTGCTGTAATCTCTTTTCATTTGGGGTAAAAAAAATGATCCTTTCTCCTGTTTAAAGTCCTGTCTGGTGCCAGGAGCAATTGCTTACGGCCTCACCACTGCGAACACGCCCAATCTCGTCTGATCTCGGAAGCTAAGCACGGTCGGGCCTGGTTAGTACCTGGATGGGAGACCGCCTGGGAATACCAGGTGCTGTAAGCTATTTTCATTTGGGGTAAAAAAAATCATCCTTTCTCCTGTTTAAAGTCCTGTCTGGTGCCATGAGCAATTGCTTACGGCCACACCACTGCGAATACGCCCCATCTCGTCTGAAGTCGGAAGCTAAGCACGGTCGGGCCTGGTTAGTACCTGGATGGGAGCCCATCTGGGAATACCAGGTGCTGTAATCTATTTTCATTTGGGGTAAAAAAAATCATCCTTTCTCCTGTTTAAAGTCCTGTCTGGTGCCAGGAGCAATTGCTTACGGCCACACCACCGTGAACACGCCCAATCTCGTCTGATCTCGGAAGCTAAGCACGGTCGGGCCTGGTTAGTACATGGATGGGAGACTGCCTGGGAATACCAGGTGCTGTAAACTATTTTCATTTGGGGTAAAAAAAATGATCCTTTCTCCTGTTTAAAGTCCTGTCTGGTGCCAGGAGCAATTGCTTAAGGCTACACCACTGCGAACACGCCCGATCTCGTAAGCTACGCACGGTCGGGCCTGGTTTGTACCTGGATGGGAGACCGCCTGGGAATACCAGGTGCTGTAAGCTATTTTCATTTGGGGTAAAAAAAATCATCCTTTCTCCTGTTTAAAGTCCTGTCTGGTGCCCGGAGCATTTGCTTACGGCCACACCACCGTGAATACGCCCAATCTCATCTGATCTCGGAAGCTAAGCACGGTCAGGCCTGGTTAGTACTTGGATGGGAGACCGCCTGGGAATACCAGGTGCTGTACTCTATTTTCATTTGGGGTAAAAAAAATGATCCTTTCTCCTGTTTAAAGTCCTGTCTGGTGCCAGGAGTAATTGCTTACGGTCACACCACCGTGAACACGCCCGATCTCGTCTGATCTCGGAAGCTAAGCAAGGTCGGGCCTGGTTAGTACCTGGATGGGAGACCGCCTGGGAATACCAGGTGCTGTAAGCTATTTTCATTTGGGGTAAAAAAAATCATCCTTTCTCCTGTTTAAAGTCCTGTCTGGTGCCAGGAGCAATTGCTTACGGTCACACCACCGTGAACACGCACGATCTCGTCTGATCTCGGAAGCTAAGCACGGTCGGGCCTGGTTAGTACCTGGATGGGAGACCGCCTGGGAATACAAGGTGCTGTAAGCTATTTTCATTTGGGGTAAAAAAAATCATCCTTTCTCCTGTTTAAAGTCCTGTCTGGTGCCAGGAGCAATTGCTTACGGCTACACCACTGCTAACACGCCCGATCTCGTCTGATCTCGGAAGCAAAGCAAGGTCGGGCCTGGTTAGTACCTGGATGGGAGACCGCCTGGGAATACCAGGTGCTGTAAGCTATTTTCATTTGGGGTAAAAAAAATCATCCTTTCTCCTGTTTAAAGTCCTGTCTGGTGCCAGGAGCAATTACTTACGGCCACACCACTGCGAACACGCCCGATCTCGTCTGATCTCGGAAGCTAAGCACGGTCGGGCCTGGTCAGTACCTGGATGGGAGACCGCCTGGGAATACCAGGTGCTGTAAGCTATTTTCATTTGGGGTAAAAAAAATCATCCTTTCTCCTGTTTAAAGTCCTTTCTGGTGCCGGGAGCAATTGTTTACGGCCACACCACTGCAAACACGCCCGATCTCGTCTGATCTCGGAAGCTAAGCATGGTCGGGCCTGGTTAGTACCTGGATGGGAGACCGCCTGGGAATACCAGGTGCTGTAAGCTATTTTCATTTGGGGTAAAAAAAATCATCCTTTCTCATGTTTAAAGTCCTGTCTGGTGCCAGGAGCAATTGCTTACGGCCACACCAATGCGAACACGCCCGATCTCGTCTGACCTCGGAAGCTAAGCACGGTCGGGCCTGGTTAGTACATGGATGGGAGACCGCCTGGGAATACCAGGTGCTGTAAGCTATTTTCATTTGGGGTAAAAAAAATGATCCTTTCTCCTGTTTATAGTCCTGTCTGGTGCCAGGAGCAATTGCTTAAGGCTACACTACTGGGAACACGCCCGATCTCGTCTGATCTCGGAAGCTACGCACGGTCGGGCCTGGTTAGTACCTGGATGGGAGACCGCCTGGGAATACCAGGTGCTGTAAGCTATTTTCATTTGGGGTAAAAAAAAATCATCCTTTCTCCTGTTTAAAGTCCTGTCTGGTGCCAGGAGCAATTGCTTACGGCCACACCACTGCGAACACGCCCGATCTCGTCTGATCTCGGAAGCTAAGCATGGTCGGGCCTGGTTAGTACCTGGATGGGAGACCGCCTGGGAATACAAGGTGCTGTAAGCTATTTTCATTTGGGGTAAAAAAAATCATCCTTTCTCCTGTTTAAAGTCCTTTCTGGTGCCAGGAGCAATTGCTTACGGCCACACCACTGCGAACACGCCCGATCTCGTCTGATCTCGGAAGCTAAGCAAGGTCGGGCCTGGTTAGTACCTGGATGGGAGACCGCCTGGGAATACCAGGTGCTGTAAGCTATTTTCATTTGGGGTAAAAAAAATCATCCTTTCTCATGTTTAAAGTCCTGTCTGGTGCCAGGAGCAATTGCTTACGGTCACACCACCGTGAACACGCCCGATCTCGTCTGATCTCGGAAGCTAAGCACGGTCGGGCCTGGTTAGTTCTTGGATGGGAGACCGCCTGGGAATGCCAGGTGCTGTAATCTATTTTCATTTGGGGTAAAAAAAATTATCCTTTCTCCTGTTTAAAGTCCTGTCTGGTGCCAGGAGCAATTGCTTACGGCCACACCACTGCGAACACGCCCGACCTCGTGTGATCTCGGAAGCTAAGCACGGTCGGGCCTGGTTAGTACTTGGATGGGAGAACGCCTGGGAATACCAGGTGCTGTAATCTATTTTCATTTGGGGTAAAAAAAATGATCCTTTCTCCTGTTTAAAGTCCTGTCTGGTGCCAGGAGCAATTGCTTACGGCCACACCAATGTGAACACGCCCGATCTCGTCTGATCTCGGAAGCTAAGCACGGTCGGGCCTGGTTAGTACCTGGATGGGAGACCACCTGGGAATACCAGGTGCTGTAAGCTATTTTCATTTGGGGTAAAAAAAATCATCCTTTCTCCTGTTTAAAGTCCTGTCTGGTGCCCGGAGCAATTGCTTACGGCCACACCACCGTGAACACGCCCGATCTCGTCTGATCTCGGAAGCTAAGCACGGTCGGGCCTGGTTAGTACCTGGATGGGAGACCGCCTGGGAATACCAGGTGCTGTAATCTATTTTCATTTGGGGTAAAAAAAATTATCCTTTCTCCTGTTTAAAGTCCTGTCTGGTGCCATGAGCAATTGCTTACGGCCACACCACTGCGAACACGCCCCATCTCGTCTGAAGTCGGAAGCTAAGCACGGTCGGGCCTGGTTAGTACCTGGATGGGAGACCATCTGGGAATACCAGGTGCTGTAATCTATTTTCATTTGGGGTAAAAAAAATCATCCTTTCTCCTGTTTAAAGTCCTGTCTGGTGCCAGGAGCAATTGCTTACGGCCACACCACCGTGAACACGCCCGATCTCGTCTGATCTCGGAAGCTAAGCACGGTCGGGCCTGGTTAGTACCTGGATGGGAGACCGCCTGGGAATACAAGGTGCTGTAAGCTACTTTCATTTGGGGTAAAAAAAATGATCCTTTCTCCTGTTTAAGGTCCTGTCTGGTGCCAGGAGCAAATGCTTACGGCCACACCACTGCGAACACGCCCGATCTCGTCTGATCTCGGAAGGTAAGCACGGTCGGGCCTGGTTAGTACCTGGATGGGAGACCGCTTGGGAATACCAGGTGCTGTAAGCTATTTTCATTTGGGGTAAAAAAAATCATCCTTTCTCCTGTTTAAAGGCCTGTCTGGTGCCCGGAGCAATTGCTTACGGCCACACCACCGTGAACACGCCCGATCTCGTCTGATCTCGGAAGCTAAGCACGGTCGGGCCTGGTTAGTACTTGGATGGGAGACCGCCTGGGAATACCAGGTGCTGTAATCTATTTTCATTTGGGGTAAAAAAAATGATCCTTTCTCCTATTTAAAGTCCTGTCTGGTGCCAGGAGCTATTGCTTACGGCCACACCACTGCGAACACGCCCGATCTCGTCTGATCTCGGAAGCTAAGCACGGTCGGGCCTGGTTAGTACCTGGATGGGAGACCGCCTGGGAATACCAGGTGCTGTAAGATTTTTTCATTTGGGGTAAAAAAATCATCCTTTCTCCTGTTTAAAGTCCTGTCTGGTGCCAGGAGCAATTGCTTACGGCCACACCACCGTGAACACGCCCGATCTCGTCTGATCTTGGAAGCTAAGCACGGTCGGGCCTGGTTAGTACTTGGATGGAAGACCGCCTGGGAATACCAGGTGCTGTAAGCTATTTTCATTTGGGGTAAAAAAAATCATCCTTTCTCCTGTTTAAAGTACTGTCTGGTGCCAGGAGCAATTACTTACGGCCACACCACTGCGAACACGCCCGATCTCGTCTGATCTCGGAAGCTAAGCACGGTCGGGCCTGGTCAGTACCTGGATGGGAGACCGCCTGGGAATACCAGGTGCTGTAAGCTATTTTCATTTGGGGTAAAAAAAATCATCCTTTCTCCTGTTTAAAGTCCTTTCTGGTGCCGGG